>NC_056739.1:1984073516-1984383516 GCF_019279795.1 Protopterus annectens
TTGTATAGTTTAGGGCCGAGGTATAGACTTTTTTGCTATAGCTATCCATGGGTTTATCTGCAGACAGAGAAGGAGTCTTCTGTAGGATTTTTGTACAAGAAAACACCTTGTAGAATCTCTGTCTGGTTTCTTAGTTGCATGTGACTGTGAGTCTGGATTAGAGGAAGTGGAAACAAAAGCATCTGTAAAGGCTTCCAGGACATGGGGCACAGATTGAAGGCTTGGGGCCTCTACTTCAGATAATTCATATTATCTTTTTTATATGTCTGATTCCTGTTTAGTTCCCCACTCGAAATGCTGCAATTTTCTTTCTCTTCTTCCAGTTTTTGCAAAAAACAGAATTTGAGTAAATAGATGTTTAAGAACAAGGGACAAAATGTTTGAAGAAGCCTGAAACCTCACAAAACCAAGGACAGTCCAAGTCTGAATGACTTTCAAAATAACTTTTTACCCTGTCCCACCCTGGCCCTCTTTTTCTTCCAGAAAGTCTAAATATCCATTTTTTTATACTATATATTATACTGCGAACCCATAGATTGCACTCTTATTTAGAAAAGTGAGGTCCAGGTTTTTCATATCTGTTAGCATAACACATGGTCTCACATCTCATATCCTGCTTCCACTGGGGACAATCAAGCTCCAACTCTTCCAAGTTTTGTTGCTATTGCCCCTTCTAATTCCTCGCCAGTTCCTGTTCAGAACTGAATCATGTCACGAATAAAGTAATGAACCAAACTGTAATAAAACCAAGGTTCCGTGCTGGCAAACTAGAATCAAATCTTTTATTCCAAATAGTTCGTAAAATCCAACAACATGAGCGCTTTCGTCTGCTCAAAGCAGACTTCTTCAGAATAATAAATCAAAGGTGCCTCAGGTTTTTATACAGTTCCTTAACATAAACAATAATTCAATAATTAATTAATTGAACCAATCAATTTAAAACATTTTTTTAAAAAAGTGTGTTCTCAGGCTTGGTTAGCCTTTCATGTTTTATACAGTCTGTTGAACTACCACATAAAGTGCAACTGTGCTAAAAAAATGTTTAAATATATATTGCAAACTGTTTGATTAATAATAGTATATTTTAAAAATTAAAACTTAAACAGAATCTGAATAAATAAACTTATTTCAACTCCAAGTGTGAAAAATAATTGTTTTTATAGTTGTATTAATAACCAGCATGTTAAATAATATAATTAATTTCAAGACAATATATATCTGTAAAATTATACTTTTTAAAAACCATTTATATCAGTGTAAAAACCAAAATGGAAATACTGCTTTAAATACATGTTAAGAAATATGTAATAAATAAATTAATTTTATAATATTTAATATAAATATTTCTTTAATAAAAATGTACAAAAATTCTGAAAATAATTCTCCATAACCAGATAGACTGATATGTTTATATTAATAACGGTCAAACTGATGCAGCTTTGTCAATTAAAACACACTATTTCTTGTGAAGGTTTTACAGATTTTAAGTTTGGTATTTTAGACTTGGTAAAAACAGACATTAGAGGAGGGGACACCAAAAACCTTTTATTACAAAGGGAGATTAAGTGGCAGTTGAGACTAAGGTCTAATTATTTTCCAGGTCTCAACGAATATATTAACATAAAGGCCATTTTAATTGACAAAGCTGCATCAGTTTGACCGTTATTAATATAAACATATCAGTCTATCTGGTTATGGAGAATTATTTTCAGAATTTTTGTACATTTTTATTAAAGAAATATTTATATTAAATATTATAAAATTAATTTATTTATTACATATTTCTTAACATGTATTTAAAGCAGTATTTCCATTTTGGTTTTTACACTGATATAAATGTTTTTTAAAAAGTATAATTTTACAGATATATATTGTCTTGAAATTAATTATATTATTTAACATGCTGGTTATTAATACAACTATAAAAACAATTATTTTTCACACTTGGAGTTGAAATACGTTTATTTATTCAGATTCTGTTTAAGTTTTAATTTTTAAAATATACTATTATTAATCAAACAGTTTGCAATATATATTTAAACATTTTTTTAGCACAGTTGCACTTTATGTGGTAGTTCAACAGAATGTATAAAACATGAAGGGCTAACCAAGCCTGAGAACACACTTTTTTAAAAAATTGTTTTAAATTGATTGGTTCAATTAATTAATTATTGAATTATTGTTTATGTTAAGGAACTGTATAAAAACCTGAGGCACCTTTGATTTATTATTCTGAAGAAGTCTGCTTTGAGCAGACGAAAGCGCTCATGTTGTTGGATTTTACGAACTATTTGGAATAAAAGATTTGATTCTAGTTTGCCAGCACGGAACCTTGGTTTTATTACAGTTTGGTTCATTACTTTATTCGTGGCTTGGTTTTCGGTGTTCCGTTAACTGACAGACAGAACAGTGTGTTGAAGCGTATTTAACTCGATCACAAAACTGTGTTATTTGGTGCCTCCAATATGGAAAAAACTTTGAATGATTCCACTATCGTTGGGTTTGATCTAGAGCTCCACGATAGTATTAATTTACTACAAATCCAACGAGAGGTTTCCCGTTTAAGAGAAGAGATTTCTACATTGCGTGGGGATCTCACAAAGCTCAATGAACTTTTTTCACAAGAAGAATCTACAGGGAGAGCGAGACCAGGCGAGAATGCCGTGGCCAATTCCTCAGCGCACCCGGTGACGTCATCTCCACGCTCGGTGAATGGGAGTCATGGTGGGATGAAAAGGAATGAGGGAGTGGAATCGCAAAACAAGAGGAATACTTTCGAAAATGATGATAACCAGTCCAAGGAGAACGGAAATCCTCCGACAGACAACAGAGGTCATTTTCAACAACGAAAAATACAAAACCCCAAAGGTACTGTACACGTTAACTCTCATGCAATAGAAACAGCGGCATCCGTTTCTTCTATGCCGCGGCAGCCCGTTGGGGCTACTGATTTTTATTCTATTGGTTACAAAGACATTTTGGACAAAGCTTATTTGTTTAACAAGTCTTTAAATTCCAACCTTGAAGGGTTGTATCAATCTAAGGAAAATGTTTTTAAACACAAGGAAGCAACTTTACAAGAAAGGATGTTTGACTTTGAGAAAATGTTGTACAAGTATAAATGTCTACAAATAGATAATAATTATTTACACCAATGTTTAGTTAACCAGATAGTCCCTCAGGGACTAAGGTTTTATAAATATCCATTTGATATTAACTACACCGAAAATGTTTTGAAGGATTTTTATTCTTTTTTTGATGATTGTGGTTTTACCTTAATATCTAAATTAATTAAATACAATGAAGTGCAACTTAAGAAGCTTTTGAATGAGGTGAATGGTCTTCAAAGCGATATAGTGAATGATTTATTATTTGAAGAATACGAGAGTTTGTATTTTAAAATTTTAAAAAGAATTGAAAGTAAAATTGACAAGGTTTATGAGAGGAAGCAGAGCAAATTATTAAGAGATAGAGAACAGTACAACAAAGGCAAAAGCTACACTCTTCCATTCCAAAAAGTTTGGAAAAATACTGGGAATCATACTAGTAAAAATGACATGACTACCTCTAACCAGAATGACGCAGGAAGAACCAACAGGGTGGAATTTCCTGATAGATTTGAACAGGGGAAACATTTAGAAAGGAGAAATGGTTATTTGGATGAACTAGATTCTTTCCAGGAACCTACAGAAACTTTTTTAGGGCCCCGAAGATCAGAAAGATTGGCCAGCAAACAACGGATTCCCTCAGACCCAGGATCACAGGAATATATGGGTGGGAGCGGTTTTGCCTGGAAAAACAGGGGGAGGAGAGGGAGATAGATGCAATTAGGCAAGAAACTAATGGTATTAGCTTTCAATACAAAGGTTTTAAAATACACAACTATACAAGTTTGAAATTGGAGAAGCAATATTTTGAACTGTTTTCCAGGGGTTTCAAATTTGTTAGATCCACTCGTGGTGATTTAGCGAATATATTGTTAGAATTGAAGTTATATCTTAGAAAATTGAATTTGAAAATAATGAACCATCACAAAAAACTTTTTAACAAAGATATACAAGGGGACATCACGGTGGGAGATACACCTGAAATCTTCCAAACCTTAACTAGGAGGAGTATTTATAACCCCCCTTTACACCCGGTCATCAATACCTTTGAAGCTATATTAACGAATGAAATATATGAAACATATGGAAAACAAAGGGGAGTGATGACCTTATACAATTTAAAAGAAGATGAGGAGAAACTGCTGGAAACTTTAAGGAATGAGGTTAATTTAAGATTTATGCAACCAGATAAAGGTGGGGGAGTGGTTATTTTTTATCAGGAAGTTTATAATGATGTGTTAACCTCTTTATTGACTGATGAGGAAACTTATACCACTGTTTCACATAATGAAGTTCAAATAGCTTATAGAAGGATAGATTTCCTGCTGGAAGAGTACCTCATAGAAAACAGAATAGAAAGGGAGATGTACAATTTTTTGAAACAAAATTATCCATGTGTACCTCAGTTTTTTGGAATACCCAAGATACACAAAAACATCTTGGAGCCTCCTTTTCGCCCCATAGTTTCAGCTAAAAAATCCAAGACTCACCCATTGGCAGTTTTTATTGATCAAACATTAAAAGAAATTGTTAAGAAGCAAAAACATTTCGTCCATGATTCCTGGGATTTTCTGGGTAAAATAAATGACAACTTGTGGTCCGAAACTTGTAAATTAGTTACGATAGATGTTAAGGACCTTTTTACATGTATACCCAGAAATGTGGGGTTCGAGTATTTTGAGGACAGTGTTAACAAACACTTAGACGTCCCACCTGACAGTAAAAGATTGATATTAGAACTAACTGAAGTCGTCCTGGACAATAATTTTATTTTGTTCCAAGGTGAATATTATAAACAGGTGACGGGGGTGGCTATGGGGGCAGCATGCGCCCCCATTTATGCAAATCTGGTTCTCCTTGGATGGGAGGAGAAATACATTTTTCCCAGTAACTTTACGAAAAACATCAAAATTTACCTTAGGTTTTTGGACGACATTTTCCTTGTTTGGGAAGAAGACCATAAGGGTGATTTGGAGGAATTTATGAAATATATAAATGAAACAACCAATTTTTTGTCCTTTACCTATGAAGTACACAACAATAGTATAAGTTATTTGGACATTACCCTTAGTAAAAAGGTTGGAGGTTTTAAGTCCAATGTTTTTCGAAAAAGCACCTGGTGCAATAGTTATCTTCACTTCAACAGCCTGCATCCCTTTCATCAAAAAAGAAGTATCATTAAGGGACAGGCGGTTAGAATAGCAAGGATGACTTCAGATTACAAAGATTTACTGTTTGAATTTGCATTTTTGATGGAAACAATTTTAGAAAGGGGATATCCCAAGCAGTTAGTTGGTAACATTTTGGAAGAAGTGTATTTAGGGTGGGGGACAAAGTATAAACCCTTGTTAGGTCAAAAATCGGTACCCAAAGACAACAAGATGAACGGTACCAAAGATTTTTCGGGTGCATGTATTGTTGAATATAATGGGTTTTCAGACTGTTTTACCAAAATTTTGGAAAATAACTGATCTATTTTGAAGACCAACAAGGAAATCTATGAGACAGTCGGAAATAAACCTTTATTTACATACAAGACGGGTATGAATTTTAAAAGACTGTTTGAAAAAGGGAAAACAGGATTTGATAAAAAGAAAGGAACAACAAAGTGTGGTAGTTGTAGACAATGTATACATATTAATCAAGTGGAAGATATAAATCTTAGAAATGTTCTTAACAGTAAGGTTTCATTCTGTAAGGGCAATTGTCGTAGTAGGATGTTGGTCTATTTAGCCACATGTACAAAATGCCCCTCCTTCTATGTGGGTAAAACCGAGAGGGCACTTAGAGAGAGAATTTATGAACACATGAATGACATCAGGGTGAAAAAGGAGACAAGTGCCCTCTACAAACACACTATTTCTTGTGAAGGTTTTACAGATTTTAAGTTTGGTATTTTAGACTTGGTAAAAACAGACATTAGAGGAGGGGACACCAAAAACCTTTTATTACAAAGGGAGATTAAGTGGCAGTTGAGACTAAGGTCTAATTATTTTCCAGGTCTCAATGAATATATTAACATAAAGGCCATTTTAATTGACAAAGCTGCATCAGTTTGACCGTTATTAATATAAACATATCAGTCTATCTGGTTATGGAGAATTATTTTCAGAATTTTTGTACATTTTTATTAAAGAAATATTTATATTAAATATTATAAAATTAATTTATTTATTACATATTTCTTAACATGTATTTAAAGCAGTATTTCCATTTTGTTTTTTACACTGATATAAATGTTTTTTAAAAAGTATAATTTTACAGATATATATTGTCTTGAAATTAATTATATTATTTAACATGCTGGTTATTAATACAACTATAAAAACAATTATTTTTCACACTCGGAGTTGAAATAAGTTTATTTATTCAGATTCTGTTTAAGTTTTAATTTTTAAAATATACTATTATTAATCAAACAGTTTGCAATATATATTTAAACATTTTTTTAGCACAGTTGCACTTTATGTGGTAGTTCAACAGAATGTATAAAACATGAAGGGCTAACCAAGCCTGAGAACACACTTTTTAAAAAAATTGTTTTAAATTGATTGGTTCAATTAATTAATTATTGAATTATTGTTTATGTTAAGGAACTGTATAAAAACCTGAGGCACCTTTGATTTATTATTCTGAAGAAGTCTGCTTTGAGCAGACGAAAGCGCTCATGTTGTTGGATTTTACGAACTATTTGGAATAAAAGATTTGATTCTAGTTTGCCAGCACGGAACCTTGGTTTTATTACAGAACTGAATCATGCCAAGTGCAACATGAAGCACGTAGACATACCACCAGTCCCCAACCCTGGATGTAGATGAGGATGAAGAGGCATCCTCACCATCACCTCTAGAGATTATCCCTGAATTTGGGAAAAGTAAGATGATTCAGGCTAAGTTGGGATAAAGCTGACATGCCTGCTGTGAATCCAGGGCTGTACTGGAAGTAGAGATGCAAGCAAATAAATATCAAAGACTTGCTTTCTTGATCAAGATTCTCAACTCTCTGAGCTGTCTTTGGTCCCCAGGACCTCTTCAGGTGGTTACAACTAATAACTGTCATGTAATATGTCAACAAGCAAGGGGAATCCAGGTTATACCTCCTTTGCAGACTAGCCATGTTAGCTTGGGATATAGCTTCACAGCACAGTTTCACTCCACAGGCATCCTACTTTCTGTTGGAGCAAAACTGGGTGGCAGACAAGTTGAGTAGGACCATGGCAGACACAAATGGAAACTAGAGCATGGGGTCTTGCAAGATTTGATCCATCTGTGGGGAGTTTCCAAAGTAGACCTCTTTATTTAGAGAGGAGGCAGTCAACGTTCTAGAAGTTTGTGCAAGAAAGCCTGGAAGACAAATGTGTTATATATTTTTTTTTGACAGAAATGCTCCTGTATGCCTTTCCATTAATATCCAGGTATTTCTGAAAATTCAGAGGGAATCCCTCAAGATCAGGTGACTCCTTTCTGGCCCAAGCAACAGTGGTCCGGTGTTCTTTTGGAAATGGACAAGGACAATTACTACTAACTTCTTCACAGACTGCATCAGCTTACACAAGAACAGGGTTGTTGCACCATGACATCAATCATCTTCAATTGATTGCCTGGATGTTTGTTTGTCTTTTCGGCTTTTCACGGTTAAGGGTCGCCACAGCGGAACTCTGGTCTGCTAATGTTGGCAGTAGATTTTTATGGTGCCGAGTTGCCAGCCCAACCTTCAGCGAAGGAACGCCCATTCAAGCATGTCTTTCGGAGGCCACTCGACTGCGGGGAGGACATGCAGACTCCACACAGAAGGCACTCCAGCCGAGAATCGAACAGGAGAACCTCTTGCTGTGAGGCAACAATGCTACCGCTGTACCACCGTGGCTTACGTAATTGATTGCCTGGATGATAGTCTTAATTCCTTGTAGGCACTTATTTTATGAGGATGTGCAGCAGATACTAATGGAGGCAAGAAATGCTGCTACTAAAAAATCTTATATTAGCAAATGGAAAAGGTCAGTAGTTGGTGCAACAAAACATAATCAGCTCCCATTCAGGGCTAGGTGTTCTCTGGTCTCACAATATTTGCATGAATTAATGTCCTGTGGCCTTTCTTATTCCTTTATCAGGGTATATTTATTGGTCATTTCAGCATGTCTCTCCATGGATCATCTTCTGTCAGTGCAGTCTCACATCAAAATGTTCTTTACAGGGGTTTTGCATAAGAGGCTTCCAAGAAAACCAGTGCCCGTCCTTGGAATCTTTATTTTATGTTAGAGAAGCTAACACTTGCTCCATTTCAACCAGCTAATCTGTCTGTCTTGAGGTTCTTAACATGGGGGCATAGTTTTACTGATTGCTCTGACCTCTGCAAGAAGGATGTCTGAGAGTCAGGCTCTTATGGTGTGTCTACCCTGTTTCATTTTTCTTAGGGACTTGGTTTCTTTGAGAGCTAATCCTCCATTTGTGTGTAAATGGGGTAGTTTATTTTAAGCCAAACTATCCATCTCCTCATATTTATTTCCTAAACCTAAAAATGAGGGAGAAAGGATACTCCATGCCTTGGATGTCCACAGACAACTCAGTATCTTGACAGAACTAAATCTTTCATATCAGTTCTTATTTCTTATGAAGGTAAGAGGGGACAACCTGTGTCAAAACAGACTATTTCCAAATGGTTGCCCAAGGCTATTAACCTTTGTTATGCTCACCATAGCAAATCTGTTCGGGCCTGGGTCAAGGCCATCTCTACAATGACTTTGACTTTAGTATTCTTGAAGCTTGTAGTTGGTCTTCTGTACATACTTTTATAAACCACTACAAACCTGATTCCTTCTCTAGGTCTAGAGCAGACTTTAGGGCCATTCTCCAAGGTCTCTTGGACTGTTCTCCTTCCATCTCCCAAATGTAGTTACCGGTGGTAATCTGCACATATTGCTAAGGCTGCTGCAGCAGTACTCAGTGTGATGAACATAGTACAGTTGTGTAAGTTAAACTTAGTGTAACAGTAGATGTTGGCATGATCACTGCTGCATAAACCACTTCCTCTGTCCACCCACATTCTTTAGTGTGTGTTTTATGCCAGGGTGTGGATGCCCCCCCCCCCACATTGTCCTTTCAGGGCTTTGCCTCCCTGTTTCACTGCTGGCAGGAGAGCTCTGAGGGGCTTCACACCCAAACTTGTCTTTTAGTCAGCTCAGCTCGAGCTGCTTGACAGTTTAGGCACGTGGATGTTCCTGTTCGGAACTGAATCATGCCAAGTGTAACATGAAGCACTTAGACATACCACCAGTCCCCAACCATGGACATAGATGAGGATGAAGAGGCATCCTCACCATTGTCTCTAGAGATTATCCCTGAATTTGGGAAATGTAAGATGATTAAAGCTAAGGTGGGATAGAGCTGGAATACCTGCTCTGCATCCAGGGTTGTACAGGAAGAAGCTTTCCATTCACCCAAGTCTTTTGTGTTTTAGTGGTCATCCCCTTGACAAAATGTCATAGCTGGTTCTAGAGCCAGTATGGGAAAACCCCATTGTGGTGTCTTCTTTACCAAAGAGGCCTAGGTTAGACAGGATCCATTGGCCTCCTGAGGGCTGAAATTTGCAAGTTGATGCTGTAGTGAATGCAGTCCCATTGAAGTAGGCTAATACACATCAGAACTCAGATGCATCTCTGCCCAATAAGAACTTTCATGCACTGGACCGTCTAGTGAAAGGAGTTTAGTCATCCGCTATTTGTTTTCTAAAAGGCTAGTGAACTGTAGCCCACATGCTCAGGTTCTACAGAGACTTTGACAATTAAAGCACCCAGTCCTCTGAAAAGGCTTTGTTATATCTCATTCTACCTTTCAGCTTCCTAGTAAGTTGTCTGGGTTTAAAAATGCTTATGTCCCAATTTGTAAAGATTTCAGTTGCTTTTTAAAAATTTCTGTCCGATTTACTTATTCAGTTTTCTGCATTACCCTTTATGTTGTCAGCAGCTCCAAGATTATTTGCAAATGGACTAGCTCCTGTAACAAAATAGCCCATTGCAGGTTACAGGGCATTCATATTTTTTCATATTTAAGAGAACTGCCTTATTTTTGCTGACACAAGTTGCCATAAATCTCTTGGGCAAAACAATTTTCTCAATCTGGGATTTTGAGTGAGGCTAGATAAATCCTCTCTTATTCTCTCTCACAGGATAGTGTTTCTGAGATTTCCTAGATGCATCCTCATGGTGGCTTTTCTTCCTCAAGGCAAAGTGGAATTTTACAAGGAATAGTTTCTGACATTTTCCAACCAGACTGTTGTAGGTTTTGTGGTATCTACAATCCTTATGATTCTTTTAGCTAGACTTTACATGATAAAAAATATAATGGTTTCTCAAATCAGTCTGGACTCAACACTAGTACCACCCTGTCCTTTCAGATACCGGTGTGGGGTTTGCCAAAAGGAGATCCTCTGTTGGGTGGATCAGTCGTTCCACCAACTCCTAATCAGTCTGTAACCCCGGATGCCTCAGACTTTGCTTGAGGAGCTGTATCCAAAAGGGTTAAAGTCCAGAATCTGTGGAACCAGCAGGAGAAATTGAAGCATGTAAAAGTCAAAGAAATGATGGCACTAAAATGTTGTCAGATCGCTTAACCATCTTTGGATTCCAAGCCCTCTGCTAGTAATCACAGACAACACCACAGTGTTGTGGTACATAAACAAGCAGGGGGGCATCAGATCCTACACCATTTGCAGACTAGCTGTAAAAGCCTGGGAGCTTGCAACTCATAGCAGTCTATATTCATACAGGCCAGTTAACATTCCATCAGAGCAGAATTGTATATTACACAAGCTGACCAGGATCAGGACAGATCCCAACAAGATGAAGTTACACATGGGAGTATTCCAGGAATTTACCTAACTTTGGGGAACTTCTGAAGTAGATTTGTTTGCCTCCATTCATAACAAGTAAAGAAATTTTACTCAATGACTCCTTGCACTGAATGCCTTGAGAGATGGATGTTTTTTTCATTCCCACTAATGGAATGTTCCTTTCCACCCTTTCTTCTGATAACCAGGTTACTTCAAAAGATTCAGGACTACCCAAAGAAAATACTGGCAACTCCCTTTTAGCCCAGGCAGCACTGGTTCTCCCTTCTTGTAAAAATGGCTTCCTCTTAGGATGGACTTGTTCATTCAAGACAGTGGCTCTGTGAACCACCTCAGCCTTTAACTTCGTCAGCTTACTGCCTGGATGATAGAATTGTTATACCTTTTAGCTATTTTATTTTCTGAAAATGTGCAGCATTAATTAAAGGAGCCTAAGAAACCTACTACTAGAAAATCATATATGGCTAAGTGAAAAAGATTTTAGTTGGTGCCAAAGCAAGAACCAAGATTTTTTAGGGCTCAGATATCTTTAGTTCTACAGTACTGTGTGAGCTATTATCCTCTCGCATTTCCTTTTCTTTCAAGATTCACCTTTCATCCTTCTTTGGTTGTCTACCCATGGACCCTCCACTTTCTACCTTACCTTAAAGTGAATTGGTTCTTGAAAGGGATATTGCATATCTGTTTATCTAGAAGACTGGTTGCTCCTTCTTGGGGTATTAATTTTGTACTAGAGGTACTTGTACTCTTTCCTTTTGAACCTAATCATGAGGCTGGTTCAAAGTTCTTCTCTTGGAAAAGTGTTACTCTTTGTTCTGACTTCAAGAAGAGTATCTCAAGTTATAAGCGCTAATGGTGATTCACCCCTGTCATCTTTCACAAAGATAACGTAACTTTGAGAACCAGTCCTTACCTTATGCCTAAAGTGGTTTCAGACTTTACATTGAGTCATGCAGTTCATCTCCCTGCTTTCTTTCCAGAACCAAAAAATAAGGACTAAAGAATGTTTCACATTCTGGATGTCCACAGGCAACATAAATACTACACTGACTGAGCAAAAAGCTTCAGGAATTCTAATTTGCTGTTTTCCTTGTCTTCATAGAAAATAATCAGTGTATAAAACAGACAATTTCTAAATGTTAGTCTAATACTGTTTCTTTGTAGTGTTCATAACATACATAGACGCTTCTGAGCAGTGTCAGAGCCCACTACCTGGGCTCTGGCTATTTCTGTGGCTTTTTGGAAAGTGCTGGATTACAGAAATATTCTGTACACATCTTTACCCTGCAACTACAAACTTGACTCTCTTTCTAGAGTCAGAAAGGCTTTTCTAGGTCTGTTTTCCAAAGACTCTTAGAGTAAGCCCTCTTCTTTTTCCTTCTGAGTTCTGATATTCATCCCATATAGCCTAAGCTACTACACCATCGTTCTAATAATGAACATAGTGCAGTTGTTTAAGCAAATACAACAGTAGTTGTTAGAACACATCACTGTTGCAGTACAAACACATACATGGCATCTCTTTTCTGCCAGGATGAGGTCATTTTCTTCTGGGTTTTTTTTCCCTATTAAATACTTAACTGGGCAATAATCTAGCCTCCTTTGATGTTCTTCATATTGATTACTGCTGTAGTAGCATAAGCTTATATGGGTTATATCCTGTATAGGATACAACAGCTGGACAGCTTCCAAAGCTTCAGGGCACCTTCCACACCCCCCCAAACCATTAGTTAACTCGAGCTGACTAAAAGACAGGTTTTGGTGCCAAGCCCTTCAGATCTTTCTTGCCACTGAAGAGAGCACTTGTATGTGGGCTTTCGGGGATCGATTGTCTGCTTGTGCTGTTCATTGCTGGATAGATAGGTTCCCTTTGGGGGAACCCCTCCACATGATTTTTCAACTCTCTTTCCTGTTTAGGAAACTATATTTTAATCTAGGAATATGTGTTTTTATTGACTGCCACATGCCTTTACTGTACTTTTAAATGACATTGCACTTCTGCTTTTGGCAGTTTAAAAGTTGATTTAAACATTCTAAAGCACTTTTCGTTGAGAAACTATTTATCAGCTCCAAAAAGTAATTTTAAATTGTATTAGAGTGCTTTTACTGGAAAAAGTTATTTTTACTGCCTTCAAAGTTTTACTAGCCTGTGCTGCTTACTTTTCTCCAGGAAATAAGCAGTATTTTCGTATTGACCATGGGTCAGACAATTGGTCATTCTTCCAGCCACTACAAGAAAAAGTTAACTAAACAGCCTTTGCCACCACAGCAAGTTAGCAATTCGCCTAAGCAGCAGGTGGGTGACTTATGTGTCCAAAGCTGGTTCCTCGGACCACTCACCCCTCTCCAGTTTCCTCTGGTGTTGTCTGAATTGCCACTATGGGCTGGGTGTTAGTCACATCCTCTGGCTGTTCGGGTCCTCTCAGTGGGCAAGGAAGAGACACTTTTGTTGGTGTTGGGGGAAGTGGCAGGAAAGATGCTCCTTCTTGGTCAGAATGTTGTGCCCATCTGTAGGGAAGCTGTTGATGCCATTAACCCTGTTTGTCCCAACGTTCCTGTTAAAAAGAAACCAAAAACTAAACATATCTTCTCCTACTCCAGTTTCACTAGGCAGGAGTAGTATATTAAGTCTGGCTCAGCATCTTCTACAAGCTGTTGACCTCCCTTAACAGGAGGTTTGTGGTAAAAGACAAAGGGATTCCTCGTTTCCAGAAGAAATTAATCTGGACAAGATTGTGATGGGGTATAGATACAGATTGTTCTCCTCAGGTTTCTGATTCAGACTCTGAGAACAGCATGCTATCTGAATCTCCTTGCCAAGGATCTTTGAGACTATTTCCAGAATGTGCTGGTGTTTTCAGTGGGATAACACTGAAGTTTCTGAGTCCATTAGAAAATATCATGAACTCTTGCAGCTGGAATTCCCAGACCCCCCCCCCCCAAGTCCTGCCACCATTGAAGGATGTGTCTGTCACAGCCTATGGTTTCACTGATAGCCAGCCTGCTGCATCTAAGAAAGCAAATAGAACGAACAGTTACTCAGTATTTCAAATTTTTATACACTCATCCTAGACCTGACCCAGCAGCTATATAGCCTTAGTTAAACCATCTGCTGCCAAACATTTTGTTTAATTTTAATCCTTCCCTTTCTGAAATGGATGGTAACACAATTGACAAATCTTGGAAATTTTTTTGAATTGTCAGGCTTGCATGCTAAAGTTTGTACCACAATTAGTTAAAATAATCTGAAATTTCCTTCTGTGAGGAAAAAAAATATGTTTTGTGTGGTTTAGTTTCTTCAGTTTCTCAGGTCACTTCTCAGTGTGTTTTTGACTCTGTTGACACTACATCCAAGGCTGTTTCCACATGTACTGTGTTGAGGAACTTTGCTTGGCTGCATTCTCGGAACACACCAGAATATGTAAAAAATTAGATTTTAAATTCTCATTTGGATAGATTTACTGTCTAGATCCTCTTATCCAGAGATTATCATAAATGTGATAAGAGTAAAGAAAAATGTGATGAGAATGGTAAGCTGATGCTAGGAATCTCTCAGATTGTTCAGCACTCCTTCTCCAAATTGTCCAAGGGATTTTTGCTCCTTTTCCCAGCTTTGGCAAGAAACAAAATAAACAGTCCTAGCAACATGCTGGTAAGCAGATGTTTAAAAAAAATGGCAATGGGGTTCCAAAAAGAAAGCAGTCATTTTCCAGAATAAAGGACAGCCAAATAAGACAGAACTTCCTGTTCCCACCCTGGCAGTCCCTTATCCCTTCCAGAAAATCTGAATTTCCATTTCTGTCTGGCAACAGATTGTTTCAGACAAATGGGTACCGAGACTGATTCAGCAAGGCTACAGGTGGCAGTGAGGAGAAATTTCTCCTTCTGGGAAACTATTCCACATCACCAGATCAATGTCTGCTGTTCTACAGCACATACTATCTCACGGGGTAATAGCATCAGTTTCTCCTTCCCAGTTAGGAAAAAGTTTTTATTCAAGAATGTTTATGTTTTGTGCCAAAGAAAGAAAATATATGGAGACCAATTCTGGACCTTTCTTTCCTAAACCAGTATGTGACTAGTGCCCAATTTCAAAATGCTTTCACTTCACAATCTGTTAACCTTCTTCCGCATATGAGTTTTGTGATAACTTTACATTTAAAGGATGATTATCATCAACGCTCTTATTCATCCAGACTTCAGGCATTTCTTAAGGTTTTATGTGCCTGGAACACATTATCAGTTCTCTATCTTACCCTTACAGCCTGAAAAGATATTGCATCTCACAAGGATAGACAGTTCTGGTCAAAGGGCCCTCAGGTGGACTACTTGATCTTTGTAGCGTACAGATGAATCTTTGGCTGTCCATCATCCTAACAGAGAATCTAAGATGATAGACCATTGGGGATGTCAGGCTACACCTTAAGCACTTTTGTGATAAGAGCGTTAAACTACATGCTGCATATGTATCTCTTCAAAGGGATCTAGCTCTTCAGGAAATGGATACTTTGCGAAAACTTCCTCAACAAGATTCTCAGACATAACCAAAGACAACCTTGGCAGTGATCAAAAACATAGGCTAAATTCTTGGCCAGGCTTGTAAGGGCCTCAGGATCAATAGCCTAGTAACTTCCTATAATCCTATAAACAAACTCGAACCATGAAAACTTTCATAAAAAAAAAAACTACACACCCCCATCAACTACCTTGCTTAACTAAGAGACAAGGCTGCACAGCAATGGAGAAAAGGAAAAATGCCCTTGTTGTAGTGTTACAAGATCTTACAAGAAACATTTTTAGTGCTGTGCACTAGCAATGTAAGTGAAAGATTCAAACCATCCAGTCCCTTGCACTTACATTGCTATATTCTAACAGAATGCACCATTAATGTAAGTTTTTCAGTGTCACATTGATCCAGTTTGATAAGATGCAGGTGTCTCAAATATATATATATATATATATATATATATATATATATATATATATATATATATATTTGTGCGTGAATATATACAAATGCATATACATTTCAGTATACCAGTGTATGTAGAGCAATGCATTTGTAAGGGATATACAACTAAGTGGGTAGTCAGTTCTGAGGAGGAAATCATTCACAAGCACAGTAGCTGCCTAATGTACTGGTAAATGGTTCTACTTCATTTGACAGAAATACCACAGCAACGACTTTCAAAACACCAAGACCACATGTCCGAAACTTCAAAACACTGAAGCCACATGTACCCGACTTTCAGTTACCCAACCAGTACAGACAACAACGTAGCGCAATGTAATGGATGTCAATAGCAAACACCCATCCCAGAAGATTTCATCAACATTAATAACATATAACAAACACATATACCATCTGTAAATAAAGATAAACACAGAAAATAACTTGCCAACTAAACCGCCCACCAAACAAAATAGAAAGCACAAACAAAACCCAATGAATATTTATGTCAGTAACCATAGCACCGACATAAATATTCAGTGGGGAATCATGCGCAATGACAACTACAAATTCCCAAAGAAAACATTAATGCGGGGGAGGGGGCTGTGCTCCCCTGCACCCCCAAAACTCCTGCAACTTAAAAATACCAACTCTGGGATCACACTGCAGTGCTGAAGTGGGCATATCTCCCATTCTTCTCAACTGTTGGTATTCCAAACATTCAGTATTCTGAACGTCAATAATGTGAAGTTCCACTCGTGAAACTTCGGACATGTGGTCTCAGTATTTTGAAATTCATTGATATGGCATTCCGGTCTACTGAAGTAGACCCCCTGTAAACATATTATGCTAATTTAGTTAAATACCACTCTCCTACCAGCACTGAGATAATTTTCCTTACAAAGATTTCAGATTTATTTCCATATTCATTTCACACTGTTCTCATTCTGTTTGTATAAACACCACCTGCAGTACATAAGATAAAGATACTTTGCTGTTTTGTATCTCAGCTAGTAACTGTTTTTCATCTCACTGCTGCATTATTTGTCCCTGGTCTCTTCCCTGTCTCATGCTTCAGTGTATGCACCAGAAGTGTTACATATATTTTTCTGAAGTTAACCTTTATGTTTTTTTTTGTTTTCATTTCTTTAAGTGTTATGTTTGACATCTTATACTGCTAATTTGTAATTTGATGAAATTGGGTACAATTATTATATTCTGTGTAGTCATTTTCCATGCCAGAGAAAAGATTGTGTGGATTTGGAAATTCTACAGCTCCATTATGTTGTACAGCTTTCTAATTAGTGATTTTAGACTAAGGTCCATTCAGCTAATCAATTTATCCTGTTTTATAGTGGGTTCTGCCATCTCTTCAGAGCATAGTTGACATATTTGCACAAGTTCTGTCTGTGTCAGGATAACACAGACTTCAGAAAACCTCTCTGGTAATCAATTCCAACTGAATATATTGTTTTCAAGAAAAATTTTGACAGTTAAATCATAGATCTTTTAGGCAAGAATATATGACTTATGAATACTTGTAAGTTACATTGCTTGCCTAAATCAATGTGAATTATACCATCTGCCTTTTCTTTTCTATTCTTTTCTTTTATTTTATTTTCCTTTTCTTTTCAATTGCTTTTGCCACTGTAGTCAGCAGGCTGCATGACTGCTGGTGAGTGAAGTTCATATAAGTGGTAGACATTGAGAGCTGCCACTGGAGCTGGAGATTTCTGTTTTAGGCAATGTTTTGGTATTGTAGTGAAAGTCTGAACGTGTGAAGGTAAAGACAAAAGAAGACCTCAGATCTTTGATGCCTGAGTGTGTGGCTTGACCCCCATGCAGCTGTGTCTTGTCCCAACCTTTCCTTGCTCTGTCCCATGATACTCTGAACCCTTCTGATAACTTGCACTTCTTCAAGTAGTACATGCCATGGTCCTGCCACTCTCTCCTTGAAATAGCATTTTCTCAAGTCTAACCTGAAACATACACGTTTCCAGCTGCCTCTTGTGTTTCCTTCTCCTCCTGTCCTTCCTCTTCAGCTCCACATCGTTTTAGTATATTTAGGTAGGTAGCAGCGAAACACTTGCACTTTCTGAATAGTAGTAAAAATATATGATTTTTAAGTGCAAAAGATGATGAGATATGTCTGAGATTTCTTTATATGTATCTGACTTTATTTTTGTATTCTGTATTCATACTGCATATGGATGACATAATTACATATGTGCATGGTTAATACATTTACAGTTGTACTGTGGTTGATGCAAGAAAGCTGTATTTACTTCACAACTTCAGCAGATTTTATGCAGTCGCTTATTAATGATGTGATCACTTCATTATATCTTTATTACTAGTGCTTTAATAATATATCATAGTTGTAGAGCATATTTTATTATGCTGTTCCACCTTATCTGGAGAGGGGAGTCACTAACATTTGTGAATTTTGTTACTGGTTTTGCTGCCTGGCATCTTATTTATCTTTATCACCTCCCTAAAGAGACAGGGTGCTGCTTTGAAATGGTCCTACATTATTATTTACTGTTACATTGACCGTTACTGAAGAAGTTAATACAGTTGTATAGAAATATACTTGCCAGGCTTTCAAACAGAAGTCACTGTAACTGTAAAACTAACCCCTAACCCCCCCCCCCCCAATCATCCCTCTATCATTTACCTGTGGAATCTTTTGTTAAGCTTTAAAGAAGGTCTTTTGACAGGATTTCAGTTAATACTTTTATTGGGAATATTACAACTTGCTAATTGCCATTATGCTAATTTGTTTCTGACTATTTCACATTATTATGGCTCTCTTATTTACATTGCTACTTTGATGATATACTTTCTCACAGTGCTTAAAAGTAGGATATTCTAAGAATATTTCTCTTACACATTTAAGGTCTCACTACTATGACAATTTTTTTTATTTTATTTTACATTTGTTGACCGGGATAGTCCGACTGGATACATGTCCATTTTCAGAGGAGGCCCAGGGAGAAAAGCTCCAAGGTACAAACATTAATATAATATAGTTCTTGTTAAACAAAGTTTGCAGGTTCTGTTTAACTATACTCGTAAATTTAAGAAACTGAATATTGTCTTGCATATTTATTATTATTTATTAAGGATGCAGACTAAAGGGGTGTTTAGAAACAAGTACTGTACTGCATTAGTCAAAACAGCACAGTGAAAGGCAGAAGGCTGGGAGAGGGTGATTTAGAAACACACATAGTATGACCATGCTAGTGGAAAAAATAGTGCAGTATGCATCATATGAAAAAAATGACAACTTAATGACATCGTAGGACGGCGCAGTTGTGTAGCAGTTAGTGCTGTTGCCCACAGCAAGAGGTTCTCCAGTTCGATTCTCAGCTGGGGTGCCTTCTGTTTGGAGTCTGCATGTCCTCTCTGTGTTCATGTGGGTTTCCTCTGGGTGATCTGGTTTCCTTCCACATTCCAAAGACATGCAGTAGGTGGATTGGACACTCTAAATTGGCCCTAGGTGTGAGTGTCTGCATGCAAGTGTGTGGTGCACCCTCTGAGGAGGGTTGGGCATCGGGCTAACAACCCAATCCTGTAAAACCCGTACCTGCTACAGAAACGAGTGCAGAAGGGTGCTCGTTGCCCGATGTGCTGAATGCACTGGAGTGAATCTAGGATCCAGGAGGAATGATATCGTGCAAATTTATGTCAGCATTTTAACGAGAAGCATTGTAAATGCAAATAATAATATCAAACATGGTGGTATGATTGAAGAAACATAAAATTTGCAAGATGAGCTATGATGATCGACTTAACCAAACACTATCATTTTTTGCTGAGCACTAGCACGGTCACACTATGTGTATTTCTAAATCACCCCCTCCCTGCCTACTGCCTTTCACTGTGCTAAGATGCTAGCAGTAGCATCTGCTTTAGCTGGCCAGCACATGTAAGCAGCCACTTTAAAAGCCTTTGTCACTATGTTGCATGCAGCCACTCTCTGAATTGGAGAAGAGGCCATCAGTGGTTGGCATACCATCATCTCCATGAATGCAGCATAGATGACTGGTATTGTATGAACACAGACCTTATAGAGGAGCTAGTAGGTATGGGTTTGTTTATGTCTTTTGCCCCTATGGCCTGCTGACCACCAGACTCTCTCTGTCTGTCAGCCTATTCATTCCCTACCAGGTGAGAACCAACAGTGAGAGGCCATCATCCCGGTAGTCATAACGGATGGTTCAGAGTTTTTCAGTTTTCTTTCCACCTCTAACTATGCACACTCAGTGAGATACCAGGGTGAAGGAATGCAATGACCACAGAGGATGTCACCACACTTCAGCAAGGGCCATTCCTCCAGGAATACTGCTTCTCCCCCTGCAGTATGAGCTATTTTCTCTGCAGTCTCCACCAGGGAGATTGTACCACCCTCTGTGCCTCCAAGTGCATCCAAACTCCGTGCTCCCCAAGAAGAGGCAAGTGGGCTATGCCCCTCTCTGCCTGACTTGTAAAATGCCGAGACCCTAACTGAACCTTGGTTACTTGAGTTACCATCAAGATCCAATCCCTCTGCGCTTCAGTGCCAGGCTCTGGGAGCTAGTAGCTATGTGCCATCCTCACATAGGATAATGGGGGATATGGGAACTGCTTATCCCATTAGACTCAAGTTTTGTGCAGCATTATCTATCTTTGGTACAATGACTTTCAGTGTCCTTCTGGGGACATAGTAGGATCTCCACAGGCCTTGGCATTGTAAATCCTATATCACTGCGTAGGCATGATGTTGATGTATGTGGAGGAGCACATTTGTTTTCTGTGTTCAGCAGGGGAAAAAAACATCACTGTGAAAGCATTCTACAACTTAGTCCATTTCCTGGAAGTCCTGGGAGTTACTGACTGTACCCACATTTCCATGAGGGGCACACCTTCCCTACATGGTGTCCTTTATAGCAGCTAGAAGGGTGTCTACTCCATAAACTGCTAAGTGGTGAGCAGTCTGCAAGGAATTATATGCAGTGTCTCTGTGTGCAGTCCAGTTTTCTGTGATTCCTATGTCTGGTATATATGTGATCTGTCCAAATGAACCAACGATAGTTGAGTAAAAAAGACCTTTATAGTAACAACAAAGCTTTCAGGTTAAAAAACCCTTTCTCAATGTATGACAACAGGTATAATAAAGACGCCCATATAAATACAAAAAAGAAATCACATGACCTGCAGCCATGATCACATGATTCACATTTAGACAAGTATTCAAAGCCAATATTCGTAATATAATTATATAATTATTTAAACATGCAACATTAATCTATATTAACATTGTATATAATAACAAAACCTAAAACACTAAATAAATATTAAAAATATAAAAATTATATAAAAATCATTTTAATCTAGTCTGCTGTATCCTAGTTAGAATAGGTTTTAAAGAAACTGTTGCATTTAGACCAGGAGGTATATCAGCGGAAAGTCTAACTATCCACTCATATTCCTTAAGGTCCAAAAAATTGGACAAGTCCCCTCCTCTGGTTGTTGCTGAAACATGATCAGTCACCCTAAATTTAAAACAATGCCTACTACCTTGAGATACAATATGCTTAGATAATGCATTGTTTTCATTAGAATGTCTAATATTAGACTTGTGCTCAGTTATTCTTTCCTTAAGTTTTCTCGTGGTTTTTCCCACATAAAAAGATGGGCAGATTTCACATGTTGCCAAGTAAACCACATAATTAGTAACACAAGTAGCATAACAATGAAAAACATATACTTTTCTTGATACAGGGTGTAGAAAAGTATCTAAATGGGCTGGGCCTTTGCTCTCATATTTGACTATATCTCCACAGCTACTACAGTTATGACAAGCATAGGTACCATGCTTTATGGTTACATTCAGGCTAGGTTTTACGTTACTAAAATCTTTGTATCCAAGTATACTTTTTAATGTTCGCATATTTGTATAACTAAAATAAGGTTTATCACCTACTATCAATTTGATGTCTTCTTGTGCTAGTAGTACCTTCCAATATTTAGTTATTTTCCTAATAGCATGTGTCATTGAATTAAATGAGGTTATAAATCTCAATCCACACACATTTCTTAAAGACTCATTTGGATCATCCATTTCAACAGACACCCTGTTAAAAAATCCTGTAAAGCACACACCTGTTAATATATCCCTGGATTCCTTAGATGTTTTTCCAGAATTAGTAACTGCACCTTTAAATTCACCGCCGAAAGAAGGACAGAAGGCAACAACCGGATTGGATGCTTGTTCAAAACGCAATACGTCATCAGCGGTTGATGATGGAGTGCAAGTGGCGGAACAAGCTGCTCTAGACGCTCATGCTACAGTCGTGAATGAAAATGAGGCGAACCATTCCACACAGGTTTCGCAAAAAACTTTAACTAACTATTTTATGAAACCATTCCAACTACAGCATGCAGAACGTGTGAAAGATAAGGATAAGAATGCTGTAGCTAGATCAACATCGAGGGGCAGAACGAAATCGAGAGATACCAACTTGACAGTGGATTTAAAATGGAAAAATGATAGTCCACAAAAACAATACAAATTAGCCAGGAGATAATGGCAGGTATTATAAATTTGTCAACATTTGCGTTAACCATGGATCACATTGCTGTATTAAGTAAGGGACTGGGCTTTATACCCACCCATACGGAGGACATGGTTAAAGTTTTAACAGACTTAAAATTGTTCATCAGGTCAATAGCATTAAAACTAATTTTTAAGAATGATGCTTATGATAATAACTTATGCAAGAGACATAGCATATTTATGCCATGCTACCCGCCTGTTTTGACAGCATTTCATAATCTATGTGAGTCTGATATTAGACAGATTTATATGAATAAGAGAACAAATAAGTTCTTTAATATTACATACCCTGAATACTTAGCAATGAATGAACTTAGAGATAATACAAACATCATAATTAAGCAAGCTGATAAAGGAGGCTCTATTGTTATTATGGATAAATGGATGTATAAGCAATCTGTAATGTTATTAATTGGAGATCAAACGGCATTTAAACAGATATCAGCTTTGGAAGTTAAGAGATGCATTAGTTATGTAAATATGTGCATCTACGAACTTCAATTGTCAAATGATATAACATTAGACCTGTTTCATTTCTTTATAGTTTCCTGTCCTGTTATTCCACAATTATACGGTGTCCCTAAGGTACATAAATCTAGGGAAAATCCACCAATGAGGCCGATAGTATCTGGCAAGGGCTGGATTACCGAGCCGATATCTTTATACTTACAGAAGCAGCTACAGCCTTTATTAACTGTATGTAAGACAGTACTTAAAGATACGGTAGATTTCTTGGCAAAATTAAAGAAATGCTATGTAAGATTGAAGGAAATAGATGCTAATATTAATAGCATATACATGGTTGTTATGGACATTAACTCATTATTTACCGTCATTCCTAATGACTATGGGGTAGATTCTATTAGAAGCTTCTTAATACAACGTTCTAAGTTCACAACTAGACACATAGAGAATATCTGTATGTTATTAGAACTAGTATTGGGGAATAACATATTTTTATTTGATAATAACCTTTACTTACAACAAACAGGGGTAGCAATGGGTACACCTGTGGCAAATACATACGCCAACCTTGTCCTTTACCAATGGGAGAAGGATTATGTAAGTGATGGTGAAAAATTCCTGAATGATAATATTGTTTTCTATCAGAGGTTCGTAGATGACTGCTTCCTTCTTTGGAAGGGAAGTTTACCTGATCTCATGAGTTATATCTCATTTTTAAATGACACCACCAACTTCCTGAAGTTTAAAATAGAAGTATCAGATATATCTATAAATTTCTTGGATGTTACAGTAACCAAACACAATAATAGTATTAATACATCTGTATTTAAGAAGGAAATAGCAGCAGGTAGATATTTGCATGCAACTAGCATGCATGCACCCCACGTCTTTAGAGGTATTGTTAAAGCCCAAATGGCTAGAGTAAGTAGATTAAATTCTATGGATGAGACTTTCTTGAAGCAAATAGATGAAACCTATGAAGAATTCAAGAATAGTGGATATCCCATAGATCTACTAGTAAATATTAGGGAATATGTAACATCTCATAGGGAAGGATTATATGAACCTATTTTTAACAGGGTGTCTGTTGAAAGGGATGATCCAAATGAGTCTTTAAGAAATGTGTGTGGATTGAGATTTATAACCTCATTTAATTCAATGACACATGCTATTAGGAAAATAATAACTAAATATTGGAAGGTACTACTAGCACAAGAAGACATCAAATTGATAGTAGGTGATAAACCTTATTTTAGTTATACAAATATGCGAACATTAAAAAGTATACTTGGATACAAATTTATTTATTTTTATTTTATTTTATTTTATTTTACATTTGTTAACCGGGAAAAATCCGACTGGATACAAAGTCCTTTTTCAGCGGAGGCCCGGGGAGAAAAGCTCCATCATTATACAAATACAGACATTTCCAAAGTTATAAAATTACAGAGAGTGAAAAAGTCAAAAAGTCAAACAAACAATCAGATTGCAGAATTCATTTGTTACCAATGCATATAAGGAAATAAAAAAAATGATGACAATGGACAAATTCAAGTAGATAATAGAGACTAGGAAATGTCAGTCAGGAGGTGAGCATTGGCAGAGCCAGTGCTTCTGATAGTGGTGAAACAGTTGTTTCTTGAAATGGGGTAGAGAGGTAGAGGAAAGAATACTGGTGGGAAGAGAGTTCCAGACTTTTCCAACGCGTTTGGAAAGAGTGCATCTCCTCCAGTATTATAAGCTTTGACCATCTTTATGAGTGGTCTGTTCGCAGAACGTAGACTGTTAAGATTAGAGTATGGAAGGACTAGGTTCTGAAGTGAAGGACAATTGTCAGGGTTTTTGAGAATTTTATGTACCTCAGTGAGTTGGGTAACTCTAACAAGGTTGGGGAGTTCAATCCATTTTAGGTTTTTTAGGTTGGTGCAATGATGGGTCCTGTATGGAGTTCCTGCTGCAAATCTAGCTATATGATTATATGAGCTGGATAGTTTATCAAGTATGGTTTTGTTAAGATTGGTGAATATTGCAGATGAATAAAGAAGGGTGGAGAGCAAATGTGTTCGGGCAATGGTGACTTTAGTACTTGGTGTTAGGAAGTTTTTAATTCTATATAGCGATCCTAATTTTTTGTTTACTGTTTTGATGGACAGGTTGATATGCATGTCGAATTTCAGTTTATTATCAATAGTAACTCCTAGCAATTTCGTGTGGGGGTCTGGGGAGATGATAGTACCATTTTTGGATGTTAAAGAGACATCAATAAGATGATTTTTATGAGTTGGTTGAAAGATTAATAATTTAGTTTTTTTAGGATTTAGGATTAACTGTCGTCCTAATAGCCAGTTTTCGACTTTGGTGAAGCAGTTTTGGGTTTTAGTTAGTAGTCTGTCTGGAGATGTATCTGAACAAACCAGTGTTGAGTCGTCCGCATATTGGATACAGGTGGCCTGGTTATGGCCTCAGGAATGACTGTATGGAGGTCATTAATGAAGACCGAGAAAAGAAGTGGCCCCAAAATGGACCCTTGAGGGACCCCAATGGTATTTGGTAGTAAAGTGGAGAGAGTATTCTGCCACAATACTGCTTGTTTCCTGTCTGAGAGGTAGGCTTTAAACCAGTCTAGTGTCAAGTTATCCAGGTAGAGATTTTTTAGGGTTTCCATGAGTAGTTGATGGTTGACCATGTCAAATGCTTTTGATAGGTCTAGAAATAAGGCAGAGGACACTTTCTTGTCATTACGGTTATGGTTTATTGTGTCAGTGAAGGAGAGAAGGGCAGTTGTGGTACTGTGTTTGGGTCTGAAACCATGCTGGGAGTTGGCTAGGAGGTTGTTATGGATAAGATAGTGGAGTAGCTGTTTGTGCATACATCTTTCCATAATTTTGGCTAATGGGGACATTAACGCTATGGGCCTATAGTTAGATAATTCAGTGGCTGTCCCTCCTTTATGGAGTGGTATAACATGGGATATTTTCCATAAAGTTGGTACTATTGACTCCGAGAAAGTTCGATTAATGAGGATAGAAACTGGATAGGCTATAACATCTGCAGCTTTTTGAAGGTATTCTGCTGGGAGTAGATCTGCAGAGGGGGTAGATGGCTTAAGTTTCTGTAAAAGGGCTCTTATTGAAGATGTAGGGACACTTTTTAGGAAAAAGGTATTTACAGGTTGTGGTAATGTATCCATGATCGGTTGGTTACAAGAGGATAGTTGGTTGGCTAGGGTTTTGATAATGTTTGTAAAGAACATATTGAAGGTATTGGCTATTTCTATGGGGTCTTTATCCATTGCTGTTTCAGGAGTTGGAGTGGATGATTTACCTGGGTGGAGAAGGTTATTCAAGCCTGCCCAGAATTTCTGAGGGTTATTATGGTGCTTATTCTGTAACAAACAATAAAAGTTTTTTTTGTCTGCTACTATGGCTTTTTTCGTTGCATTTCTTAGTAGTTGGAATTTCGTATGGTCAAGGATTGATTTGGTTTTACGCCAGGTATTCCAGGCTTTATTTCTGAGTTTTATTTTGAGTTTGGATTCAGTTGAGAGCCAAGGGGCAATCTTTGTTTTAGTTTTGATGAGTCTTTTGGGGGCATGGGTATCTAGTATGGATAGGAAGGTGGTATTGAAATGTTCTACTGCTTCATCTAGGGGAAGATATTTGAGTGGTGTCCAGTTACAGGATTGCAGCTCATTTTAAATTTTATGAGGTCAAAGTTTTTTGTTTCTTATAGATCTAAAGACTGGGACAGTGGAGTGGTCTGGTTTATTTTAGTAATATATGTGATAAGGTGGTCACTAATTTCATTAGGCAGGGTTCCGGACGTATATGTGTGAGGGTGATTGTTTATAAGGATCCAATCAAGAATGCTTTCTTTTTGTTTAGAGTTTCCCATTCTGGTGGATGTAGTAATAGTTTGTGAGTAACCATGAAGGTTGATGCTAGTGGGGTTATTATCATTAGAGCATAGGTACCAATCAATGTTAACGTCACTCATAATTATAGTTTCTTGTGGATAGTTATTCATTAGCCAGTTTAGTATATTCTCCAATGTATAGGCATTGTTCCCGGGGGGGATATATAAAACGACTAGGTTAATACTTTTTTCTTTATTCAAGTGAATTTTTAGTAATGTAAAACCTAGCCTGAATGTAACCATAAAGCATGGTACCTATGCTTGTCATAACTGTAGTAGCTGTAGGGATATAGTCAAATATGAGAGCAAAGGCCCAGCCCATTTAGATACTTTTCTACACCCTGTATCAAGAAAAGTGTATGTTTTTCATTGTTATGCTACTTGTGTTACTAATTATGTGGTTTACTTGGCAACATGTGAAATCTGCCCATCTTTTTACGTGGGAAAAACCACGAGAAAACTTAAGGAAAGAATAACAGAGCACAAGTCTAATATTAGACATTCTAATGAAAACAATGCATTATCTAAGCATATTGTATCTCAAGGTAGTAGGCATTGTTTTAAATTTAGGGTGATTGATCATGTTTCAGCAACAACCAGAGGAGGGGACTTGTCCAATTTTTTGGACCTTAAGGAATATGAGTGGATAGTTAGACTTTCCGCTGATATACCTCCTGGTCTAAATGCAACAGTTTCTTTAAAACCTATTCTAACTAGGATACAGCAGACTAGATTAAAATGATTTTTATATAATTTTTATATTTTTAATATTTATTTAGTGTTTTAGGTTTTGTTATTATATACAATGTTAATATAGATTAATGTTGCATGTTTAAATAATTATATAATTATATTACGAATATTGGCTTTGAATACTTGTCTAAATGTGAATCATGTGATCATGGCTGCAGGTCATGTGATTTCTTTTTTGTATTTATATGGGCGTCTTTATTATACCTGTTGTCATACATTGAGAAAGGGTTTTTTAACCTGAAAGCTTTGTTGTTACTATAAAGGTCTTTTTTACTCAACTATCGTTGGTTCATTTGGATTTATACAGACTTCATACCAGTGCTTTGTTTTGTATATGTGATCTGTGCCAGTACTTCATGTAGGAGGGCTCTCCATGTGGTCATCTTGTGGGTAGGGGCACACTTTGCCACCCTAGAGGCCACAAAGATCCAGTCTCATGAACATATGTAGCAGACCACTCATAATGGTGTTTTTTTTGTGTGTTACACTTTTATGTTTCTGAATTACTTATGCCTTAGACCCATGGCTGATGACCCTCATCCACAGCCCTCAGACAGCAGCACTGATGGCATACAACACTACACTCTTGCAGACATCAAACATTGTCAAGCATGTTTGTCATGCTGAATTTTCACTTCCACTGCAGAGATGTATCTGGAGGTGCACTGTAGTATGCTGCAAAGACCTGCACCAAGTTATTTGTGGTCTGTACCATGCTACTTAACACAGTGCTATGAAAACTGTTGCACCAAGGGTAGTCTGTAGCATACTTGTGCCAGCAGTGGATGAGGAGCCAGGTGAGATGGTTTTGGAGGACATGGTTGCAATGGATCCGCATATGAGGCAGAGGTAGGCTCAGTGAGCTATGGCAGTGGCAAATATGCAGCAGCTGATCCACAACTGTGGGCTGTAACAAGACAAAAGCAGAACAAAACCGATGCCTGCATTTCTTTATGCAAGTGACACATTTGAAGTACATTGAATAGCCCTGAGTTGCATCGGACATTACCATACTAATGTTAGCCATAGGAGTGGTCAGAGCACATTCTACATCATTTGTATAGGTGGTGTGGCACGGTGACATGGGGCAGTAATAGGTCAAAAGGTCATGGGTGGTGCATGCAGTAAGCATGCACACAACTAGGGGATTGTTGAGTTTCCGAGATAACACTGGATGACATAAATGCATTTGGGTATGTGTGAGTTAACTAGGCAGAAATGCTATACAATGTCCTACAGGAATGGGATGCTCCACTACCCATCTGGGGCATCTCCATCAGACACTTTGACAGTTGTGGCTAGCCTGATTCCCACATCCAGTCCACCACTATGTGTGAGTGTTCTCTCAGTGTCACTACTGAGGGATAGTAGGAGCTATTTGGTGTCTGTGAGTTGCCATTGTGCTGGGGGTGTCTCTTCAGTGGTTGATTTTTCCCAGCTATATCCTAAACCTTGATCTTGGCATGGAGGATGATGTTGGTGACCCTACAACAAACCTACACTAATTTGCTGATGTCCTTCAAGGATGCATCTGCAGTCCTTACAAATGGGTTGTCCTGTCGTCAGGCAGCCCTTCGGTCGGCCGGATTCCAAAGTCTGGGTCTGGCTTCGGCTGGTGTCACACTTCACCCGACGTCATAGCTGCAGTTACTCGGGTATAAAGGCATCAGCCGACGCCATTTTCCTCAGTCTTTCTTGCCGCATGGCGCCCAAAGCAGAAGCTGTTCGCAAGTGCCGGTCGATCAGATCCAGAGATTACTACTACCGAATACTTCAACTAATACCGAAGACTTCTAAAAAGCTAAGTACCCCGTTGGGGACTCTTTCTTGCCTCAGCCGATGTCAGAAAAAGTGAATAACTGTTTAACTTATGGGAAACAAATACCTCATAAAGATTTCCACTCTTACTGCTTACCTTGTTTAGGCCCAGACCACGACGTAGCAGCTTGCCTAGCCTGTGCTTCTTTTAACCGACGGACGCTTAGACGTCGGTCGGAATTTGCTGAACAGTTTTTCGGCTCTGATTTTGCTTATATTATGCCGTCGGATCCTCCGACTTCACAAATATCCAAAAAACGCAAGGAAAAGGACCGACACTCACGGTCCGCGGTTTCGAGTGTCTCGGTTTCGGCTGAAACCGAGCAAGCGGTTCTTCCTTCAGCCGAAAACATGCCTTCTACCGAGGCCTCTTCTAACCTGGTGGAATCGGCTTCGGAAATCCAACCTGCAGTTGCGGTTTCTCAGGAATTATCTGACACTATTCCCCTGGATATTTCAACCCCTGCACGTGGAGCTGCTAGGCCTCCTGCAGCCATGTCCATTAAGGCCTTTGCCAGGGCTAAAGCAGCTAAAGCTACAAAATCTGTGCCTGTTAAGACCCCCTCTCACAGGCCCAGCTCCAGTTCCCAAATGCTTTCTCTAGCAGAGGATCTCATTTCTTTAATCCGGGGTTCCCAACCTCATCCAGACAGGGCCTCTCACCCACCTCCAGAGAAGAGGCCTAGAGCAGAGCCCCCTGAGCCAGTGTCCACAGATGACTCCTCTGATGATTCAGATAATACAGACCCTCCAGAGGCTCCTTATTCTCCTTACGAAGACTCAGATGCTGAAGAGTCCATTCCTTCTGCCTCTCCACCTGAGGAATTTTCCTTTGGGGAAACCTTGCATGCTATGAGGGAACAATTTCAGTGGCAGGGCCAAGATTTTTCAGACTCCAGGAAAAGGCTTAGAACCTTCCTGCATTTACCACAACACAGGCCTTTAGCTATACCTCCAGTTCTTTCTGTTGTAGATGATGCATTTAATGATGCTTGTACGGCTCCTGATTCATTACCTCCGGCCCCTGCTAAGCCCGACAGATTCTACAGGGTCCCGGACACACATCACCATTTATACAAGGCTCCCTTTGCAGATCCCGAGACTATTTCCCAGGGGCCTAAGGCTGTAGCAACTACCTCTGCAAAAAATCCCCTCCCCTCTGAAAGGGAATACAGGTCCTTAGAGAGATGGGGTAAAAAAGTTTACACTTCTGCTACACTGTCAGCTAGGGCCTTGAACTGTCAATTTCATATGATCCAATATCAAGAATTTATGCTAGACCAGTTAACTAAAAAAACTGTCCTCTGATGAAACTTTAGATAAGAAGTATGTTCAGGAAATGGTACATAACATTCAACAAGTTAGTAACCATTCTTTAAAATGCGGCTGTGATGCACTGGAGGCTTCCTTTAGATCAGCCATGACTGGCACAGTTATCAGAAGGCATGCATGGTTAAAAGAGCAGGCCTTACCGGACCATGTCAAATCAAAACTATTAGATGCTCCCATGGACAAGGTCAATTTATTTGGATCTCCTGCACAACAGGTACTGAAGAAGATGGAAGAGAAGGCAAAATCTGTACAAACAGTGAAAGATTTCTTACAGGTCCAACCTCCAAGGTTTAGCAGGAATTGGCCCTCCAAGAATTGGTCCTTTCCAGACTCCTCCAAAGCACAGAGAGGCAGGAATAGGCGTCCAAGAGGCAGAAACCAATCCAGGGGTGCCTACAGGGGACGCCAATGGCAGGGTAACAACCAGCGAGGCACAGACGCAGCCACCACCACTGCAACAGGACAATCACAGTGACTTGGTTCTGGCACCGCCTACCAGGGAACAACTGGAAGCACCCTTAGGCGGAAAGCTAGCTTTATTTTCAAAAAACTGGCATTACATCACAAGAGACAAGTGGATTTTGCAAACTATAGACCAAGGTTGCAGGTTTCATTTCCATACTCTTCCAGGAAAGAGAGGAATGCCAAACCTACCACCAAATCAAAAGACAGAAGCTCTAAAACAAGTACATCAATTATTAAAAATAAGAGCTGTGGAAAAAGTACCATATATGGAGCAAGGAAAGGGCTTTTACTCCAGACTCTTTCTAGTACCAAGTAAAGAAAGCAAATGGAGACCTATCCTCGATCTGTCCGCTTTAAACACATTCCTCATTGTTCCAAAATTCAAAATGCTGACCCTACAGCAGCTTCTTCCCATGCTGGGCAAGGAGTCTTGGCTGGTTACTCTAGATCTCAAGGAGGCATACCTGCACATCCCCATACGACCAGATTGCAGAAGATACCTCAGATTTCTTGCAGGATCAGAGCATTATCAATTCTCAGCATTGCCCTTTGGCTTATCTACTGCGCCCAGAGTGTTCACGAAATGCCTGGCATCAGTAATCGCTCATTGCAGGCTACAGGGAATCCAAATCTACCCTTACCTGGACGATTGCCTGATACAAGCGGACAACAAAAGCAAGCAAGCAGAAGACTTGAAAAGAGTCATTTACCTTCTACAAGCCCTGGGATATACAGTCAATATACAAAAGTCAAGGCTGATACCATCCCAAAAGATAACCTTTTTGGGTGCAGAGCTGGACACATCCAAACAAATGGCATTCCTAACAGTAGAAAAACAGGAGCAACTCCCTATCTACTTCATGGCATTAACAAAACAAGACCATCTAACAGCAAGAAAAATCCTACAGGCATTGGGCTTCATGGCATCCTGCATAATATTGGTCCCACATGCCAGACTACACATGAGAAAGCTACAGTGGTACCTAAGGAATTTATGGTCTCAGCACAAGCACAGCCTAGAGACTCACATCCCAATAATTCCATGCCTGAAGCAAGAAGTCCACTGGTGGGCTCAGGCCTGTCAAGCAAACAAAGGACTGCCCTTCCACAACGTTCAACCAAGCCAAATCATCACAACAGACGCCTCAGACCTCGGTTGGGGGGCCCACATGATGGACAAATGTGCACAAGGTTTATGGACTCAAGAGCAACTGCATCTACACATAAACCTAAAGGAAATGCTGGCAGTAAAACTGGCAATTCAGGCTTTCAGACCATTTCTTCGCCAAGGCCAGTTGATGATAAGGACAGACAACACCACAGTTATGTGGTACATCAACAAGCAGGGAGGCACATATTCGTACCCTCTATGCCGGATGGCCCTGGACCTGTGGAATGTGGCACTGAGTTACAACTACCAGGAAAGGAAAACACTCTAGCATACATACTAAGCAGGACTACCACGGATGCCCACGAATGGATGCTGCATCCGGACATCTTCAAAACCATTACAAGAAAATGGAGTCTCCCAGAAATAGACTTATTTGCATCCCCACACAATCACCAATTGAAGAAATTCTGCACCAGGACGTACCATCCACTGGCATGGAAGGTGGACTCCCTATCCTTCAGTTGGAAAGATCTGACAGCATATGCATTCCCACCACTTCCTTTGATGCACAAGGTGCTGTTGAAGATCAAAGAGGACCGTCCAAGGATCATTCTGATAGCTCTAGATTGGCCAAGGCAACATTGGTACCCATTACTGAGGAGCATGTCTCGGGAACAGATGTGGCCCTTACCCCTAGTTCCCTTGCTGTTAACTCAGAACAACTACAACACCCTGCATCCAAACCTGAAAACTCTGCAGCTGACTGCCTGGAACATTGCATAAGACAAATTAACCCAGATTTATCCCAAAGGGTTAAGGACATTATCTTGGAAGCTCGCAGACCTTCAACAAGGAAAACCTATTCAGCAAAATGGAAAAGATATCTCATTTGGAGCAATGCCAAAGGGGAAGGTGTGTCACTGGTAAACATAGCCAACATCCTGGAATACTTGGCAGAGCTATTCCACAAAGGCCTGTCATACTCTTCCATTAAGATACGTGCATCAGCAATTTCAGCAGAATACGACTTGGATCCTCCACTCTGCTCAGGCAGTTTCTGAGGGGAATTAAAAATGTAAAGCCTCCTAGGAAGCCACCATTACCTGCATGGGACTTGAACTTTGTGCTAGAGAAATTGACACTTCCTCCTTTCGAACCAGCAGCAACAGCAGAATTGCAATACTTATCATGGAAAACTGCTTTCCTGCTGGCAATCACTTCAGCAAGAAGGGTTTCTGAGCTACAGGCATTAATGGCAGTACAGCCCTTTCTGATCTTCCATCAAGATAGAGTGTCCCTGAGAACAAATCCTACCTTTATGCCTAAGGTGGTATCCAGAGTATCTTTGAATCAGGCTATCCACCTACCTACATTCTTCCCCAACCCACAGAACAGGGGAGAAAGACTGTTACACACCTTGGATGTACACAGACAATTACGCTACTACCTGGACAGGACCAAGAGCAATAGAAAAACTGACCAGCTTCTGGTAGCATATGCAACAGGAATAGAAGGGAAAGCAATTTCTAAACAGACAATATCTAAGTGGATAGGAAATTGCATTAGATTTTGTTACTCCTACCATGGAAAGAAAACTCCAGAAAACATCAGACCTCACTCTACAAGAGCTACAGCCACTACCACAGCTTTTCTACGAGGAGTGGCTACCAAAGACATTTTAGAGGCTGCTACTTGGAGCTCCGTGCATACATTTGCCAAGCATTATAATTTACCTTTATACTCTAGATCCCAAGCAGGGTTTGCCACTGCTGTTTTGCAAGGGATCTTAACTACACCATAATTCTACCTACCTCCTCCCCCAGTTTGGCTATGGTATTCTACCCATTTGTAAGGACTGCAGATGCATCCTTGAAGGACATAGTACAGTTTTGTACCTACCATAAATGTAGATGTCCGATAGGAATGCATCTGCAGTCAGGATTACCCACCCTCCTTCCCCTCTGTGGTACTCCTAGGGTATTTGCCCCTCTTATAGCTAGCTGGGGGGATCTATTATGGTGTATTTGTTTGTATATATGTACATACATGCTTATTCTTTGTTTGTTCTCTAATATTTGGAATCATTGGCATTTATCCAAATTTAGTCCTCCTAGAGGGCACCTGGCATCTGGGGCAAGAAACACTGAGGAAAATGGCGTCGGCTGATGCCCTTATACTCGAGTAACTGCAGCTATGACGTCGGGTGAAGTGCGACACCAGCCGAAGCCAGACCCAGACTTTGGAATCCGGCCGACCGAAGGGCTGCCTGACGACAGGACAACCCATTTGTAAGGACTGCAGATGCATTCCTATCGGACATCTACATTTATGGTAGGTACAAAACTGTACTTTTTGACAACCCGCAGCACTGATGTTTTGCTCCACTGCCTACCACAGCTGGTCCCAGAAGACCTCGTCCACTTTATGCTTGTCTAGGATTAACTTGCCATGTGTGTGTAATGCCTGCAGCAGAGTCCCCCTTGAAGTGAACTTCTCCAGATGATGTCATTCTGTTGGTGTCATGATAGGTCAGGTACACCTGTGGATACATATGTAGATCAGTGTGGGAATACTGGACCATCCATGTCAACTGACACCTGCCTCCTCACTGTCCATAGCACTCCTGTGGTGAATAGAAACTTGTCTGCTGCTGTGTAGTAAATATTCTGGCATTGTGCCATAGTGTGACAGTTGTGAACATGCTGTAGACATGTGAACCACATATGCTGTCCCTTGTACCTAATGTGCTGAAGGCCCAGTCTCTCCAATAATCTGTCCTTTATCTGTGCGGCAGTGTGTAGACACTGACACAACAGGATTGTGACCGAGTCTACCTGTCCCAGTGCACTGGCTGAATGCAAACCCCTCCCACATAACTGAAGCTCATCCTGCCTGTGCCTGTCAATTTGAGTCCTCCCACCTCACATCCTGCACTCTAAGCAGTGACTGTAATGCTGGGGTCCTTTACTGTTAATCATGCCTGCTTCCACTTTTCCAGCATGTCTGTACACTCAAATATCTACTGTGACTTCCCCACTCTGGGCCAGTAATCAAGGAGACTGAATCCTCGCCACTGCCACTGGAGAGGGATGTTCACTTGGAACAAAAATGGATGCACCCAATCTTTCCAGTTGCAGCTCTATGCATCAAGCACAATTTCCTTTAAGGGCACACAGGGAACACACTCAGTCTGGGGTCTGGATTTCCCTCCAGGTCCCCAGTAAGTCTCCCTACTGACACATCTATAGAGTTGAGACCTCAGCTGAGTGTCCAAGCCAAGTTCTCCAGCACCCTCTCTGTGAAACCAGTGCTTTGTGTCCCTGATCCAAGAAGCTGACACACACACACACACACACACACACACACACACACACACACACACACACACACACACACCTGGGAAAGGTTGGCACAGATTTACTAGCTTTGCCCTCTTCTGCCCAGACTATAAGGTAGTTATACTGCCACCAGACACCCCAAAGCCAACTATTCTTAGGCTCTTACAAGGGTACCCAATTATACTAAGTGAACTTAGTATGAATAGAAATGGCTTTCAGGAGTGGCCAGAGCTGTCGCCAAATATATGTAAGTGCTGTCAAAGATTAAAATATTCAGTAAACAACCAGGCACAATGAAAGGTTTAAATACCTTTAATAATAAATAAGAAAAGAACATGAAAAAACTAAATATCTATTTACAATAAACGCCAGAGTTTCAGTCACAGGGAATATTACAAAATGACACAGGTGGACAGGTTCACACAGTTACAGAAAAACAATACTTAACTAATCTCTCTATATTTTCTTGACTGATCTAAAGAATTATTATTCCGTTGTTACTTACTAGGCAAGGCAAGATGAAGTAGGTGAGCCATCCTTCTTTGTCAGGTTACAAAAACAGAGTGCTATCAGACTTCAGTCTCACGTAGTATTAAAATAGTTTTAGAGATGAATTACATAATGACATCACATGCATCTGGTTATCTGACTTCTGGTTCCCATGCAACCCCCTTGGCTAGAAGCTGTCAGGATTTAGCACCTGTGTGTCGATAATGTATACATACACAACTTTGCTAAGATCTGCTGCAGCTCCTGGAAGTCATAAAATAATTTCAAATCTCCACCCTTCTAGAGTAGCAATTAGATCACCCCAATGATAATGCAGGAAGCTTTCTAGTACAGACCTTTTGTCTCTGGCTGCATTGAGAACTGTAAGGTACAATCTTTATGGTCTAAATTAAGTAATTTATTTTCTTACTATTTTCCAAACTCAAGTGGATTGACATTAACCTCTTCTCTTCTAGTATTCTCTGTTACAATATATACATTTCAACAGTAACAATAATACATGTACATTTCTTCCTCTGTCCATCAGGACACACTGTTGATACATTTTTTAATACAAGCAACTTTACAAATACATTTTCAGAACAAGCTTCTGTACAAATCAGTTTGATATTCAAATAACATATAATTCTTTATAAAATTCCAGCTAGCTGTGCTAGGATATGTTACACATCCACTGCCCTACTTCTCCTGGCATAGCTGGCAATACCTGACATTGTTACATCTTTGGAATCACTTTGTTACTTATTGTAATACTGTCATTCACAAAATGACAACTGCACTTTGTATCATGCTGAAACTGGGCTTGTAGAGGGTGAGCTGATTTAGCAAGACTGTCAATGAACTGCATAAGTAACACAAGACATTATCAATTCTGTTCTCTGCTATGCAGCTGGTCCAGCTTGTACACAAGCATTGAAATTTGATATGATGTACATGCCTGTGGTACCTGGCCACATTGCTGTCATCTTTCCTCATGCTATTGACCATGTACATGACACCTCCATATGGCTTCAGCTGTATCTGACAGGACTACTGCATGGTGCAGGAGGGAGTGCAAAATGTTTTTACACTTGCAACACACTTCACATGGAGAGCACTTTGGGGGATTATGAAGGCTCCCTGTATAGACTAGATGCCTGGCACACATTTGTTAGTGACATAAGTTATGTCATTGGCATCACCTACTCTGGCAACCAGTGCTAGCGTAGATATAGTAATCTGTGAAGGCTCAATCCAGACCTTGTCTGCCAGTGGGAAGAAGCAGTTACAGAGAAAGAGCCTCCGTATTACAGTAAGATTTCTGTTTTTAGTAAATCACTGTACAGTATGCCTGAAAAGTGGAGCTGTGCATGCCTTCTACTGAGCTCATTTTTGATAGTTGGCACAGATGGGTTAAGGCAGTGAGCTGTAGTTCTTGTGGTATAGGGCTTGATTCCTTCAGCCCTAATTTGTCCACTGTGTGACCTTAAACAAGTCACTTAACCAGACTTGAACAAGTCACTTAACTAAGAGAGCATCTGGGACTTTGAGCAAGGCTCTTCAAAGATCCCCTGGACTGCAAGGCTAGTAATAATCTATGAACCTATTAATGCATCTTTCTGTTTTGTTTTGCAGTGGAACAAGAAATTGCAGAAAACAGAATAGCCTGCCATGCCAAAGGAGGCAGGCCAGACCCTCCAGGTAGTGGGTTAATGTGTTGCTGGCAGTACTGTATCTCTAGTTTACCTATTTAGAATAGCAATGAACTTTATTTTTTTATACATTTTAATATTTAAGTATTGCTTAAGGTGAAGAGTGTGACCTGGATGACTTACTGTTGTAGCTTCTCTGGTGGATGGCATAGACTTCTTATTAGAGAGTGGGAAGGGCCCTCCTGGGTCAACCAGCATGAGTCATGGCTTATGAGTATGGCTGTTGAGATGACTAAACTGGATAGTAGATAAGTTGCAGTTAGTCTTGGAAGAAAAGAAAGTGCTATTCATTATCTCTAAAGTTAGATTACCATGCAACAGAGGGAAATTAATTTGTGATGTGAAGTTGTTCAATCTTGCCGTTCATTCTTTACTGATGGGTTTGGAGACGATCCCTCGGCTCCGATATGGCCAATTGCTAAGCTCGAGGTCTTCAAATAACTCGAGGCCAATTCCCTATCCCATGATACACCTGTGAATTACCTCAGATCTAGTTTGCTGCTGCAACAGATCGGATGTTCTGACTTAGCTCGGGCCAGATAAGCTTTTTTTTTCATTAAACTCTTGTTAAAAACATTTTGATAGAATAAATAGATATTTAGGATTGTTTATAAGGCTCTTGTAGCTTTTCAGTGTGTTTTCCCTTCCCATTTACTGTTCTTTATAAGTTTCTAGTTGGCCTCTTTTAGGCCTAGTTTAGTAGTAGTTTTCTCTACTTGGTGTGGTCTGTCTAGCCTTCTGCTTTTTATAGACAAGGCTTAGTACAGTAAACCTTAGATAATCTAGATAAGGTATTGTTTATTTTCAGCTTGCTATGTGTTATTCAGTGACCTTTGTCACTTTTCTTAGATAGTTATAGTCACTTAGATTTGCTGTGTGATCTGTCTAGCCTTCTGTATTTTAGATAAGGCTTAGTTCTTTATTACTGTTAAAATTTACAGTAAACATTACTTAATTTAGATAAGGTTGTTGTCTCAGCAGCTGTCTGTTTTTGTATAGTCTGCTTGTGTGATATCACATTTATACTTGTTATATTGTGTGTGTGTGTGATTATAGCCTGCTTTTATTTAAGGCTTGTGTGGAGATTTACATTTGTGTGATTTAGTCTGCAATTATTCCAGGCTTCTGTGAAAAATGTATTGTTGTAGTTTTTTGTGGTAACAGTATTTTCTTTCTAACATTATTATGGCTGACCAGGATAAGCACCCCAAGTCTGGTTTCAAAAAGTGCCCAAAGTGTGGCCAAAAAATGTCTGTTACAGACAGCCACGTTAATTGTGTTTATTGTCTAGGGGCTCTGCATTTGCAAGACAGTTGTGCCATTTGTCATTCCTTCTCCTCTAGGGTCCTGCAGGAAAGGAAGAAGAAACTAATTAATAGAGGCTTGTTGAAGCCTTCATTTCAGGAAACTTTGAGTGACCAGGATGGATCCAGTCAGTCTCCAAAGTCTTCCAAGACATCGGACTCCAAGAAATCAAAGAAGTCTTTGACTTCGGCTCCACTGCCTTCGAAGTTGACAGTCTTTACTTTTCAGAGCCAGTCCCCAGTCTTGGAACTGGTGTCCGAAGCGCCGAAGAGTCCTATTCTCCAGTTGGTACCACCTTCGGTACGATACTCTCGATCATCTATCAGCCTGTTGGATCTGGACTTGGATCGTGTGGTACAGAAGCTGTTATCAGCACCGGCATTAGCTAAAATGTTATCGGCTTCAACCCAAATGGCTTCAGAGCCGAAGACCATTGCACCAACTCTAACTATTCCTCCTCCGAACCATGCTGGGCCTTCGGAGCTGGAGGAGGCAGACCTGATGTTAGTGGAACCGTCGGAGCTGATGCCTGCTCTGGTGTCTTCGGCTCTGTGTACTCTGACATCCTCGGTGCCTATCGAGGACTCTAGGAGCTGGCACTCTCTGATCAGGTTTGGGGAGGACAGTCGGACCGACTTGTCGGTTCCAACTTTGCCTCTCGGGGCCTCGGCTCGAATGAGCTCGGCTCCTACCTTGGGCTCTGAGCCCACGGTTCCGGTGCCGGGGGTGTCGATGGTTTCTTTGGATTCGTCGGCTCCCTGGCATCGAAGCAGAGGGACTTTCGATGCCATGAGGAGAGTCATGTCTCCTAGGACATCCTCGACCTCGGGTCTGCCTTCCTCCTCCCTTAGAGTGCCTGTGTCTGCTTCTGCATCACACGTCCTCAACAAGAGTAGAGACCCAGAGCTTCAGGAAGCCCCCATTGGGTGGCCTCTTCTCTTCCGAGACCTCACCAGAAGCGCCCACTGATGAGGTTCCCAGGAAGAGGTTGTGTAAGAGGAAACACCTAGACTCCCCACAGGAGTCTCTAACATCGGATACTGACTTAGATGAGTCAGAAGGGTCCCCACGGACCCCCTCTGAGGATACCTCCTTCGCTGAGGTACTTGAGATCCTTAGGCAGAGGGGTGACTGGCAGTCCAAAAATCCTACTGAGGATGAGTCAGTTCTCCTGAAGGCTTTTGGGTCTCAGCCTTCCACCTCCTGGGTGACTCCGCCCCTTCAATGAGCTGATTCAACTGGTCTCACAAAGGGTGTGGGAATCTCCGGATACCATGGAGCCTGTCCCTAGGAGGCCTAATGAATTGTTTTCTGCCCCCCTTGACAAATCATTTTTGACAAAAGGTGTTCCAGTTGATGCCATGGTGGTGGCGGCAGCCACCAAAAAGGAAATGTCTGAGACTTCCTCATCTATCTATCCTCCTAACAGAGACTCTAGGATTATGGATAGATATGGGAAGTGCATGTTTAGTTCAGCGACATTTGCTCTCCATTTGCTGAACTATTTAACCCATTTTACTAGGTTGCAAAGAGATCTCCTTAAGAATTTGGGAGATACTCCAGGGTACAGTAGCTGCAGGAACTTCTGACAAAGTTACTGCCCAGCTTGCTACCCTAAATTCTATTGTCAGCTCATCCATGCGTCTCATATCTTATGCAGCTGATGGAACGAGTAGGGCAGCGGGTACAAGAGTTGCTCGTAGGATACATTCCTGGATGTGCTTGTGCTCCTTAGCGGAGCCCTTCAAGTCATCCTTCATGAACACTCCCTTTGATGGCTCATCACTTTTTGGGCCTAAAGTGAAGGAAACCTTAACCAGGTGTGAACAGGATGGAAAGACTCTGCCGTCGGGGTCCATTTTTCACCCCTACCCGACCTTACCCAAAGGTCAAAGGGGAGGAAAATGTGGTTCCGAAAAGCCCAAGGAGCCTTTCAGGATGCACATGGTGAACCCCCCTCCAGGGGAAGAGGAGGGGGCAATAATGGAAGACGCCACCCTCATGGCAGAGGGGGTCCACAACACCAGGGCATCATAGATCACTTCTCTGGGAAGCCCTGCCAGTGCTGCTCTGGAGGCAGTTGGGGGTTGCTTATCTTTGTACCCAGACACCTGGCTCAAAATAACAATAGACAACTAGGTACAAAGTATCATTTCCAGAGGGTACTTTATTCCATTTGCCACATCCCCTCAATCATAAGAACAATCCCAGATGTTCCACCCAGTTACAGGGAACAGGCAACAATAGAGGTCCAAACATTGCTAAGAAAAAGAGTCATCCAGCCAGTCCCAGCAGACCAGAGAGGATTCGGAACTTACTCAAGATTCTTTTTGATTCCAAAGAAGACAGGGGACTGGAGACCCATATTGGACCTCATCAGACTGAGCCAATACATAAAGAAAGAGAAGTTTCGGACGGTCACGCGTCAGTCTATACTTCCCTTCTTAGGGAAAGACAATTGGTTGTGCTCGTTAGATCTCAAGGATGCGTACTACCACATAAAAATGGCCAGACCATCCAGGAATCACCTGCGCTTCCGGCTGGGAGCCAATCATTATCAGTTTTGAGCCCTGCCCTTTGGTCTCACTACAGCCCCCAGAGTGTTCACCAAATGCATAGCAGTGGTCATGGTTCACCTGAGGCATTTAGGATTCCAGGTGTTTCCGTACTTAGACGATTGGCTCCTTACTGCCACCACCAGACATCAACTCATTCAGGCCAGGGAGTTCACTCTATCACTCTGCAATCATCTGGGCATTACAATCAACTCAGAAAAATCTGCCTTCTCACCATTGCAGCATATCATTTTTATCGGGGCAGAGTTGGACACCACCAGCACCACAGTAAGACTTCCAATAGAAAGAGTCTCTCTTCTTCGTCCACATGTCAGCAGTCTCATATCAAAAGACATGTCAGCAGTCTCATATCAAAAGACAAAACACCAGCATCGGAAGTTCTGTATGTTTTAGGCATGATGGCAGAAGCAATTCTAACCATACCACTAGCTCGTATGCGCATGCGGATACTACAATGGCTGTTGTTCACTCAATGGTCTTACCAAGAACTCCCCATGACTCAAACTATAATGATCACAAACTCTTGCAAAAAGGACCTTCAGTGGTGGTTGACCTCACTTCCTGTCACGATAGGATGCCCATTTGTGCTACCCCCTCCAGTGGCCACAGTGACCATGGACGTTTCCCTGATGGGGGGGGGGGGGATTTTCAGGAAAAGACTGACCAAGGCACATGGACCGATCAAGAGACAATCTGCATATCAATGTCCTAGAGATGAGAGCAGTACTTTTGGCGTTGCAGTACTTTCAGGATTCTCTTCCTCTGGGTACGATTGCGATTCAGACCGACATGTCGGTGGTCTGGTATTTGAAGAAACAAGGAGGAACCAGGTCTTACCCTCTTTGTCGCGAGTCTCTCAGAGTTTGGCAATGGGCTGTTTCCACCCAGCGCTTTCTGTTTGCAATGCACATCCCGGGGAGATCCAACGTGATAGCAGACAAACTGAGCAGAGCAATACTGTTGCCCCACGAGTGGTCCCTCAAGAAAGAAATAGTGGACAGGATATTCCGCAGGTGGGGCCAGCCTTGCTGCAACCTTTTTGGCAGTCACATCAACACGAAATGCAGAAGCTACTTTGCCCTGATTCCCCCTTTGGGGGAAGCCCCAAGGGACGCACTCATACACGATTGGCCTCCGGGTCTCCTCTATGCATTTCCACCAATCCCGTTTATACCCAAGGTTTTACAGAAAGCAAAAGCCCTGGGAAGGACCATCATTCTAATAGCCCCTCATTGGCCTAGTCAAATTTGGTTCCCCTTCTTTCAACTTCATCTTTGTGAGGATCCTTGGATTCTGGACCCAGCTCCAGACCTTCTGACCCACCCGTTGGGGGATCTTCATCCCTCTCTGCAGTCCCTGAAGCTCACGGCGTGGCTGCTCCAGTTCTGGTCATAGCCAGGTTCCATAACCTTTCCAATGAGACAAAACAAATCATTTTGTCTTCTCATAAATCTTCTACTAGGAAGCTATACCTTAGGAAATGGAAAACATTTTCTGTATGGGCCTCTAAAAATAATATTGATCCTTAACAAGCCCCTGTGGCCTCCATCTTAGACTTCTTGACTGTGATCTTTAACAAAGGAGCTGCAGCAGCAACAGTTCGGGTTCAATTGGCTGCTGTTTCTAATTTTCATCTTAAATTTGAAGGATTGAATATCATGTCTTACAAGTTATCCAAAGCCTTTCTCAATGGGACTTTTCATATTAGCCCACCTGTGAAATCTTCCTGTTCTCCATGGAATCTAAATGTTATGCTTTCGCGAATAATTCTTCCCCCTTTTGAACCAGCTTCATCTTGTGATCTCAAATTTTTGTCTTGGAAGACCATCTTTCTGGTAGCTATTACTTCTGCCTGCAGAGTGTCAGAGCTTCAGGTTTTATCCATCAAGCCTCCCTATTTGATATTTCATTCTGACAGAGTATCACTCAGAACAAATCCCTCATTCTTGCCCAAAGTTTGCGCTGAAACCAATCTCAACCAAGTTATTGATTTCCCAGTATTCTTCCCCAATCATTCTAACAATTTAGAGTATATGCTGCACAAACCAGATGTTCACAGACAGTTCAGATTTTATTTGGATAGAACAAATGATTTCAGGAAATCAGACCAGTTTTTTGTTTCATTTTCAGACTCCAGGGAGGGGAGACCAGTGGCTAAAACAACTCTGTCTAAATGGTTATCTGATTGTATCACCTTTGCCTATTCAGCTGCCAATATGCCTTTGCAACACGATTAAAGCTCACTCAACCAGAGCAGTTTCTACATCTTCTGCCTTTTCTGCCAGACTTCCCATTGATAACATTTGTGCAGCAGCCACTTGGTCAAAACCTCATACCTTTATCACTCATTACAAAGTTGACCAGGCCTCCAGGGACAGGGCCTCCTTTGGATCCACAGTCTTGAGAAATGTACTCCCATGAGCCACCCGAGGTTGATGGTGCTTGGGATGCTACCCATCAGTACAGAATGAACAGTGAGATTGAACAACTTCACATAAAAACGTTATGTACTTACCATAACATTCCACGTAAGTTGTTCATCTCGCCTTCATTCTTACGTCCCTCCCTCCTACCCCCTCCTGGGCCGATAGATGACCGAGATGCTGGTTCCATCCTGGTTACTCAAACCTTCTATTCCTTTCTGTGGGAGTGAAAGAATAACATATGGTATTGGTATATATAGCAAACAAGATCTGAGGTAATTCACAGGTGCACCATGAGATAGGGAATTGACCTCAAGCTATTTGAAGACCTCGAGGTTTGCAATTGGCTGTATCGGCTCCGAACCCATCAGTAAAGAATGAAGGCGAGATGAACAACTCACATGGAACGTTATGGTAAGTGCATAACTACTTTTTATGTTATATAGTTAGATATTTCTTTCCTTTTTCTAATTGATAAGACAATGTATTTTATTAAGTTTGCTACTAATATATGTTGAAAAAATAAAACTTACTTAAAACATACACAGAAAGCAACAAGTGCAATAACATTTCAATTCACTGACAACTGGACGAGTTGTGTCTGTGCTTATGCATTTCTGTTCTCCACATCTTTGTTTTCATATACCTGCCTTCCATAATTTGATAAAACATGTTCTTACTTTTAACTTTGCATAATTTCACTTTGAGTCTTAGAAAAAGAATGGCATTTTTGATAGTATGAATGTTGTTTCTACCATGTTTTCCCATTTGTATAGTATTGCATCTTGAGTGGCAGAAAGTAATTAAAGGGCTTTTTTCTTCCCAGTTTAATCCTTTAATCTGTAAGTTTGTTGCATTGTTCTGATGATGCATGGCAATTTCTGAAAGTAGAGGGTACTTTACATTCAGCAATTAAACTGGAAATATAGAGGAGTAAGGAATTAGAAAATGCAGACCCGAGTACAACTGAGTTTCTGTCCTGCAAATTTTCTTCCCTGTACCAGCATTAAAGATTTGTGGGCACTGTCATGATAAGTTCAGTGACTTCCAGCTTGATTAATAAAGTTAAGGGAACCCCAGCAGGACTGATAAGGTTGTATGATCCATAGAGGATTAGCTGAATCATGTGGCCCTACAGTAGAATTAGTGAAGTTGTGCGGACTCACTTTTTGAATGATCTTTATCACAAATCACTGATTTTGGACAGTATGGCATAATGGTTAAGCTAATGCCTGTATGGAGTTTGCATGCACTTTCTGTGTCTCTGTGGTATTCCTTACACCTCTTAAACACATGCTGAAAACTCAACCAAGAATGGTGTTGTGGGCAGCAGCAGAAATTCTAGATGATGCGTACTGAGGGGAAGAGCTTTGTAGACCAACTGCTTTGGGCATCAACTGTGGTGTGCAGTATCCTCAAGATAGGAGAAAAATTATGACATACTCCTCGCTGCATCAAGGACAGCCACTCGATGGTGTAAAAAATTGTCTCTACATGATTCAGTCATGTTGACTAATGTTTCCAAAATGGGTATGGGTATTTGCCAGTGATAAGAGGGTTTAAGGACCTGGCTACTCAGACCTATGACAGGGATCAGTTCTAACAGTGGGAGGGGTGTTTTTGCCCTTGTTGGACAGTATGCGCCTGCCACAAAGCCCAGCAGCTCTGGGTCAGTAAGCCACTGGCCGACTGATGTCCAGTTGCCTAGCTTGGGTTTCCTGGGCTAGCTCTGTTGAGCAAAAGCTGGACGTAAAACCAGTCAGCTTACCAAACATGAACTGAGAAGAATTTTGGTGGTTGGCATAATGGTTAAGGTGTTTACCCTACAGATAAGAGGCACATAGTTTGATTCTCATCAAAGGAAATTGGCTAGGCTTAAAGTGGCCCACTTAGGCAGCTAGCCTAGTATATAGCTATGAACATATTATCTGAAGTAGTTAACTTCATTTTATCTGCAACCTGTGGGTATATACGGATCCATATCGGATCCGAGCCGGCAACTTTTTTTTTTCTAGCATTTGCTCCAAGCTCCTCCCCTTACCCATAATGCCCTACATCTCCTGTCTTCCCCCAGGTCTCATTTTCCACGCCAGTAGTGTGCATCGTGGTCTCCTTTGCTCTGAACTCAGGGATAGTAAGTGGTATTTTTTTCTGGTATCCAGGTGTGTTTGAGTAAAATTTTTCCCTTCCTCCCCTTGTGTAGCATCTCGTTTGGTCGTCGGTGTTTAAAAAAAAAAAATGTTTTGTATAGAGTAGTAGTTAGGCCTGCCCTTCCCCTACATGTGTGTGTGTGGTTTTGGAGAGGTAGTGTTGGTACCTTTCAGTGCAGGACTATGGCTGACCAACCGAAGCCTGTCTTTAAAAAATGTACAGAGTGTGGCCATAAGCTCTCCCCGGCCTATGGTCACACTCTGTGTGTAATTTGCTTGGGAGTGGCACATTTGTCCACTCAATGTGCTGTCTGTTCAGGTTTTATCCCTAGGGCCCTTATGGATTGTAAGGCCAAACTAGTTGCCAAAGGCCTTCTCCCTGCTGCCATGCTGTAATCTGCCTCGGCCTCAGTGTCTAGTGTACCACCTCCCACCCAGACAGGGAATCAACCTCCCTCTTCTTCTGGTGATGGGTCTTCCAAGGACAAATCTTCAGTCAGCATGGCTGACATGAAAAAGAAAAGGATAAAGAAAGGCGCAGAGAGGAAAGGGAGAAAAAGAAGGACAGGCATCATAAGAGATCCCCAGACAGGGAACTCTTTCTCAGCCCCCCCATCTAAGACCATGAGGCCTGTTTCTCCATGGCTCCGGTCTCCTCATTTCTCACCGGAGCCGTTGGAACATTCGGACCTGAGGCCTTCCTCCCCACTGTGCAGACCAACCAGATCCGAGTCGGTGGCCTCTTCGAGGTCGACTCGGAGCCTATCGGACATGGATATGGACAGGATGATGCAGAGATTTATTCAGAACCAAATTCAGATGGGAGTCTTGCCAGGCCCCTTCTCCGTCTGGAGGGGGGACCTCCATGCCTCTTTTCCGCCACACCTCTCCTTCCCCGATCCGTGCTTCGGGGCTCTTGGATCCAAGGTTTTTCGGATCTGGTAGCTCGACGCTGACGGTTCCTCCAACCTTGACTCCAGCTGTTACCTTGAGTTCCTCGTATCCGACTTATTTGGATCTGAGTGACTCTCAGAGCCGCGGGCAGGGAATCGGACCCGGGGGAATGGATTCTTCGGCACTGACCTTTTCGGATCCGATCCGTTCCCTCGGATCTCAGGCTACCCTGGGTTCGGCTCCGGTCCCCGCTTCGGATCTGGGGAGGGCTTCTCCCTTGGCCTTCGAAGTGGTGGAGAGGGTTCTCTCCCAGGGATTGAGATCCCAGCCCATCCCCTCGGATACCACCCAGGCCCCCCTGGATTTGGCGACGACTCCCTTCATCCTGTCTCAGGGACAGCCCGTGCCAGAGGATTCCCAAGTTAATTTCCCTGAGGAAAACCCTGTGGCTCACGGATCCCCTTCTGAAAGTCCCACTGAAGAGGGTCACCGTAAGCGCAAGTGCAAAAGGAGGCACTTGGACTCCCCCGAGTCCCTCACTACCGACATTGACTTAGATGAAGGAGAAGGTTCCCCCAGGATACCTCCCAAAGATGTCTCCTTCGGAGAAATTATGGAGATCCTCTGCCAGAGGGGAGGTTGGTCAGCCCCAAAACCTTCTGGGAATGTGTCAGTGTTCCTGGAGGCCTTTGGCACAGGCCCATCTACTTCCTGGGTGTCCCCGCCAGCGGACCCCTTGGTGGATCTCATCACCACGAGGGCATGGAAGAAGCCTGACACCATAGAGCCCATCCCCAAATGCCCTGACAAGGTTTTATCTCTCCCTCCTGACAGACAACCCTGGTTGAAAGGAGCCCCAGTTGATGCTGTGTTGGTTGCAGCGGCCACAAAGAAGGAACTAGCACAGGAGAGTTCCTCAGTCCACCCTCCAGACAAGGAGTCTAGGTCAGTGGATAGGTTTGGGAAGCGTGTATACTCCTCAGCGACCTTTTCTATCCATGGCGCTGAATTATTTGGCACATGTGATTCGGCTTCAGTGAGACCTTGCTATGGAATTTGCTGAGTCGCCCCCAGAGTCTTTATCACCGCAGGACAGACAGTTGTTCTCGGCGAAAATGTCTACTCTGAAGTCAGTCTCGAACACATCAATGCGTCTCCTTTCCCATGCCACGGAAGGAGCAGCTAGGGTGGCTGGGACAGGCACAGCCATGAGGCGTCATGCCTGGCTCAGGTTGTGTCAGTTTGTGGACCCTTTCAAGGCGTCATTCATCAACGCTCCCTTCGACAGCTCTTCCCTTTTTGGGAAGACAGTATGTGACACACTTGTCCAGAGCGAAAAGGACAGGAAGACTTTGTCTGCCGTCGGAGTCCGCTTCTCTAACCCTCAGCGGTCCTTCTGTAGGAATCAAAGAGGCAGAAGAAGATGTGGTTCCGAAAATCTCAGTTTTCCCGGGATTCTCAGGACAACTATTTCCTCAGAGGCAGAGGGGGACAGGATCGACGCTGACCCAGAGGTAGAGGGGGTCCCAGGAATTTTGGGTCTAGGGAACCCTTTTCTGATAGACCCGGTCAGCAGTCCTGAGGGGTTGCCTGACTGTCCTACTCTGGAGGCAGTCGGGGGATGATTGTCCTTACACTCAGGGGCATGGGAGTCCATTACGACAGATTGCTGGGTTTTACAGATAATATCCAGAGGAAGAAGAAGAAGACTCTATCCCATTTGTTGCCCTTCCAAATATTACAAAACACCTCCCGGATGTTCCACCTGCTCACAGGGAGGCCACAGCTATAGAGGTTTCAAAGCTGCTTCTTAAATGAGCCATCAAACAGATCCCCCCCCCCCCCGATCAGTCCGGATTAGGCGTCTACACAAGGTTCTTTTTGGTGACAAAAAAGACAGGGGACCTCTGGCCCATTCTAGACCTGTCAACATTAAACCTGTCGGTAGCCAAACAGAAATTCCGGATGGTCACCCTACAGTCCATTCTACCTTATCTCTGAGAGTGCGACTGGATGTGCTCGTTAGACCTCCAGGATGCTTACTACCACATCAAAATACACAGAAGCTCCAGGAGGTTTCTGCGCTTCCAGCTGGGAGCCAGTCATTTTCAGTTCAGAGCCCTACCCCTTGGTCTCACTACAGCCCCCACGGTGTTCACCAAGGTAATGGCAGTTGTAGCGGCTCACCTCAGGCTTCAGGGTATTCAGGTGTTTCCAAACCTGGACGACTGGCTCTTCGCTGCGCCCAACAAGCATCAATTGTGTCTGGCCCGAGATTATTTCATTCAGTTGGCAGATCTACTGTGAATTACAGTCAATGTTCACAAATCCCATTTGCAACCAGTACAAGTTCTAGACTTCATTGGGGCACGGCTAGACACTTTGCAGATTAAGGTATTCTTAACTCCCTGCCCATGGAATTTCCGATCAAGATCAGTCACATCTGCAGGACATCTCTTCTTTGGTGGTTAAGTTCACCGGAGATATCAAAAGGACGCCCCTTCGCATTTGTCTCCAGTCCAAGCCACAGTGACCACGGATGCCTCCCAACTCGGGTGGGGGTAGACGCTGTTTGAGAAGGACAGTCCACGGCACGTGGTCCCAGTCAGAAACCAAGTTGCACATAAATGTTCTAGAGATGAGGGCAGTGCTTTTAGCGTTGGAAGCCTTTCACACAGTCCTCCCTCTCAGATTGATTACAATTCAGTCAGACAACATGTCGGTTGTTTGGCATATCAACAAGCATGGGGGAACCAGATCCTACCCTCTATGTCGCGAGGCCATGAGAGTGTGGGAATGGGCGATCTTCACCTGCCAGTTTCTGATAGCAACGCACATTCCGGGTTGCTCCAACATTTTAGCGGACAAATTGAGTTGGGCCATTCTGATGCCTTACGAGTGGTCTCTGAAACAGTCATTAGCAGAGGAGATCTTCCTTGCATGGGGTCAGCCTTGCTGCAATCTCTTCACATCTCCTTCCAATGCAAAGTGCAGCAAGTTCTTCGCTCTGATTCCCTCACCAGGGGAAATCCTCAGAGATGCTCTAGTCCATGCTTGGCCCCCCGGGCTTCTGTATGCTTATCCACCATTGCCACTCATTCCGAAGTTTCTTCAGAAAGCTTGCCGACTACGGTGCAAAGTGATCCTCGTTGTCCCATTCTTGCCTCATCAGGTTTGGTTCCCATTCCTTTATTCTCATCTCATAGCTCCCTCGTGGGTTCTGGATCCCTGCCTGGATCTAATCTCCCATCCATCGGGGGCACGTCCGCCCAATCTGGGCAGCCTCAAGCTGACAGCCTGGTTGCTCCAGTTCCATTAATTGCCAGGACTCCCGGTCTTTCATCCCCGGTAAAATCCATTCTGGTGGCTTCTCTTAAAGATTCCACTAGGAAACTTTATTGCAGTAAATCGAAGTGTTTTTCCATTTGGGCTTCACAGAGAAAAATAGATCCCTTTACAGCCCCTGTTCCAGCGGTGTTGGACTTCCTGTCTGGTATTTTTCAGCAAGGAGCTAGTTCCTCCACAGTGAAAGTACAATTGGCAGCCATTTCCAGTTTTCACGTTGGTGAAGGCAACATGGCCTTAGCCTCCTCTTGGGTGTGTAAGGCTTTTCTTAAAGGTACTTTTCTGTTACGGCCAACTGTCAAGGGTTCAGTGCCTCCTTAGGACCTTATTTTTGTTTTACAGGCATTGGTGGCTCTTCCTTTTGAACCTGCAGCTTTGGTGGACTTGAAATTTATGTCCTGGAAGACCGCTTTCCTAGTTGCCATTACATCTGCTAGGAGGGTTTCTGAGCTTCAAGCTCTGTCCACCGTGCCTCTGTATTTGGTCTTCTATAAGGATAGGGTCTCACTCCGTACTAACCCTTCCTTCTTACCTAAAGTGGCATCTGAAGCAAACATAAACCAGTCCATTATTCTGCCCGTTTTCTTTCCTAACTTCCAAAATAAAGGTGAATTCAAACTCTGTTTGTTAGATGTTCATAGACAGCTTTGTTTCTATCTTCATAGAACGAAGTCTTTCCGTAAGACTGTCCAATTGTTTGTTTCCTTTTTCAAAGCATTTATGGGAAAAGCTATTTCTAAAGTTTCTTTGGCCAGATGGATCACTCTTTGTATTTCACATGCCTACAAAGCAAAAGGTTTATCTCCTCCTGGTATTGTTAGGGCTCACTCTACCAGGTCCATGGCGACTTTTGCTGCTTTTTGGTCTAGGGTGCCTTTGGACGATATTTGTGCAGCAGCGACCTGGGCCAATTCACATACCTTCATTTCCCATTACAAATTAGATCTGATTTCGAGGGTAGAGCATCCTTTGGCTCTGCGGTGCTCAGGAATATCTTTCCATAAGGGCCTCCCAGGATCGGAGTAGCTGGGGACTCTGTCCCACAGGTTGCAGATAAAATGAAGTTAACTACTTCAGATAAAGAAGTTATGTACTCATCATAACGTTCCATCTGAGTAGGTATACTTCATTTTTCTGCAACATTCCCTCCCTCCATCCCCCGGACCTTGTCCTATCTTTTCAGGATTGGTTTATTGGGTTGAGTTGCTTATGTTTTTAGTTGCAGCAAACTCGATATGAGGGAAGATAGGAGGTATAGGGCATTATGGGTAAGGGGAGGAGCTCAGAGCTTGGAGCAGATGCTAGAAAGAAAAAAAAAACGTTGCCGGCTCAGATCCGTATACCCACAGGTTGCAGAAAAATGAAGTATAACTACTCAGATGGAAAGTTATGGTGAGTACATAACTTCTTTTTTTATTGAAATCAGAGATGCATTTGAATATTTAAACTTTGGTAGAAATATGAGTAGTTTCAAGTCCATGAGGTCCATTATATACTACAAAAAATGTTAACATTGATTCTTAAAAACTCAAGAAATGAAAATATGTTCATCTTTCATAACCTGGACCTTCCATTAGTTGGGAGCTCCAGTGAACACAGAATTCATAAGTGTCAGTAACATTTCTGTTTCTGTGTTGTCAAAAGTTTTTGCTAGCCAGTAAAAGAGCTAAAATCCCATTGCAGATATAATAAACCTAGCAGTCTGTTAAAACACTAAGCTAACATGTTTGGCTCTTTCTGGAACCTACCATCCCATCTCAAGCTTCCATCCCCTTCCTAGTGGTTTCTGCAGATTTGGCTTTGCATGTCTTTAATGTTGGAGGTAAAACTTCTTATGGATGTTCCACTCAGAACTAATGACTGTGGCACTGGTTGGTCACCTCTCTAACAGCATATCTCTCACTAACACCCTGTGCACCCTTCCTTTACTAGCTTACCCATCCCACCACTGTGGCACCACCCATGGTGACCCTTTGATCTTCCCCTCCAGTCTTCTTAGTGGCAGAAAACTAAACACTTTGTTGAAGTTTAGACAGTAGCCACCATATTTCCAGGTGCACTTTTACTATAACCCATCTGTCATACCAAATCAGGATAGACTAACAAGATGCTCCCTGTTTGAATCTATGAAATTGATGTTCCAGCATACTGAACAAATTTTCTGTAATAAGCATAGAGACATACACCTCTGACCAGAAATTTAAAGAATGCCCTGATTTTTACCTCACATTTTTCATCTGTTCCTACTATAATTTGTGGTTTTCTGGAAAGCATTAAAGATTGCAGGCACTAAACAGTGACAAACATTTGAGTTTCAGACTTCATATCCTTCAGAAATGCATGCTAATGCAAAGTTTATTATTCTAGCAACATTACAAATTTTTAAGACAAATATTTAAAATATGTCCTTGATTATTGACCTTTGTCTCCACATTATTTCTGGCTTTGTCCAGAATTCTAAGTTAAGAAGTATGCATACAGGTCTAACTTTATGCTTGACTGAGCTGCTGAAGGAAGAAAGAGTAGTGGCAGTTTTCATTAGAAGAGAAATACTGCACATTATGAATAACTTAGTCTGCAATTTTAATTTCTGTAAAAAATATCATAAGGAAACTTTTTTTTTTTTATTTTGCATTATACTGGAACCTAGCTGGGACTTTTTAGTGAGGTTATGTGGCACGTGTGTTTGTGGTGTCACTAGTCAAAGACGGAGAAAGTAACTTTTAAACCTATTCAATGATAATTGTTTCTTATAACTGACTGTTTCAAATTGTCCCTGCTGTGCATGCCTTGAAAATCCGTGAACACCTGCAAAAATGATCTCCGTTTTTAGAAGTAGGGCATTTTCTAGCTGCTTCACAGCGGTTGTTTCACTGTCTCAAATAATATTAATTTATAACACAAGTGCTGGATTTTGTTTTACTTCATTTTTCTGTAAATTTGTTTTGATAAAGCTCTGCAGGAAAGTCTCAGAAATGTATGCATTTTTACAATATTCAGCCTTCTAACATTTGAAACTAGGATCTTAAAATTCAGGGTCCAGTTATAATTCTATATAACCCTAAAGATGGCATTTTTTTCATTTTATTTTCTGACATCCATATTTTTACAGGTATGGTCATGATTGGTGTGATCATTGGCTCCAGAAAGATGGGAATAAATCCAGACAATGTTGCTACTCCAATTGCAGCCAGTCTTGGAGACTTGATAACGCTGTCACTGCTGGCAGGAATCAGCACATTTCTCTTTAAATATAAAGGTAGAGTATTCAACTTGTAAATTTATGCCCTACATGTCATTAGACAAGTAATGGTGTATGAAATGTAAATTAGATGAGATGCTAGGCTAGCACTGTGCAGAGCAAGACATCCTAGGTCTAAGCTGAGCCAGGTTGCTTTTCTGCTGTCAGTATGTGTGTGTATGTTTCTACTGTCATTGCTTATATTAGTGCTGTCATTGGTTAGTCAGTAAACCAGTCTAAGACTACATATCGCTGTTGCAGTGTAGTTTATTGAAAGAATAGAACAAGGGCATAAATGTTCAAATGTTTGTTTGAGTGCATGTTTGAATTGTGAGATTGTTGGAAGCCGGGAGATGGATTTGTGGAGGTGTACATAAGTTAGGAGGTGGGAGTGCTGTGTGTCTGTGTGTCTTTCTCTTTGTGAGTGTTAACAGGTTTCACTCAGAGTAAGGATTAAGTAAGGAGATAGATGTTAGGTGAGAGTATGTGGCAGACACTGTTTGAGTTAGGTTTAATGTACAGGGTAAGTTAAGGGATAGATGTAGTGTTGTGTGTATGTGCATTATTGTGCATGTTATGTGTCCAAGATGTCTAGTGTAGTGGTAGTGTTACTGGAAGGATCCTTCTAAAGTAAGGTACAGGGTTAGGGTTAGCACTTGTCAGTAAGGTGGTGCTGACACTAACACTAACTCTAACCTGAGAAAACCCTTCCTGTAACTCTGCTGCTAATCAGAAAACTTATACAGCTAATGGATCACGAGTGAAATACTTTTGGACCTTTTGCGATCTGCTGTGTTTTGATGTTACATGTTTTTGATGTACTCGTTTTTTTATCATTTGTGATTCAAATTTCAGTACTTAGTTCAATATATATGTGTGTGTGTGTGTATATATATATATATATATATATATATATATATATATATATATATATATATATATATAGATCTATATAAAATATATATATATCTATATATGTAAAATATATATATATATATATATATATATGCATTATATATATAAGTCTATATATATATATATATATATATATATAAAATATATATATATATATATATATATATATATATATATATATATATATATATAAAAATATATATATATATATATATATTTATATATAGATAGATAGATATAGATAGAGATATAAGGGTGTGTTTGTATAGATATGTCTGATCAGTAGTATAAACTAAAATGCTGGTACATGCTAGCATAGTGAGGTCTGAGGAAGCACCTCACTTTATTAACATAAATGGGCAAAAGCATTTTAAAATAATAATTTTGTGGTGAGCTCAAGCTTAAATACAACCACATATACATTCCCATTTTTATGTAGATATATGTGCGTATGTGTCTCTATATGTATTTGTATATGTGAGTCTCTGAATCTCTATCTATCCATATATATATATATATATATATGTATATATATATATATATATATATATATATATATATATATATATATATACACACACACACACACACACACACACACACATATATATATATATATATATATATATATATATATATATGATATATTAGATATAGATAGATACACACATTTCATATTTTTTGATTTGGCATGTCTCTGTCATTATGTGTGGGCCAACTCTGAGCCTTCCCCTCCCCTATTTTAGTAATTCTCATGCTAATATCAAGGGCAATCATTACTGTACTATTTGTCACTTTTATGTTGTATGTGTATGTATCTACACATGCTGAGAAATAATCTTGGAGCATGCACACCCTCTGTACCCTCGCTAATATTATCCTCAAAGTCCAAGATTGCACAATATAGAGGAAAGGGTATATTCCCCAACCCCAGTAATGTGGCATTCTGTCACACATGTCAACCATCTATTTAGGCAAACAGCTTTTATTGACTAAACAGATGTAGAATTTAATGATAGTAAACTAAATTATATCATCAACATTAACTGCTTTGTTCTACATGGGATCATGGTATTGTGTCAGCTATTGCCATCTCTCTAGACTCAGTGCTACTTTTCTACCTTCTTAGACAGTCATGCCTGTCCCTATTATTCTTTTTCACAGTCTATCCACCTCTTTGCTGGATGCCCTTGTTTCCTCCACTTTGCCCCAAATCTTGACAAGATTGGTTTTGGCTTTTCTGCACATGTGCCCAAAACACCATAATCTGTTCTCTTTGACCTTCTCTGCAATTGAATCTACTTTGGCTTTTGCTCTGATGTCCTTATTTCTTCATCTGTCCAACAGTGCACATCCTACAGATGTCTCAGGCAGTTCATATCCATTACCACTAGCTTCCTCAACTGATGTGTCTTTATTGGCTGAATTGCTGTACCATACAGTTCTGGTTGCACCACTGTTTTGTACACTTTACTTTTCAGCTTCTTTGGCATTCTTCTGTCATGTGCTACCCCTGACACTTTGTGCCAGTTGGCTGCAGCCCCTCTGATTCAAGCTTTGGCCTCCTCATTCAAACTTTCCATCTTCTCAGTCACCCTTCCCAGATACTTGAAGCTGTTATCCGGTTCCACTGTTTTCCCTTCTATCTCAAGTATCATCTTCTTCTGATTCCCTCATTTACTGCTGTTACAACTGTCTTATTTGTAGTCAGTTTCATCATGTGTGCCTTCAGCTTTGCATTCCATTCACTTATCATTCGTTGAACTTCTTGTTCAGAGTCTGTCTGTAATGCCCTATCCTTTGCTGAAGTTCTTCCCCAGAGTCTGCCTGTAATGTCACATCATCTGCATACAACAGCTTTGTTGATTTGTCCCCTCTGACCTGTGTGTATGTCTGTGTGTATACACACACACATATAGGTTTACTGTGAAATGTTGAGATGCAAAATCTTGAAACCATAAGACTGAAAGAACAAAATGCTGAAGACCATAATACTGAACTTCTTGACTTGATCCCCTGCAGGACCGTGTTAGCAATCTTTCCTGGGTTCATATTGGAAGGGAATTTCAATATTTGAGGTTTTTTTTTTGATGTTGTAGTTTTCTGTGTTTTGGTCTTTCAGTATTATGGTTTATATGCTCTCTTGGTAACTAATATCAAATTCTTTCCTCATAAGGTAAGAACCAGTTATGGGAGGCTGTCATCCAGGTCACCATTAGGGTTCTTTTGTATATCCCATTCCTATTCTTGTGACTGATGCATGCACATTTCTCTATGTCTACAGACCTCAGCTACACTGTAAGTGGACTTCTTGATCAGTTCTCATGTGCTCATAGTTGTTTGGACTGCCTACTGTGTCTCTGAGTCCCTGTTTAGAATCAGCAGTACATCAGACCAGGTTATTTTCTAACCCCAGGATGATCTGGTTTACGATGGCCATTTACTTTTACTCTCCCCAGCTTTCTACTTCATCACCTAGGTCACTAAATCTTTCCATGTTGTCTGGGTTTTAGTCGTGGCTTTATCCCATTGTACCATAGAGCCTGCCCCCTTTAATCCAAAAACATTGATATGATGTGACAAATGCAGCGACAAGAAAAGAGAAGACTGTAAAAAGGATGCCAGGAATGTCTAATTGAGGAGCTTTTGGGTTAGCCAAAGATAGTAGAGAAGGGAAAAAAGGCACTGTTTTGAGCTGTGCTGTAAACGAACTAGATACACAACTGCCACCATCACATTATTGTATCATAGTGCATCATGTCTACTGTATAACTACCAGAACTCTTCGGTTATAGGTAATCATAAAAAACTGGAAAAGTGGACAAGAAAATTTAAAAGCTGTCATCTGGCAGGTATTTTGCAAAAGTCCTCTCATGTCAGTTGGGTGAACGTAATAATATGCTACCTTGCGTGCAACGTATTTTTCATTTTGCTGTGCACACTGGTTGGAAATTGTGGTTATGGCCAGTTGCTGATCTGCTTCATGTTAGAAGTTAGATTAGGGGATAATACATTGTCAGAAGGAATACATATGGATAGAGGTCTTACCTTGGGGAAAACCTGTATACGTGGTAAGGCATAGAGAATCAATTAAAAGGTGGCAGAGATACTTAGATGCCATGCTGATGAGGCTATAGATGTAGAAGAGGTTGATGATGTTTCCACTCAAGTCAAAAAGCTAAAGACTCTGGAGCTAAAATCAAGCACTCTGCCCAACTAAGTAGCATTATAAAAGAGAAGTAGCCTTCACATCAGTACTGCTACAGGTGTGAGAAGACAGGCCACTCAGAGAAGCAGTGACCCACCAAAATTCTCACATCCCATTCAGTGCATAGCCACAAATTCATGCCATCCTTTTGCCCATAGGGGCCATATAGTGGGTAAAATCTGGTTACACTGGCTAGGTTTGTAAGGGCCTTTAAGCTATTAACTTAGTAATCTCCTATGAACATGTGAACCTGTGTGGAAAAAGGTACATTACATTGATTCCTGTAACTCAGCCAGAGATGTTAATACTATAGAAGTTGATAGCGAGGACCTTTTTCTTCACATGGTAGATGCTATCTAAGATCTGTGATCTGTTGAACATTTCAGGCCTTGTTCCCCTTGGTTCTGCTTCAGGACCTCCAGTTTACAGATGTCCTTCAAGGATGCATCTGCAGTCATAACATATGGGTTGTCCTGCCTCAGGCAGGCCTTCGGTCGGCCGGATTCCAAAGTCTGGGTCTGGCCTCGGCTGATGTCGTACTTCACCCGACGTCATAGCTCCTGGGGTATAAAGTCATCAGTCGACGCCATTTTTCTCAGTCTTTCTTGCCGCGCGGTGCCCGAAGCAGAAGCTGTTCGCAAGTGCCGGTCGGTCAGATCCAGAGATTTCAACTACCGAAGACTTCTAAAAAAGCTAAGTACCCCGTTGGGGACTCTTTCTTGATTCAGCCGATGTCAGACAAAGTAAGTAATTGTTTAACTTGTGGGAAACAAATACCTCATAAGGATTTCCACTCTTACTGCCTACCTTGCTTAGGCCCAGACCACGACGTATCAGCTTGTTTAGCCTGTGCTTCCTTCAACCGACGGACACTTAGACGTTGGTCGGAGTTTGCAGAAGAGTTTTTTGGCTCCGCTTTTGCATATAAAATGCCGTCGGAGACTCCGACTACACATTTAGCTAAAAAACGCAAGGAAAAGGACCGACACTCGTGGCCCGCGGTTTCGACTGAAACCACGGTTAGGCCTACCACGAGTGTCTCGGTTTCGGCTGAGACCGAGACCTCGGTTCTCCCTTCGGCCGAAAGCATGCCTCCGACAACCGAGGCCACACAGGCCATGGCTGAGTCGGCTACAGAAAATCCTACTGAAGAAGCAGGCACACAAGATTTGTCCGACACTATTCCATTGGACATCTCTACCCCTGCACGTGGGGCAGCTAGACCCCCTGCTTCTATGTCTATCAAGGCCTTTTCCAGGGCTAAAGCAGCAAAACTTTCCAAGGCCTTACCTACAAAAGCTCCCTCTCACAGGCCTACTTCTAGTTCTCAGATTCTCAGCCTTGCTGAGGACCTTATTTCTCTGATCAGGGGATCCCAACCTCACCCAGACAGGGCCTCCCAACCCCCTCCTGAAAAGAGGCCTAGGACTGAACCCCCAGAACCTCTCTCCTCTGACTATTCCTCGGATGGTTCAGATTTATCTGACCATCAGGAAGGCCCATACTCACCTTATGAGGATTCTGATGCAGAAGACTCCATTCCTTCTGCCTCTCCTCCAGAGGAATTTTCATTTGGGGAAACCCTACACTCTATGAGGGAACACTTCCAATGGCAGGGTCAGGATTTTTCTGATTCTAGGAAAAGGCTAAGGACTTTTTACACTTACCACAGCATAGACCTTTAGCCATACCACCTGTACTATCAGTTGTTGATGATTCATACAGTGATGCCAGTACTGCCCCTGATTCTCTTCCCCTGGCCCCTGCCAAACCTGACAGATACTACAGGGTCCCGGATTCTCACTTCCACTTGTATAAGGCCCATGCTGCAGACCCAGAAACCATTTCTCAGGGCCCTAAAGGTGTTGCAGCTGCCTCTGCCAAAAACCCCCTACCCTCTGAAAGAGAATCTAGAGCATTAGAGAGATGGGGAAAAAAGGTTTATACATCTGCTACTCTTTCTGCCAGGGCTTTAAACTGTCAATTTCACATGATACAGTACCAGGAATTTTTGTTAGATCAGCTGAATAAAAAGCTGGCCTCTCCTGAACCTTTAGACCGTAAGTCCCTTCAGGATTTGGTACACAACTCTCAGCAGGTCAGTAATCATTTCTTGAAATGTGGCTATGATGCACTGGTGGCTTCATTTAGAACAGCTATGACTGGAGCAGTGATTCGAAGGCATGCCTGGCTAAAAGAACAATCCTTGCCAGACCATGTTAAGTCTAAACTCCTAGATGCCCCTATGGAGAAACAAAGTTTATTTGGCTCCCCTGCACAGGAGGTTCTAAAGAAAGTGGAAGAAAAAGCAAAATCTGTCCAAACAGTCAAGGATTTCCTGCAGGTCCAACCTCCGAGGTTCAGCCGAAATTGGCCTTCAAAGAATTGGTCCTTTCCAGACACCTCTACAGCACAGAGAGGCAGAAATAGACGCCCAAGAGGCAGAGGTCAATCAAGGGGTGCCTACAGGGGTCGTCAGTGGCAACCTGCCAACCAGAGAGGTGCCGCCACAGCTGCGACTGCAACCACTTCCACAGGACAGACACAATGACTTGGCCCTGATTCCGCCTACCAGGGAACAACTGGAAGCACCCTTGGGTGGAAAGCTAGCTTTATTTTCAAAAAACTGGCATTGTATTACAGGAGACAAATGGACTTTGCAAACAATAGACAAGGGCTACAGGTTTCACTTCCACACTCTACCAAAAAAGAGAGGAATGTCAAACCTTCCACCAAGCCAGAAATCAGAGGCTCTAAAACAAATCATCAGCTTACTAAGGATGAGAGCAATAGAAAAGGTACCATCTATGGAACAAGGCCAAGGATTTTACTCCAGACTATTCCTTGTACCAAGAAAAGAAAATCAATGGAGGCCTATTCTCGACTTGTCCGCACTGAACACATATCTCATTGTACCAAAATTCAAAATGCTGACCCTACAGCAACTTCTTCCCATGTTGGGCAAGGAGTCTTGGCTGGTGACTCTAGATCTCAAGGAGGCATACCTGCACGTCCCTATACGACCAGATTGCAGAAGACACCTCAGATTTCTTGCAGGATCAGAGCATTATCAATTCTCAGCATTGCCCTTTGGCTTATCTACTGCACCCAGAGTATTCACGAAATGCCTGGCATCAGTAATTGCTCATTGCAGGCTTCAGGGAATTCAAATCTACCCATACCTGGACGACTGCCTAATACAAGCGGACAACAAGACAAAAATAATAAAGGATTTGGCCTATGTCATACAACTGCTGCAAGCCTTGGGATACACAGTCAACATACAAAAGTCAAGACTAGTGCCATCCCAAAGGATAACATTTTTGGGTGCAGAACTGGACACAATAACTCAGATGGCTTTTCTCACAGAGGAAAAACAAAAGCAACTACCAGTTTATTTCATGACATTAACAAAACAAACTCAGCTTACTGCAAGGAAAGTCCTGCAGGCCCTGGGTTACATGGCATCTTGCATAATCTTGATCCCACATGCCAGACTGCATATGAGAAAATTACAATGGTACCTGAGGAATGTATGGTCTCAACACAAACACAGTCTAGAAGCCCTGATACCAATCATTCCATGCCTGCAAAAAGAATTCCTGTGGTGGGCTCAGGCATGCCAGATAAACAGAGGATTGCCTTTCCACAGACCACATCCAAGGCAGACCATCACCACGGATGCCTCAGACCTAGGCTGGGGGGCACACATGGAAGACAAGTGTATCCAAGGCCTATGGTCCCAAGACCAGCTGAATCTACACATAAATCTAAAGGAGATGCTGGCAGTGAAGCATGCAATCGAGGCATTCAGTTCATTCCTCCAGCAAGGACACCTGCTGATAAGGACGGACAATACCACAGTCATGTGGTACATCAACAAACAGGGAGGCACACATTCATACCCTCTATGCCGGATGGCAATGGACCTGTGGAACTTAGGCCTGAATCTCAACATCCAACTGCAGGCCAGATTTGTACCAGGAAAAGAGAATTCACTAGCAGACAGCTTAAGCAGAACTACCACGGATGCTCACGAATGGATGCTGCATCCAGACATCTTCAAAACCATAACAAAGAAATGGGGAATGCCAGAGATAGACTTGTTCGCCTCCCCACTCAACCACCAACTGAAGAAATTCTGCTCAAGAGTATACCACCCACAAGCCTGGAAGGTGGACTCCCTTTCTTTCAGCTGGAAGGCCCTGACAGTATATGCCTTTCCACCTCTCCCATTGATGTACAAAGTTCTACTGAAGATCAGAGAGGAACAGCCAAAGGTAATTCTGATAGCTCCAGACTGGCCAAGGCAACATTGGTACCCGCTGCTGAGAAGCATGTCTCGGACGAACTCATGGCCTCTACCTCTATGTCCATTACTTCTAACGCAGAACAACTACAAGACCCTGCATCCAAACTTAAAAACGCTGCAGCTAACTGCTTGGAAAATTGCATAAAACAAAACCAACCTGTTTTATCTCAGAGGGTTAAGGACATTATCCTGGAGGCTCGCAGACCCTCCACAAGGAAAACATACTCAGCCAAATGGAAGAGATTCCTCATTTGGAGTGCAGCAAAGGGAACAAATGTCACACTGGCAAACCTAGCACACATCCTAGAATACTTAGCAGAACTGTTCCAGAATGGCCTGTCCTATTCTTCCTTTAAGATTCATGCATCAGCAATTTCAGCAGAGTACAACATGGATCCTCCTGTCTTCTCTCATCCTCTCCTCAGACAATTTTTGAGAGGGATCAAAAATGTAAAACCTCCAAGGAAACCACCTCTGCCTGCATGGGATCTCAATTTTGTGCTAGAAAAATTAACACTTCCTCCCTTTGAACCGCAGCAACAGCAGACTTACAGTTCCTGTCTTGGAAAACTGCCTTCCTGCTAGCAATCACTTCAGCAAGAAGGGTATCCGAGTTACAGGCATTAATGGCAGTGCAGCCTTTTCTCATCTTTCAACAGGATAGAGTGTCTCTGAGAACCAATCCTACTTTTATGCCAAAGGTGGTATCCAGGGTATCCTTGAACCAAGCTATTCACTTACCTACGTCCTTCCCCAACCCACAGAACAGGGGGGGGAAACTACTGCACACCTTGGATGTACACAGACAACTGCGCTACTATCTGGACAGAACTAAGGCCAGCAGAAAAACTGACCAGCTTCTGGTAGCATATGCAACAGGAGTGCAAGGGAAAGCAATTTCAAAACAGACAATCTCAAAATGGATAGGAAATTGCATTCGATTCTGCTACTCATTTCATGGAAAGACAACTCCTGAAAATATCAGGCCTCACTCCACAAGAGCTACAGCCACCACTACAGAATTCCTACGAGGAGTGGCTACCAAAGACATTTTAGAAGCTGCTACTTGGAGCTCCGTGCATACATTTGCCAAGCATTACAATCTTCCTTTATACTCCAGATCCCGAGCAGGTTTTGCAACTGCTGTTTTACAAGGGATCCTAACTACACCATCATATCTTAGTGCCTCCTCCCCCAGTTTGGCTATGGTATTCTACCCATATGTTATGACTGCAGATGCATCCTTGAAGGACATAGTAAAGTTTTGTACCTACCATAAATGTAGATGTCCGATAGGTATGCATCTGCAGTCAGGATTACCCACCCTCCTTCCCCTCTGTGGTATTCCTAGGGTACTTACCCCTCTCTTAGCTAGCTGGGGGAATCTATTATGGTGTATTTGTTTGTATGTATATATGTATATATACTTTTTGATTTCTACTGTTTGGAATTTGCTACTTTTATACAAATTTAGCCTTCCTAGAGGGCACCTGGCATCTGGGGCAAGAAACACTGAGGAAAATGGCATCGGCTGATGCCTTTATACCCCAGGAGCTATGACGTCGGGTGAAGTGCGACATCAGCCGAGGCCAGACCCAGACTTTGGAATCCGGCCGACCGAAGGGCTGCCTGAGGCAGGACAACCCATATGTTATGACTGCAGATGCATACCTATCGGACATCTACATTTATGGTAGGTACAAAACTGTACTTTTCCTTGATGCAAAGTCTAGGATTCACCATAAACTTTAAAAAGTCAGTCTTGGTTCCTTCTCAGGATCACATTTTTCTTGTTTGCAGGATTCAATCCATTACCATGCTGGCATCCCTGCCTTACCCCAAGGCTGTCTCTTTGATTTCTTTTTTCCACTGTCATCTTCCTCTGGCTTTAGTCACAGCCAGGGACTTTCTCGGAATCCTTGGGTTTATTGTTTCCACCATTCCTTTGCTGACTCTAGCCAGGCTGCATATGAGAAAACTTCAGTGTTACTTGAAGTCAGTGTGGCTTCATCGCTGCCATCCCCTGGACTTCCTAGATCCTTTTTTCCCTGTCTCAAGCTTGAACTTTATTGGTGGATTCATCAACTTTCTCTCAACCTGGACCTTCCTTTCCACCACCCAGTCCTGACTCAAGAGCTCTTTTTGGATGCTGCAGACAGGGGCCAGGGAGCTTCCTTTGGTTCTGTCAAGGTCCAGGATCTCTGGCCACTCCATCAGAGGTCAGACCACATCAGCATCAATGAGGTGAGGGCTTTCCTTCTAACTCTTCAGGCCTTTCATGTCTTTATTCTTCCTGTACCCCTCAAAGTTTTCACAGACAATACCACAGTGATGTGGTATGTCAACAAGCAAGGAGGGACACTGTCCTACCTTCTTTGCAGGCTTGGTCTTCGGGTCTGGGATCTAGATGTCCAGTATCAAGTGACTCTTCAGGCTGTCTACATTCCCTCACAGAACAATATAGTGGCAGGCTGTTTGAGCAGATCCAACACACAGGCTCACAAATAGATACTTTACAGAGATGTGTTTCTGGGCATTGTCCATTGGTGGGATATTCATCAGGTAGATCTTTTTTCCTCCCCTCTGAACAAATTTCTCTTCTGTTCCAGATTCCCATGTCCTCTGACATGGAATGGGATGTTTCTGTATGCCGTCCCTCCTCTGCTTCTGAGGGTCCTACACAAGATCAGGCAAGACTTCCCCTGGTGACTCTCTTTTGGCCCAGACAGCATTGGTCCCCCTTCTTTTTCATTTGGCCAGTGGCAATCAGCACAAGTTCCAACTGAAATGAACTGGAATACTCAACCATTAAACAAAAACAATAAAAAGTGGTTTCAGCTATCCTACAATTTATTCAAGCAAGAATTGTGGTGGCAAATGAGATTGAATGCCACTGTGCCATCAGGACTAAATGAAATTATATCTATTAATTGCATATTAAAATTAAAAGCTTATCAGAAGTAATATGTGTAAGATATCTATAATAAAGTTTATATATATTTTAATCAACATATATATATATATATATATATATATATATATATATATATATATATATAGTTTAATATTAGTATTATCATTGTACGAGTGTATTTTAATACTGTGTATTTTTATAGGCTAATAAACATCATATGACTTAGATTGTGTCTATTTAAATTGATTTAAATTGACATAATTTTTTCTGATGAAGTCCAAAGTGTGAGGATGAAAGTGCTTACAATTGTTGGTTGAATAAATCGTGGGATTGCTGAAACCACTTTTTACTGTTTTTGTTTATTGGTTGAATCACCACAAGTTGCCTCACTAGGTGGACCTTCTTACACAAGAAAAGTGATCTGATGTTCTGTAGTCCTATCTCACCTTCATTCTTATATATGAGTTCGGAGCCGATCATCGGCTCCAACTCGGCCTATTACAAAGCTCAAAGTCTCTTAGTTGGCTTGTGGCTAGGTAGGTATCCCATAGTGCAGTAGTACAATCCCCAGATCTCGTTTGCCGCGTCTGTGAGTTCAGAAGTGTTTCTTGCTTGGCCGTGGCTAAATTCAAATTTTTTGTCATTATTATTCACTTTACTGATTCTCTACCTAGTTATCTTAATATTAGTAGTTAGTTATCTTATATATAGTGTTTAGAAGTGGGTTTTTTTGCCATTTAATTAGTTTGTGGAGAACTTGTTGACCGTTTGGCCCTTGCTGTTCTCCGTTTGGTATCCTGTGTGCTAGTTTTATTACCTTTGATATTACATAGGTCCACGTTTGTGTTAAGACCTTGTTTTTTCTCGCTTTCTCATATAGATATATGTATATATATATATATATATATATATATATATATATATATATATATATATATATATAGTGTGCAGTGTTCTTTGCTAGTTTTTTGATACAGGTTATTTCTCTGTAGGTCCGCGTTTGTATTAGGGCCTTGTTTTCTCATTTTTAGACATTCAAATATTGCGTGCAGTGTTATTTGTTCATACTTTGCCTGCTTCTGAAGTTTCTGGTCTTTTTCCAACTTAGCTTATCTAGCTGCGTCCGTTTAAGTTAGAGGACCTAGTTCACTGCTATTTTTCATATTTTCTAACAGGGCTAGGCCTGTTTAAATTAGAGGACTTTGTGTTTCCTTGTTGATATAGCTCTGTTAAACATGTCTAAAGAGTCCAAAGACCACAAACTTTCTGGTTTCAAAAAATGCATAAAGTGCTCCCAGAAGATGTCAATTGTGGATGGCCACAGTAATTGTGTTTATTGTCTGGGAGCCATTCACTTGCAGGAAACTTGTTTATTCTGCCATTCCTTTAGCTCCAGAAATCTCCAGGAGTGGAAGAACAAGTTAATTTTGAAAGGGCTCCTCAAGCCTTCCTTCGAGGAAGACTTAACAAGTTCTTCTTCCTCATCAAAGTCCCATTCATCCAAAAAAGAGAAGGTCAAGTCGGCCAAGAGGCATTCTCCGGCACCGACTAGTGTTATCTGAACCTCCTCAGAATCAATCAAAACTTGATAAGACTTCTACCTCCACTGTCCTCGGAGCCGGTCGAGGCTGTCGACACTGCAGTGTTGGCCCCAAGCCTTTTGGAGCCAACTACTGAAAAATTGCATCGGAGCCAGTCCAGAGATCTTTTGCTGGTTTCCCCAACCTTAAGATCTCCAATTTTATAGAGATTCAGATTGCCTACCCTGTCATCCAGATCCTCTAAGAGCCTGTCAAAAGAAGATGTGGAGAAAGTAGAGCTTAGACTCCTGAAGTCATCTGCTTTGCCCAAATTGTTGTTGGCTCCGACCCAGTCGGTTCCGGAGCCACCTGAGTCCATCCTGCCTGTTGTGGTTCCTCCTCTGAGCCGAGTCGGGCCTTCAGAGCCGGAGTTTTCTGTGCCACTTGTGGAACCCTCGGTTCCAGCTCCCCTCGTGGCTATCTCAGAGCCGAGTTACGCTCCGACACCTTCAGTGCCATCTGTTGTGTCTAGGAGCCGAAGCTCACCAGTCACCCCCGACAGGGACACTTGGTCCCGAACCTCTTCGGTTCCGAGTCTCCCTCTTGGTGCATCGGCTAGGGTGAGCTTGGACCCTACATCCAGCTCGGAGCCGGTCGCTCTGGAGCTGAGGACTACCTCCATTTCCTCAGAGCCGGGGCTGTCTTTGGAGCCGAAGAGATCTGCTTTCGAAATGATGAGGAGCGTGCTGTCTCACTCATCAGCTCCACGCAAGGGTACCATCACTCTTTCCCCTCAAGCACCAACCTCTGTCTCAGCACCTTCTCTCTCTCTCGACAGCAGAGACCCACAACCTCAGGAGCCCCCATTGGGTGGCCCCCAGTCTTCCGAGACCTCCCCAGAGTACCTTTATGAGGAGCCTCCTCGGAAGAGGACATACACGAGGAAGCATGTAGACTCCCTGGATGAGTCCATCACTTCAGGCACTGACCCCGAGGAGTCAGAAGGGTCCTCCAATTCGTCCTCTGATAATGTCTCCTTTGTAGACATCTTGGAGATCCTAAAGCAGAGAGGCCGCTGGCCCTCTGTCACCCCTTCTGATGAGGAGTCAGTGTACCTGAAGGCTTTCGGGTCTCAACCTTCAGCCTCTTGGGTGTCTCTACCTTTCGATGAACTCTTAGACCTGGTTACTCAAAAGGTGTGTGAGATTCCTGATGCCATGGAGCCAGTCCCCAAAAGACCCAATGAATTTCTCTCTGCCCCAAAAGAGAAAGAGTTTTTGTCCAAGGGCATGCCTGTAGATGCCATGGTGGTGGCAGTGGCCACTAAGAAGGAGCTAGCGGAGACTTCTTCATCTGTCCATCTGACAAATAAGGAGTCTCATACGATGGATAGATATGGGAAGCATATCTTTTCTTCAGCAGCTTTTACCCTCAGATCGCCAAACTATCTCACACATTTTACTAGGCTTCGGAGAGATTTCCTCAAGGAGTTAGGAGATACTCTTCAAGGTACTTCTACTGAAGGAGTCCCTGAGAAGGTGTCTGCTCAGTTGTCCACCTTAAATTCCATTGTGAACTCCTCCACGAGGCTGATCTCCTATGCAGCTGATGGAGTGAGCAGGGCAGCGGGTTCAGGAGGCTCCCTTAGGAGACACTCCTAGATGCACTTATGTAAATTTGCGGAGCCTTTCAAGTCTACCTTTACCAACGCTCCCTTTGACGGTTCTTCATTGTTTGGACCTAAGGTAAAAGATACACTCACCAGGTGTGAACAAGAAGGGAAAACTCTCTCTGCCATGGGAGCACATTTTACCGTCCCCTCTAGACCATATCCCAAGGGTCAGAGAGGTGGTAAGATGTGGTTCAAGAAGTCCCAGAGAATTTTCCCGGATGCACAGGGTGACTCCTACTTTAGAGGCAGAGAAGGAGGAGCTAATGGTAGACGTCACCCTAGAGGCAGGGGGGGGGGGTCTGCAAAACCAGGATGGCCGAGATTCCTTTCCTGGCCGTCCCTATCAGTGATCCTGATGTGGGGTCCAGCTGCGCTTCTCTGGAGCCAGTCGGGGGTCACCTATCTTTGTATCCAGTAGCCTGGCTAAACATCACCCAAGACAAATGGGTACAAAGAATAGTCACCAGAGGTTACTCCATACCCTTTTCTCTTCCACCCCACACTCCCAAGAAGATCCCAGATGTTCCACCCAATCACAGGGATCAAGCAACTGTAGAAGTGCAAAAGTTGCATGCAAAGAGAGTCATGCAGCCCGTCCCCGCAGACCAGATAGAATTCGGAACTTACTCCAGATTCTTTTTAGTGCCAAAATGTACAGGGGACTGGAGGCCCATCTTGGACCTCAGCAAACTAAACAAATCTGTAAAGAAGGCCAACTTCCGGATGGTGACACTGCAATCTATACTCCCTGTGTTAGGGAAAGACAATCGGATGTGCTCCATAGACCTCCAAGATGAGTACTACCATATAACAGTGGACAGAGCATCGAGGAGTCATTTACGCTTCCGGCCTAGAGCCAGTCATTAACAGTTTCATACTCTGCCCTTTGGTCTCACCACAGCCCCCAGGGTGTTCACCAAATGTATGGTAGTAGTGACAGCTCACCTGAGACGTCATACCTGGACAACTGGCTCCTGACCACCACCACCACCAGGCACCTTCTCCTACAAACCAGAGATTCCACCATCCAGCTCTGTTCCCAGCTGGGGATTACAATAAATTGGGAAAAGTCTGCCTTATCGCCCTCTCAATTTGTGACTTTTATAGGTGCAGAAATAGACACAGTTGCAATGCTAGCTCATTAACCTGCAGACAGAATTCAAAACCTCAGACAAATTCTCAGTCTACTTCCTCTGCAGAAAATCAAGGCAAAGACAGTGCTGAAACTCTTAGGGGACCTTGACCTCCACCATAACACTAGTCCCTCTAGCCAGATTACATATGCGAGTTCTCCAATGGCTTCTATCTTCTCAGTGGTCTTTCCAACAACTGCCTCTATCTCGCCATATCATCATAACAGAGTCTTGCAAAAAGGACGTCCGTTGGTGGATTCAACCCGACCAGCTGACTACAGGCATTCCATTCCTTCCTCGCCAACCTGTTGCTACTGTGACCACGGATGCCTCACATATAGGGTGGGGGGGCTCATTATCTAGACAGGACTGTCCAAGGCACATGGCAAGATCACGAGGCTCACCTGCATATCAGTATCCTAGAAATGAGAGCAGTGCTTCTAGCATTGCGAGCACTTCACGACTTTCTTCCTCTAGGGACGATAGCAATCCAGTCAGACAATATGTCAGTGGTATGGTATCTAAACAAACAAGGAGGAACCAGATCTGGGTTAAAGATGGAAATGTAGATCCTTACACAGCATTCATCCCTATGGTTTTAGAATTTTTGTCTGAACTTTTCCATCAGGGATCAGCTGCTGCCACAATTAGGGTCCAATTGGCAGTGATATCTAACTTTCATTTGGGACAACATGAATCCAACCTGATGTCCCTCAGATTATGTAAAACCTTCCTTAAAGGCGCTACTTTGCTGAGACTTCCCTTTCAGGAACCGGTATCTCCTTGGGATCTAAACTTCGTTCTGTCCAAACTAACTTCCCCGCCCTTTGAACCCGCACATTCGTGTCTATTGAAGTTTCTGTCTTGGAAGACCTTTTTTCTATTACCCATCACATCAGCTAGAAGAGTATCAGAGTTAAAAGCACTGTCGATTAAGCCTCCTTATTTGATTTTCCACAAAGACAGAGTTTCCCTTCATACAAATCCTTCCTTTATCCTTAAAGTTTGCTCTCACACTAATTTGAACCAAACCATAGAATTAACTTTGTTTTTTCCCTAATCATTCCAACACTGCAGAATACAAATTTCATCGACTTGATGTTCACAGGCAATTACGATTCGACCTTCACAGGACTAAGGAACTCAGAAAGTCAGATCAGTTGTTCGTATCCTTTTCTGAGTCGAGAATAGGTCTCCCAGTCTCTAAAGTGACCCTATCGAATTGGATTTCGAGCTGTATCTCCTTCATTTACTCCTCCAATGGAAAGACTCTACCATTCAAGATTACGGCTCATTCTACAAGATCCCAGTCTACATCTGCTGCCTTTCAAGCCAGAGTTCCAATTGACTGTATTTGTGCAGCAGCAACTTGGGCTACCCGTCATACCTTTATTACTCATTACAAATTGGATCTGACCTCAAGGGGTAGAGCCTCTTTTGGTTCCACGATACTCAGGAATATTTTTCCGTGAGCCACCCAAGAATAAGGTGCTAGGGTCGCTGTCCCATATGTAAGAATGAAGGCGAGATAGGACTACAGAACATAAAGAAGTTATGTACTCACCATAACGTTCCATGTTTATAGTCCATCTTGCCCTTCATTCTTACAAACCCACCAACCCCTGTCCTGGAAGGATCTGGAGACAGGATAGTGTTACCTTGATAGGGTGGAGACCTTTCAGTATTGTTGTTCTTTCTGGATAACTTTATTTCTGTCTTTCTATAGTTTAGCAGCAAACAAGATCTGGGGATTGTACTAGTGCACTATGGGATACCTACCTAGCCACAAGCCAACTAAGAGACTTTGAGCTTTGTAATAGGCTGAGTTGGAGCCAAGGATCAGCTCTGAACCCATACGTAAGAATGAAGGGCGAGATGGACTACAAACATGGAACATTATGGTGAGTACATAACTTTTTATCTATCCTCACTTATCCATTCTTCAGCTGAAGCTGTGGGTGATAGGGTTTTGATCCCTTTTAGGCACCCCTTTTTGAGCATGTGCTTTGTGTCCTGCAGGAGGTCAGGAAACCCACTACCAGGAAATCATATTTGTCCAAATAGAAGAGATTTTCTGTCTGGTGCCTCTCTCCTAACCAGGAACCCTTTTCAGTGCAGATTCCTAAGGTTCTCTTTTATTTGTTCTGCTCCATGCTGGGCTAGCATATTCTTAGTTAAAGCTCACCTATCAGCAGTTTCTGTGTGTCTGTCCTTAATTCCTCCTCTGGCCTCTAGTTTTGAGGTCAAACAATTTCTTAAAGGCATCCTTCATATCAGGCTTCCCAGAAAGCCTATTCTGCCTTCCTGGGACCTCAGTTTTGTTCTTCAAAAATTGACTCAGACTCCTTTTGAGCCTGCTGCTTCAGCTTCCTTGCAACACTGCACTTGAAAGACTGTTCTTCTTGTGGCTCTTACTTCAGCTAACAGAGTATTTGAGATTCAGGCTCTCATAGCTGTTCTTCCCTTTTTAATTTTTCACAGGGTCAGGGTGTCTCTTCATACTAATCATTTTTTATGCACAGGGTGATCAATGAGTTATCTCTTTATCAGTCTGTTAGTTTGCCTTCCTTTTTTCCTTCTCCACAGTCTGCCTGTGAGAAGGTTCTTCACACCTTGGATTAGCATAAACACTTGAGATATTTGCAAATCTGAGCAACTTTTTGTTCCCTTTCATCCCGTGGATTTGGTTTGGCAGTTTCTAAACAAACCTTCTCTTCCTAGATTTCTAAGGCCATTTCCTTTTGTTATTCTTTTCATGGTAAATGTCTTTCATCTTCTGTAAAGGCTTTTACCAGTTCTGCTGTTTCTTCAGGTGCTTTTTTCACAGGACTGTATTCCAATTCCGTCCTTGAGGGTACTTCTTGGACTTCTGTCCATGCCTTCACTAAGCAGAGCTGGCTATCCTGCATGGGTTTGTAGAAGTCTGTTCAGTGCCATCCACCTCCCACTTTTCCTCTTGAGTTTTTGTACTCTCCCTTCCGTAAGGAATATTGCAGCAGTGATATGGATGGACATAGAGCAGATGTGTAGAATCTTCGCATAACAGCAGATGTGCTTCTCTTCACTGTTGCAGTATTCACACCCTCCCTCCTACCCCCTCTGCTCTTCCCTATTCTTCTTGCCCTCATGGCCAGAGATTATTTTCTTTTTCTTCCTTCTGGATGCACATGTTCTTCATGGACCCTAGGGATCATCTGATCCTACTGGGTCTTTTAATTTCTGAGGTGTATGCATCCATATGTCATCTTTATGCCTGCACCTTGTGCTGGGAGCATACATGTGATGTACAATGCCTGTAAACACTAAAGGCTTTGATATACTGGCTGGACATTGGGCTATCCTTGGCAGGAGATCCAGTATGTAAGCAATAGTGCAACAGTGAACAGGAGAACATCTATTGTTATGGTAAGATTTTACACAACTATACTTCTTTAAACCTGGTGGGAGCATTAGATTCTGTAATAACTTTAGGAAACTGAATCCAGATTCAAAGTTTAATAGCTATCCCATGCCTAGAACTGATGAGTTCATAGAGAACCTACAGAAGGCTGGATAACTGACAACATTAGACTTGTTGAAGAAACATTGCCAGATACTATTTAACTCAGCTACCAAAGAAAAGGCAGCTTTTGTAGCCCTAACAGTCTGTTTCAGTACACAATGTTACCATTTGGCCCACATAAAGCCCTACCTAATTTCCAGAAGCTGACATATAAGACAGTGTAGTCTCAGACCCACTCTGCTGTGGGTCCCTATCAAATGATAGAAATCTTATTTGATAGAAACTCATTTCACTGACACCATAAGATAGAAAGCTCAAAACACTGAAACTCATTTGACTGAAACTCAAAACACTGAAAATGCTATATGCCCTTTACCCCACGGTAGTGGGATCCTGTAGTTAGTATATATAGTTGGGGGGGGTGCGGGGGCGTTGTTTTCTCCAAACAGTTATTCATTGTAGTTATAAGTATCCATGTGTAGGGTTTAAAATGTATGAAGTATGTGGAGGTCTATGCCTCCCACACCCCCCATTGTGGGGGCTGTGCCCCCAACTATATATACTAACTCCAGGATCGCACTACCGCTGGGAAAAGGGCATATAGCATTTTCACTGTTTTGAGTTTCAGTCAAATGAGTTTTCAGTGTTTTGAGCTTTCTATGTTTTGGTTTCAGCCAAATGATTTTCCATCAAATGAGTTTTCTGTCATTTGATAGGGACCCTCTGCTGTGAGGTACATGGATGATGTGCTCATTTGTTCAGAAGACTGAGAGTCTCACCAAAAGTGCATATTAGGTTAGAGTCTATAAGGCAGGCAAACTGGACCATGTATGCTATGAAAAATATATTGGGCATGGTGGAAGGCGGAATCCAAATATTTGGGATATCTTATGGGAAGAGTGGTGATAAGACCACAAGAAAAAGAAAAGAGAGAGAGAGAGATGATAAAAAATGACCTGCACCATCCAGTAAAAGGTGATAGCTTTTCTTGATTCAGCTAGGTGCTACAGAAAATTTATGCCTGCTCTTATCAGAACTCATAAGAGGGAAAAGTGACTGTCAAAGTGCTATAGTCTCTTAAAGTAGACAGAGTATTTAATGAACTAAAAAGTATTCTGTTCTGATTCTTTGTTCGTGGCTCTTAATTTTAGTAAAGAGTTTACCCTGTATACCGAAGCATCAGAGGTAGGTTTGGAATGCAGTATTATTTCAAAATATTCATGGTATGGAGTATGTGCTGCTGCAGCAGCAGAAGGTTGAGCTATGTGGAAATATGGCAGGGTTGATTCACGCTGAGCTGAACGGAGGAAGGACACTGACCGCAACTCTGATCTGTGATATATAACAAGTATCCTTTTTGTCTTGCAAGTTATTGCTTATTCTTACCATTTATTGTGCTTTTTATTGTCTGCTGCCTACTGTTTACTTTATTTTATTGCTATAAACTAATCTGCACTGTTGTACTGTAATTGTCTGCCTTACTGGGCCAGTTAAATCACTTTTGTTACTGTGTCACTGTTTGTAAAACTTCTTTAGCTAGTTTCACTGTGTGAAAGGTATTAACTGGAAATTTTCTACATTTGTTAAGCATCTATTTGTTTTGATTTTCCTGCCAAAAAGTGTATCATATAACTGATTTGTTTGCAGTTAAAAGCCTTCTGTACAGTTTCCTTGCTCCTTTTTCTGTTTTAAACTTTCATTTAGTGTCTTGCTGCTGTTTTTCTGCTGTGATAAATATTTGTGTAGTGTTTTCTGCCTAAAATAGTGTAGCTAGTAACCGTAGCATAGTCCAGTTTCAGGTTTGCTGTCTGTGGGCATGGTTGTTTGCAGTGGCTGTTTGTTCTGAGCAGATTTTCCAGGCCATCTTAGATTAGCAGAAGCCATTCTTCACTTTAGTGAGAGGATCATGTTGATTGGCCACTGCCTGGTAAAGGTTGGCTAGTCTAGGACTTGGATTAAGCACCTCATTGGTTCTTTTGAGCTTTTTTTTTTAAGTTGTTTCAGGTTTGAACCTTCTGATACATAAGCCTTACCTTTGACAGGGTTTCTGCTTATTCACACTGAGCTGAACGGAGAAGGGACACTGACTGCAACCCTGATCTGTGATATATAACAAGTATCCTATTGTCTTGCTTATTTTTACTAGTTATTGCTTATTCTTGCCATTTACTGCACTTTTTATTGTCTGCTGCCTATGTTTTAGTGTATTTTATTGCTGTAAACTGACCTGCACTGTTGTACTACAGTTGTCTGCCTTACTGGGCCTGTTAAATCACTTTTGCTACTGTCTCACTGTTTGTAACGCTTTTTTAGCTAGTTTCACTGTGTGAAAGGTATGAACTGGAATCATTCTCCATTTGTTAAACTTGTATTTGTTCTGATTTTCCTGCCAAGGAGTGCATCGTATAGCTGATTTATTTGCAGTTAAAAGCATTCTCTAGAGTCTTCTTGCTCCTTTTTCTGTTTAAAACTTTCATTTAGTGTCTCACTGCAGTTTTTCTGCTTTGATAAACATTTCTGTAGTGTTTTCTGCCTAAAATAGTGCAGCTAGTAGATGTAACTTAGTTTCCTACACTTCCTCCCTATTGTTGTCTTGTTCTTACTTGCTGGCTTTGCAGTTGCCTGCCCCCATGCCCCAGTAAGGAAACCTCCGTAAAAAACTTCTCCAAAGCCAATTTCATGCTACTCAAGTCAGAAGTGACAAACTTCATGATACCCATGCAGACGGGAACTGAAAGTTCAACTGCTGAATCCTACACTAAGGCACTGTATGAGCACATCCACTCGTGCATGAATCGTGCCATCCTTAATAGAACCAAGACCCTCTCCTTCAAAAAAAGGAAGCAATCTGGTGGTCCCTTGCCATAAACAAACTTTACAACAAAAGGAAGAAACTGTTGCAGAAAAGAGGAAAATCCCAGGATGCAAAAAACTCCCTTACCAGCCTCAGTAAGAAGCTGAGATCCCTCATAAAATCCTCCAAAGCTAGTTACGAAAATAAAATTGCCAAAGATTCCAAAGACAACCACAAGGTATTCTATAGCTATGTCAAGAATCTAAATGGCAATGCTCAGATCTGCTCTGAGCTACAACAGAATGGCATTAAATATACTGATCCTAAGGATATTGCCATTATCCTGGCAGATCGATTCAGTGCAAACTTCACCCCCCTCTCACCCCCTAAAGGGCCCGTATCAATACCGAAAGATTGCCATTCTGGTAATAACAGCCACACAGGTAAACAACGCACTCTCCAAAGCTTATGAATACAGCATTCATGGGACCAGACGACATCCCGGGCTGTGTACTACATGAACTACAAATGAACTGGCACCTCACCTATGTGTCATGTTTAATCATAGCTTCACCTCAGGCTTCATGCCTAAAGAGTGGCGCACAGTTACAGTTATCCCACTCCACACGGGAGGATCCACCTTGGATCCTGGGAACTACCGCCCCATCAGTCTGACGAGCCTGATCTGCAAGGCCATTGAATGTATTATCATGAAAGTTATAAACAAAGACATTGGCAACCTTCAAACACTGGACCCCATGCAGTTTGGGTTTGTGAAGGGCCGATCTTGTCTCCCGAACCTGATTGACTTCTTCAAATCAGTCTCCAGAGCCGTGGACAAGGGTAAGGTGGTCCACACAGCCTATCTGGACCTCGCCGAGGCCTTCGACACCATCCCCCACTCTGGAATCATAGGTAAACTTACTAAACTGGGTATTAATCCCTACGTCACTCGATGGGTTGCCAACTGGCTTACTGACAGAACCCAGACTGTAAAAGTAGCCGACTCCAAATCCAGCTCCAGACAAGTGACAGGTGGAGTACCTCAGGGTTCAGTCCTGGGACCGCTCTTGTTTGGCATCTACTTCTCTGAAGTACAGGCCAACACTAAGGGACTCTGGCTAACAAAGTTTGCAGATGACTGCAAAGTGGGAGCCATTATTGAATCCCCAAATGATGTGGATATTGTACAAAATGGCCTTACAGAAACAGCTGCTTAGTGCCAGAGCCATGGGCTCAAGCTCAGTGCCAAGAAATGTATAATTATCCCCTTTGGGAAAAACAACTGCAACAACTGGAAAGGCTGCAGAAATACTTCACTAAAAGAATCACAGGCCTAAAGCTGATGCCCTATGCTGACAGTCTAAAAAAACTCCACCTATACTCTGTCACATATTGCCTACTCAGAGGCGATCTCTGCTTAACATACAAGGCCATGTCAAACCCAGAGCTGTTGGACATGCTACACTTAAAGAAATCCCAATCCCTCAGAGATACACGCTTCAGGGATCTAAACCTTGTCATCACAATGAACAAAACATGCTGGAGGGATAGGTTCCTGACCCAGAGACTCCCCAGTCTCTGGCATAAACTGCCCATACATGTCAAGCAGAGCACCTCTTTGGCCCTCTTCAAAAGGAACCTTGATGATTGATGGGAGATAGGAATTTCACCCCGGGGATCACATCAGTCACCCTGCTAGACAGTGGTCTAGGGAAGTAAATACTGTGGGAAGAAATAACCAGGGAATTGTTATGTCTAGGCTTGTATAGGTCCTAGGGCCGATAGCCTAGTACCAACCTATGAACCTATGTTACCAGATGGGTAGCAAACTGGCTCACTGATAGATCCCACCTTATCAAAATAGGGGAAGCCACCTCAAGCAGTAGACCTGTAACGAGCAGCATACCTCAGGGATCGGTCTTGGGGCCTCTGTTATTTGGGATATACTTCTCTGAGATGCAGGCCAAAACCAGTGGACTATGGCAGACCAAGTTTGCAGATGAGTGCAAGCTGGGTGCGGTCATCAGTTCCTCAAGTGACATGGATGCCCTCCAAGAGGGTCTCACCCAAACAAATTGCTGGTGCCAGAAGCATGGCCTCAAGCTGAATGCCAAAAAATGCATCATCATCCCCTTTGGGGAAAGTGACATCCCCACATATTATCACATTAATAACAATGTCTTAAGTACGCAATCAGGCGTGAGGGATTTGGGCACCCTAGTTGACAGCAACCTGACTTTTGACTACCATGTTGCATCTGTTGTATGGAAAGCTTTCTACATGACCCACCTCATAAGTAAGAGTATCTCATCCAGGGACAAGGAGGTCATAGCATCCCTGTATTCTTCCCATATAAGGCCAGTTATTGAGTACAGTGCCCCCTTCGGCATGTACCTCGCAAAGCACATGCAGCAGCTGGAGAGACCACAGAGGTTCCTCAACAGGAGAATTGAGGGCCTCCAACATCTACCCTACACAGATAGGCTAAAAGCCCTGTCCCTCTATTCAATTTCATGCAGACGTCTCAGAGGTGACCTCTGTGTGGCATACAAAACAATCTCAGACCCCACCTTTATGGGACTGCTGCATATCTGCAAGTCAAGCTCCACTCGAGTAACCTGCATGCATGACCTCAACCTGATTTGTGACATCAATAGGACTTGTTGGCGAGGAAGATTTGTGTCCCAGAGACTCCCCCATCTGTGGAATAGACTCCCTCTCCACATCAAGCAGAGTACCTCATTATCTCTTTTTAAGTACAACCTGGATAACTTGATGAGAATCAGAAAATACACCCCTGGGATTCCACCTGTGTCCATGCTGGACAGGGGCTTTGGGTGCTGACTTGTCTAAACATGGGCTAGGCTTATAAGGGCCTCATTGCCAATAGCCTAGTAACTTCCTATGATCCTATATATATTACTGCAGAAAGGAGATATTACACTTAAAGATGGATCATGCTACATCGCAGTGGTTAAATAGACAAGCTAATGGCAGTACGAAATTGCACTGGTGAACGGTATCCCCTGAACACTTTTCAATATACAGTGATCATGCTGCATTGCAGTAGTTAAATAGGCAAGCTAATGGCAATACGAAATTGCACTGGTGAATGTTATTCCTTTAGTACGCAGTGAACCGCAGGCTCAAATGAACTACTGAACAGAAATGCAGATGGATTGTTGAGAGCCTAAAATCCATTCTTTTGAGTCCAAGACTTCTGGTTTTGTGTTGGGAGAGGGGTAGTTGTAACATGTTGGTTGCAGAAAACAATGTTTCTTTAAAATATATGCTGCAGTGTGCAGCATGTGTGTGGGGACATTCTTACAGTGGTTAGGAACACTTTGTATTAGTTAACAATGAGACAGTACTTGTCACTTATTGTGGTATGAAAGGAACTGTTGTGAAGGTAGCAAACAAAGAAGTTTTTTCCTCATCTGATATTCATTTGGAATGAGTTTGAGCATGCCCCAAAATGCCAAATTTGTGGTTTAAACTTGGGAAAAAAAAACATCTGAAATAAAGAGCTGTGTTTGAGGCCTGGTTGAAGCCTACATCCTGTAACTTTAAAAGTAGCCTGTTACTTTCTGTGGAGGGTAATGACACTAACATTAAAACCTGATACACACACACACGCATACGCATATATATATATATATATATATATATATATATATATATATATATATATATATATATATATATGTATATGAATGTACTTTATAAACTCAAAGTTTCAAAATATCGAACTGCAAATGGTCAAGACCATAAGGGTGAAGTTTTGAAATTCTGAAAGTGTAATAAAAAAATAAAACATAAAACAAAAAAAAATGTATGTTTTGCCATACCCCCTGCTAAATAAATATACCAACCCCAAGATCGCATTTCAGTGAGGAAAATGATAAATTTCTCGTTCTGCACTATACAGCAGTCTCCATTCAAAACGTTTAAAGTTTCAAAACTCCAGTGTGGGGGGCTGCCCCCTCACCCCACTCCCAACTAAATATACCAACTCCAGGATCACGCTACAGTGGGGAAAGGGCATATTTCCACATGCTGGAAGACTTTTTCCTTTCCCTGAGAAAAATCAGCCATTTGTGATTGTAAGCTTTCAATATTCTCATCTCAGCATTCAGGCGTTCTGCGTTCTGGGATTCAGGATTTGAAAGGTAATCCATATATATGCACACAAATAGAGGGAGAGGAGGAAGGGGGTAGTTTTTGTAGGATAGCTCATCTTTGGTGATGGCGAATACAGCTGTAGTCTTACAAGTGGGCTCAGCATATTCTTAATACAGGTTTAATGAAGCCGTGAGGGCTGAAAAGAAACTGTCATGAAGCAAGGAACCTCATCTGGAAATTATTGAGGAGAGTTGGAATAGTATTATGAGGTCTGAACACTAATGATAGTATTCACAGTGCTGGCAGTTGTAACTAACAGGTTAAATTTTTTTTCAAGCAAAGGAGACAATTATTTTGATTTTCCGATGACTCCATGAGCAGTAAATCTGTTTTATTGAAATCCTAACTCCAGAGTCTCATTGGACTTTACAATATATTATTTTAAAAAGGGGGATATCAGATATAGGATATATAATTTTAATGCTAATGAGCTTCTTACCGTGATTTGTAGGTCATGTGATATGCCCTTTTTTTAGAAGCCTCAGTATGAGTATACACCTCAATAAGGCTGACCACATTCTAAGTGTCAACATGTTATTTATTAAGCCTACTAACATGACACTGCAGACCCATATGGGTTTAATGCTGATTATTATAAAATGGTAATGACTGCTCTGGTCTCATTGTTGGTACAAGCTCCTGTCTGACTATAGCAGGAAAACCCAGTCCCCTTCCAGGAGACTTGCTGTGTTGGTTCCAATAGATAAACAAACTGGAAAGGATGAAAGGCTGATGGAAGCATATAAGTTAATACTGATGTTGAAATCTGACAGCTAATTGTCTTTGCCGACCATTTTAAGCCTAGTCAGTTTCCTTTTTATACTCAAAATAACCTGTCCCATTTGGTTTTAGATTGGCCTTATCCATCCCATGGTCAGTAATTATATATTATCCCTAAAGAGAATAAACTGGGATCATACCATAGATAATTTGGGGAGATCATGCATGGGATAAAGTATTTAGGATTTGCATCTGTTCATTGGTAGTACAGAGGGCAGTCCTGGGGTGAATTTTCTGCTTTCCATGCACTTAAAAATAGACAGGGACAAACTTTGTTTTATGTGGATGGAGAGTCTGTTCCACAGCAGTGGTTTAATTTGCAAACTATACCTCTTCCTCCAAACTGTTCTGTTGATGTTGCAGAAGAGGTTTAGATCCCTAGACACTATTTCTGAAGCCATTTGACTTGCTGATATGCAGTAAATCCATCAGCAATGGGTTGGAGGATGTCTTGTATGCCAGAGACAGGTCACCTCTTAGCAATCTGTAGGATACCGAGTATAGTGGAACTGTAGTGGACTTTTGACCAACATGTGCCTATTGTTGTAAGAAGGTTATGTAACATAACTTAAGATACAATATGTATATGTATATGTGTATACATATATAAAACTGATTAAAACACTTTTGACATAGTACTGACTGAAGGTCTGAAAAGGGAGAGTCAGCTTATTATACATTCAAATCTGTTGGAGTTTGTCCTGTCCTTGTCAGGCATTCTTTAGATGCCATTAGATGTGTTATGTTGATTGTATAACATGTCTCCAGGGGACATTCCATTGACTGTGTTGGAGCTTGACATATTGCATATGTTTGAAAAGGTGAATGGGGGTGGGATCTGTTGGTGATACTGCAGACCTTTCTGTTTGCACAGAAAGAGGCAAAAGGAAATATATGAGATCTCATAAGTGCAGTATGTTGTAAATGGGATAATAGGTCCTATATTTCCAATAGAGTTTTAGGGGTGCACTGAAAATCTTACTTACCTTTATTAAGTGTTTGGGGTCACCATTTTGAGAGATGTGACAATTTTTAAGTGATAGGTGTCCAAGGGGGAGGTAGCACTAAGAGCTTGTGAATACAAAATGGAATTTGCCTGCTACACCCCTGATCTGAAGGGATTATATATAAATAAAGTACCTGTTAAAAATGTACACAAGCAATCCCAGCAAGGATTGCAACCATTCCCAGTATTTTACAGACACACACATATCAGCTTATTTTTGTATCATTTTCACAGGACTGCTTACCGCATGCTTTGTCATAAAGTATATTTCATTTTCTGATAATGTGTTGAAATGAAAAAAATATCAAATTACTTTTTTGTATTAAAACAAAATTTATCGACATTATGGATATGTGCTTTCGGAAACAAACTTCTAATTTTGTAGTATTTCATGTTTATTTTGTGACATGCTTTCACATCTGTTGCTTAATAATGAGAAAATGACTCATGATTATGGCCAAAGACCATTTGAACTCTAATCTAAAATCAGGTTTCCACCCAGATTGACTTTGCAACACTGCATTGAACTGCTGTTACTTGATATAGTTCTTAGATAGCTGCAAGCAGAGCTAGTATCCTGAAATCGTTTTTTTTTTTTGTTTTCCCTTTTTATTCTGTACTGAGCACTTTCACACTCATGCATGTCATTTCTAAGCCTAAAGTCAGGAAATAAGTTTGTCAAAGTTTAAGGGAGCGATCATATTTATGATAAAGGTCTGCTTAGTGTGTGTGTGTGTGTGTGTGTGTGTCCATGTGTGTCCATGCTCACGCATATGTATGCATAACTCTCAACCTTCCATCTCCAAAATGAGGAGCACTAGCCATCATAATGTGGAACAAATGGGCAAAATGTGGAACACATACTAATGGCTTACTAACAATTTCAACTAGGAAGGCCATAGGATGGTTAAAATATGCTAATTTTACTTATAAAGAAGATCTGTTAGTGAATTAATATGATTCATTTCTATTTACCATGGATTTCACTTAAAAAATTCCTAACACTGAATGTGTGACAGTCTTTCAGTGAGGAACTTTGAGGAACATGAACTTTTTAAGACCCCAAATGAGGTACGTTCCTCGTAATGAGGTACACTTTTGAGAGGTATGTATGTATGTGGGATACATATACATATACACACATATATATATATATATACATATATATATATATATATATATATGTATATATATATATATATATATATATATATTTATAGATTCACTAGACAATCTCGACGTACTGAAATGTCGAATTTCAGTATGTCGAGACTGAATAGCGGAAAGTGCAGATACGTAAAACTGCACTGTCAAATGTGGTGTCGCATTCATGATGTGTGGTGCTGTTTGTGGATTTATTTGGGGTTTTAGGTAAGTGGTGTTTTTGTAAGGGTATTGGGTAGGGATTTTAGTGTGTGTGAGTGTGTTTAGTGGTGTTTCTTGTGTGTTTGTGTATTTAGTGCGACCTCGGAGTTAGAATATATAAGTGTGGGGGGGGTGCAGGGGGCTTGCCCCCCTACTTATAGGTAGGGTAGGTGTGTTTGTGTGTTATGTTGTGTTTCTGTGTGTTGTTATGTTTGTTTTAATGTAGTAGGAAGGTGTATGTGTGTGTGTTTATGTGCTGGTTTGTGTTTGAATGGTCGCAATTGTGCTATTCGCGGTTTGGGGTTTTTGGGTATGTGGGTTTTCCACTATTCAGTCTCGAAATATTGAAATTTGGCATTTCAGTATTTCGAGATTGTCTAGTGAATCCAAATATATATATATATATATATATATATATATATATATATATATATATGTACTCATATATGTGTGTGTGTGTGTCTATCACACATACACCTTACCTTTAAATTGGATGAATGTGACTTAAGTTGACAGCTTTCCTGCCTGCCCATTTTGGTCAACAGAAAAGCTGTCAAAAGTGGTGTAATTTAACCCCCCCCCCCACAGTATTGTGAGATCTTAAAGTTGGTATATATGATTAGTGATAGTGGAGGGGGGATTTCCACTTGCAAAAACTTTTTTTTTATTTGCATGTTCTGGGATAATGTCTCAGAACATGTGCAGTGGAAAATACAGTTTTTTTTTATTTTGTTTGATAGATATTTTGCTGTTTCATGTAAATTAGATCTGTGTATGTGTGTATATTTCTTGTTTGAAAACAGAAGCAGCACATATTTCTGGCTTTAATTATGTCTTAAAGTAGCACTGGTAAAAATCAGTGAAAATGACTGTGCATGAAACACTTTTCAGTGCACACTCCTAACAAAATCTGACAGGCATGTCTAAAGGTCAGTTCCCTGTGCTTCCTCCTATTAACTTGGTGAACCTGGGCATCCTGAAGCAATATAGCAACTGCCTCATGTACACTAACAACTCTCTCCTTTTACCTCCCAACAGTCAGACTTGCGAGAGATGCACTTATATATCCAAATTGGAAGCCACGCACTCTCCAGCCAAGACCAATCGCTAGTCAAGAGGAGAAGGTCAACACTTACACCACACCACATGGAACATATAGCCCTCTAGAACACACACCAGCACTGCCTTCACCTAAAAACACAAACCACACACCGACCTTCGCGGAGGCTGTCAATAAAAGTCTACCCAAACAGCAGAGACCTCCAAGGCAGAAACACAATCAACCACCACAACACTTATCACGAGACACATAACTCTCCTAAACAGTGTGCCACTCAACCAAAGCCCCTAAGACAAAACAGCATGCCCAACACACTAGTCATAGGTGATGCTATAGTGAGGCACACTGATGTCCCATTCACTAGATTGAATAAGGAGAAAGTAACAGTCAACTGCTTGTCAAGTGCCAGGATCCACCACATAACGCCCACACTCAGGTCCCTCAACAACAGGTACAAATATGACTCTGTCATTGTACATGTGGGTGTGAATGACCTGAGACATACCTCCCTGGACTACATGAAAAGAAACATGGAGGAGCTCTCAGATTATGTAGCCCAGGCGGGTATGACCCTAGCCATGAACAGCATCCTACCATTGACCAGAATGATACCACAGTACAAGCAGAAAATGATTGATTTCAACAATTGGCTAAGTTTCTGGTGTTATTCTAAGGGATCCAGTATCTCTCTGCCTGGGATGAAATGATTGACAGACCTCGATGCTTTGCCAGAGATGGCCTGCATCTGTCAACCTTGGGCTTCCGGATACTGGCCAAGGCTCTTGACACCCCTATAGTGCCTTTTTTAGGTGGTGTTCTAAAGACCAAATTACCACCGTAACAGCTACAAACAAATGCAATCTGAGGGTCATGCTACTCAACGGTAGAAGTCTAAATCTCATAATGCACTCACTCAAAGCACTCCTTAAAATGGAGAACATCGACATTTGTGCTGTAACAGAGACCTGGCTCAAGGGAGCAGAAAGCATCCCTGCACTACCAGGCTATAACTCATTCCACACCTTTCGGCCCCAGAACTTGGACCGAAGTTCCAAAGGCGGTGGTGTTTCCATATTCATAAAGGATGCACACAACTCCAGACTGGTAGCCCAGCATAACACATCTGAGATACTTCAGGTGCAGCTAACATTGGATAAGACAGTGATTCAGGTCATAGCCTGCCATAGGATCCCAACCATGTCCCAAGACTCATACTCCATGTTCACAAGCACCCTGGAGAATATTAGGATCCAACCTAACACTCTCATACTAGGTGACTTCTTCTACCCCTCCATTAACTGGGAAAACTACTCATGTACCAATACACTTGCCCAACATTTCCTGGAATTCATTAATTCCAATGCCCTGGACCAGCTCGTTCTTACCCCCACTAGAGGTAGCAACATCCTTGACCTGGTCCTTATTAACATGGGCGACTGTTCCTCTACACCAATATTCAACTCCTCCCTGGTTAGATCCGACCACAAACTAATCAACTTGGAAATCCCCCCCCCCCCTCCCCGCAAATGTAACCACCATGCAAAACTACTCCAAAGCTAACTTTGGACTCATAACAATAGAGGTGACTAACTTCACGGCACCCATGCAACTAGAGAATAGTTACTTGACCGCCTAATCATACACCAATGCACTGTACGAACATGTACACAAATGCATAGATCTCGCCAAACCTAATAGAACCAAGAAGCTCTCCTCCCAAAAAAGGAAGCCAATCTGGTGGTCCCCTGCTATAAACAAACTCTACAAAAGGAGGAGGAAACTGATGCGGAATAAGGTGAAGTCCCAAGACTGGAAAACTCCTGTATCAGCGTCAACAAAAAGTTGAGATCCCTCATCAAATCCTCTAAAGCTAGCTATGAAAACAGAATTGCAGCAGATAGTAAAGACAACCACAAGGCCTTCTATAGTTATGTAAAGAATCTCCACGGCAATACCCAGATTTGCTCTGAGCTACTGCACCATGGTACCTGATATACCGAGCCAACAGATATTGCCAGTATACTGGCTGACAGATTAATTGCCAACTTTACCCGCCCCCCAAAGGACCAATCACAATACCAGTAGATTGTCAGGCACCCAGTATTACTGCTGCACAGGTTAAAACAGCACTGTCCAAGGCCAAGAATTCAGCTTCTATAGACCTGACAATATCCCTGGCTGTGTTCTACATGAACTACAGAGTGAACTGGCACCTCACCTGTGTGCCCTGTTCACTCATAGCCTCACCTCAGACTTTGTCACTACCGAATGGCGCACTGCTGCAGTCATCCCTCTCCACAAAGAAAGAACGACTACAGACCCTGGGAACTATCGCACCATTAGCCTGATGAGCCTGATATGCAAAGCTATGGAATGCATCATCACGGACCTAATAAACAAGGCTATAGGGAATCTCCAAACTCTGGATCCCACACAGTTTGGTTTGGTGAAGTGTACATCATGCCTACTCAACTTGGTTGACTTCTTTGAGTCAGTAACCAGAGCTGTGGATGAAGGCAAGGTGATTCATACAGCCTACCTTGATCTGGCCAATGCCTTTGATACCATTCCTCACTCAGCAATCATAGAAAAACTCACTAAGCTAGGCATCAACTCCTATATCACTAGGTGGGTTGCAGATTGGCTCACAGATAGAACCCACAATGTGAAAGTAGCTAACTCCAAGTGAGACTGACGACCAGTCACAAGTGGAGTCCCACAGGGTTCGGTCGTGGGTCCTCTCCTGTTTGGTATCTACTTCTCTGAAGTCCAGGCCAACACGAAGGGACTCTGGCTGACAAAGTTCGCAGACAATTGCAAGTTGGGAGCTATTATTAACTCCCCAAGTGATTTTGGCATCCTACAGACAGACCTCACTGAGACCAATGACTGGTGTCAGAACCATGGCATTAAGCTCAATGCCAAAAAATGTGTCGTCATCCCCTTTGGGAAAAACCCATTTCCCATGAATTGTCACATCAATGGTAGTCCACTGAACTCAGAAGGAGTTATGAGAGATCTGGGAACACAGGCTGACAGCAACCTCTCTTTTGACCACCACATTGCCACTATGGTCAGAAAGTCCTTCTATGTGGCACATCTAATTACTATGGGTTTTGCATCCAGGAAGAAAAAGATCACTGTCTCCCTCTACTCTTCCCTTATTAGGCCAGTCATCGAGTACAATGCCTCATTTGTCATGTACCTCACTAGACACCTGCAGCAACTGGAGAGGCCGCAAAAGTACCTCACAGAGTGGATCCTAAGCCTTAAATATTTGTCCTATATGGACAGACTCAAAAAACTCCAACTATTCTCTGTCGTATATCGCCTACTTAGAGGCGATCTCTGCTTGACTTACAAAGCCATGTCTGACCCAGCTCTGTTAGAAATGCTACATCTAAAGAAATCTCAATCCATCTACACCACACTGACTAGACACCTCAATCTCATTACCACAATCAACAGAACATGCTGGAGGGGTAGGTTCATAACCCAGAGACTGCCCATGCTATGGAATAGACTTCCCATACATGTCAAGCAGATCACCTCACTTGCCCTTTTCAAGAGAAATCTTGATGAGTGGATGGGAAATAGAAAATTCACCCCGGGGATCACTCCAGTGGCTCTACTCAACAGAGGCACTGGGAACTAAAGTCGGGTGGCACGATACCATGGTAATCCTATGGGCTAGGCTTGTAAAGGCTTCAGGGCCATTAGCCTAGTACACACCTATGAACCTATTTGGTCAGAGCTGTTAAATTGATACATATTCATTTTATGACACACCCACAAAACTCTTTCTACAGAGTGTTGAATGTTCACTCTTCCAGAAGAATGTGTTCGTCATTGACAGTGTGGGGTCAGATTCCAAGGGATTGAGGCAGTATGCCAGATGGTCTCTGTTGTGATTTTCCCACTCCCTATTCCATGTGGAAAAGGCACATTCCCAACCAAATACATAGAAAGATGGCTAAGGCAACCTAACACTGCTCAATAATTCCTGCCCCATTCCCTGTTTTTTTAATTTCTCCAAGTCTTTTGGTTTTCTAATAGCATGACGGGAAAAAAGTACAGTTAAAGTTCATGAAATTAATATTGTTTCAATCTTTGATGTCAGCCAGAAGTGTTCTTAGCAGCACCCGCAATGTGCCCAGTAATGACTCCTCCTGCAATTCTTATGGGGTTACATGTATTGGTAACATATCTAAATACAATTGTAGATTCTTTATTATAAGACCTGTTGCTTCTACTACTATTGGAACTGTCTGGTTATCTTTCTTCCACATTGCTCTCCTTTCTGCATGCAAATCCTGATATTTTGTGACTTTGTGTCTCTGTACGCAAGACACTGTAGTCACTGGGTGTGGCAATTTCAATGGTCAATGCTACTTTTGTCTTCTTTTCATGGATCACTGTATCCAGTTTTCTAACATCTTTCTTTAGAAACTGTTGGTAATTGGTGATCCCATGTGATGTAGACTTCATCATTTTCTATGATGCTTTGTGGCTCATGTTTCCAGTGTTTTTCAGCCACTTCAGTACCATAATGTTTGCACAATCCCCAGTGCAACAGTCTTGCCACATTATTTTGCCTTTCATTATACAGTCCTGCCATTAGTATGCCACAACCAGCAAAACCTGCATTTCTCTATTTCTCCCACATGTTCAATGGACTTTGTAAATCAACGTGTATGTAGCCCACTATCTTGGGCCGCCAATATTAACCTTTCATCTCTTTGTTTGAATTCACTTCTCCTTAACCATTCCTGCATTCGATCCTGATCAACTTGAGGTTCTTCCAGAAGTTTTCAATACTTTCAACTATATTTATGCATTTTTCACATTTCTTGCCTTTTCATTTGGTCCTTCACCTTATATTCTTTCTTTTGTTTTTTTGGCACATTCAATTTCTGCCTGATTTTTATCTACTTCTGATTTTCATTCCTGCTTGACGCTGATATGCTTCTGCTAGATTAAGCAAATACATCATCTTAGAGTTATTCTCCTCATGTTTCAAAACTTTCACTACGTTTGGGTCTTGTGAGGTTAGCAAATATGTCTGCAGTCCCACAATTGCAGATTTATACACTTAATCAATTTCAAGGAGGCCCATCTCTACTTCAGAACTAGGAATTTATAATCTTGGTATGCATTGATTTTTTATAAATCATTTGGTGAGTATTTATCATCCTTCTTGTTTTCTTGTCTAATCTATCCAACAAGTTTTGGGGCCAGTCAGTCACTCCAAAACTGTAAGATAGGACAGGAAGAGCAATTGGTTTATAGCTTGAATTTTATTGCTAGATGTCAATGCTGTTTTCAGGATTAATTTAAGTCTTCTAAAGTATTCCTTACTAAATTTTGTTCCCATTTGTTCATGTTTTATTGCTGATCCTTCATCAATTCCCAAATATTTATACATTACCTCTTGCTGAAGTTATTTTATATCACATTCTTGTCCCGAGCTGATGTTTTCTTGGTGCTGCAGTTTTCCTGCTTTAAAGGTTGCCTTTGCACATTTATCAAGATCAAATGACATTCTTATATCATATGAAAAAGGTTTGACAACTTACAGTTGTGCTTTCATTTCCTCATCTGATGAACTATACAGTTTTAAATCATCGACAAAGAGAAGATTACAGTCATTACACTTTGTTGTTTTCTAGGAGCCAAATTATAGCCATGGCCTAAGCTGTTAACTAGACAGCTTAATGGGTTAAGGGCAAAACAAAATAGCAGCAGTAACAGAGTCACCTTGAAATATCCCCCTTTGAATTTTTATCCCTGGGGTAATAATTTGTCCTTTATCATGGCTTAATTGCAAAGTGGTCTGCCACTGTTTCATGGTCACTGTAATGTAGTCGATCAGTGTAGAGTGTATATTATATATTTTTAAGCTTTCTTTTATCCATGAATGTGGGATACTATCAAATGCATTTTTGTAGTCAATCCATGCCATACTCAGATTCCTCCTCTTTTTACAGTTCTCCCTATGACTTTAACAACAGATGATCCTTTGTTACATATGACTTTCTTTTGTTGTCCTTTTGTTCTATTGCCATAATTGAGTTTTCTTCTAAATGACTATAAACTCCATCGGCATCTATTCCAGTGTGTAGTTTATATGCCGTCAGAAGGCAAGATATTGGTCTATAATTTTTAGGGTAGCTTGCAGATTCACTCGTAGAAGCATTGTTTTTCCTGTTAGCCAGGTTGAGTCGGCTCCGGGTGCACATATAAATAGTTCTTACTCATGGCTAAGTCTTCATGCAAAGATGTTAATACTTTTAACCAGAAGCTAGGTACTGCATCTTGGCTTGGGGTTTTTCACTTAGTGGTTTTTCTTAACTTTTTTTCAATCTTTCTGGCTGTTACTTCATCCCATTGTGTATCCTGTACCTTTAAACTTCTTATTCTGTCTTTTACTTCTATCCTTTTAGTATATTTGTTATGGTCCACAGGATCTTCATAAATACTTCTCTAAAATATATCTATTTCTTTTTTTTTTGGTGGTCTTTCCTTTTACCTTCTCAATTCTCCATAAAACTTTTTTGGGTCATCAATAAGTTGCTTATTTTGTGCTTTTCCTTTATATTTATCTGCGTATCTTCTAAGTTTTTCCTCCTGTGCTGATAGTTTTAGTTTTTATTTGCGATAGTGCATCCTGATCTGTTCTAATACTGCGCATTGCTTTTATCATGTTTGTCTTTCTAAGTATTTTTCTTGATCTGTTCCCTCTTCTATACTCTTCTAACAGTGGCACTTCTTGTCTTAATTGCTTTATAGTTTTCTCTATTTGATACTTCATGATGGTATTTGATTTCTCCCCTTCCTTTCCCTCACTAATCTGTGTTCTTGTGGTAGATCTTTATCAGTTATTAATTTAACTGCACAGTAATATATCCTGTTTACTTCTGTTATATCGCGTGAATCTCTATGGACAGTCCTAATTACTGTGTTCATTTGTTTTATTAAGCTTCTGACTTTTGGGGTTTTATTGACCTTCTACAGTCTATTTTTTTCTTTGATCTTAATATGTCTATCTCTGTTAAATAAAGCAACTCTTCTCTTAGCTCATTTTCTTCTAAACTGAGGGCACATTTTTTGTTTTCCATTTCCTGTGGGCATTCTATAGAAAGTTCTATAGCATCTTCTTGTGGCACATTCTCTTCACTTTCATCCTGTGCCATCCATTGCTCTGTCATGTGGGAACTCCCTGGCCTATCACTCCTCAACATTGACTGTGTCAGAGTTTTCACAGTTTCCTGTTCTTTCACAGGCCGCGGTGGTGCAGCGGTTACTATTGTCACCTCACAGCAAGAGATTCTCCAGTTTGATTCTAGGCTGGAATGCCTTCTGTGTGGGAGTCTGCATGTCCTCCCCACGGTTGAGTGACATTTAAAGACATAAGGTGAGTGCGTGAATGGGTGTGCCTTTTCTGAAGGTTGGGTGTTGGGCTGGCACTCAGCACTGTAAAATCCACTGCCAATCATTAACAGACTGGAGCTCCACTGTTTTGACCCCTAACCGGGAAAAGCCGAAAGACTTGATGTTAAGTTGTCTATCTCGCCTTCGTTCTTGCTTGTTGGGATCGGAGCCGATCCTCGGCTGCGACTCGGCCATCTTCTATAGCTCGAGAGCTGTTTACTGGCTCGAGGCTACCCCTTATCCCATGATGCCTAGCGCTAGCTACCCAGATCTCGTTTACCGCTTCAGCTGCGAGGTGTCGTTTTTCTGGCTCAGGCTCATATAAAGTTTCTTTATAGAACTTTTACTAGAAATAGTTATTTTCCTAGGGGTTTTTGTTAGTTTTTAGTCTTATATTTGTTGTGTTAGCTAAGTGTGTATTTGTAGCTTCCTTCCCTTCTCTTTAGAACTCGTTTAATTTAGAGAGTTCTCCCCCCCCCCCTCCTTATTCTTGTCAGGTTAGCCGTTTAAGTTAGAGGCTTTCCTTCTATCTTCTTTATAGGCTAGCCGTTTGAGTTAGAGGCTTTCCTATAGAAAAAAAAAAAAAAAAAACTTTAGCTTTAGTCTGTAGTGTACTGTGTTTTTCTCTTTAGAATGTATTTTGATTGGTTAGCTATTGTTGTGTTTTTTGTTACAGGATGTCCAAAGAATCCAAGGTGCCTGGGTTCAAGAAGTGTGGCTCATGCTGTCAGAAAATGTCTCTGACAGATGGGCACACTTCTTGCGTCTATTATTTAGGCGCTGTGCACCTGCAGGACTCTTGTTCTATCTGCCATGCATTTAGTCCAAGAGTTCTGCTGGAGCGTAAGAATAAGCTTATTCTTAGGGGCCTTTTAAAGCCCCAGGATTCACTGGCCAAGACTCAGCCTGTGAAATCCCCTAAATCTACCAAATCGTCGGCTCCAAGTTCGGAGCCGTCTTTGGTTCAGACTCTACCTGCTACTTTGGTTCCAGCTGGAACTGATAAGTCTATCTCCCCGTCGGCTCCATTAGAAACTTCAGAGCCTTCGCAGAGCCACAAGAGGCTGAGATCCCCCTCTCTGGAATCGATACATTCAGCTCCTCGGTCTCCCCTGCTGCAAAGCGAGCACAGTCACAGATCTTCTCACTCCTCTCGATCCTCTAGGCTCTCGGATCACGACGTGGAGAGAGTGGTCAGTAGGTTGCTAAAGTCGCAGGCACTTGCCAAAATGTTGTCCAGCCCTTATCAACAGGTGTTGGCTCCGTCCACTTCTATCGATGTTCCTTCTCCGACTCTATTGAGCTCGGAGCCGGAGTTCGTTGGGGTTCGAGTAGTGGAACCATCGGCACAGATAACTTTATCTCCTTTGGTTCCGTCGTCGGCTCCGATTCCCTCGATGGTGCCGTCCATCGAGGGATCTGGGAGCCGGGGCTCCCTCGTCGGCTCCAAGGGGGCGAGTGACATTGGACCCGTTGTCCGGCCCTGTTCTCTGTCTCGGAGCTTCGCCGCAGCTGAGCTCGGCTCCTACATCGGCCTCGGAGCCGTCTCCCTTGGTGCGGAAAAGAATTACGATTTCCTCAGAACCGGAGCCTTCTCTGCATCGTGGCAGGGATGCCTTCGATGTCATGAGGAGTGTGCTGGCCACTGAGTCAGCTCTACTATCGGCCCCATCGGCTCCGTCCCCTGTAGTGCTTGTGCCAACCTCTGCTCCTCCTCCAGACCCCAAGCATGGGGAACTGGTGCTCCAGGGCACCCCATTGGGTGTCTCCTCTTCTTCCGAGGCCTCTCCTGAACATTCAGAGGAGCCCCCTCGTAAGAAGAAGTGCAAGAGGAAGCACATCGACTCCCCTGAGTCTGTCACTTCGGATACAGACTTGATGATTCGGAAGGGTCTCCGAGATCCCCCTCTGAAGATGTTTCCTTTTCGGACATCTTCGAAATGCTTAAGCAGAGGGGGAACTGGAATCCCTTAGCCCCTACCGAGGATGAGTCTGTATTCCTGGATGCGTTCAGTTCCCGACCTTCCACCTCCTGGGTTTCTCCGTCTTTCGATCCACTTATGTCCATGGTGGCTCGAAAGGCTTGGTCAGCCCCGGATACAGTGGAACCAACTCCGAGGAGACCTAGCAAGTTCATCACAGCACCCCATGATAAGCAGTTCCTTACCAAAGATATTCCTGTTGATGCCATGGTGGTAGCAGCAGCCACCAAAAAAGAGTTAGTGGAAACCTCTTCGTTTGTCTATCCTCCTAACAAGGAGTCTAGGACCATGGACAGATACGGGAAGCGAATGTTTGCTTCAGCGACCTTTTCTATGAGGTCAATGAACTACTTATGCCATTTTACCCGGCTTCAGAGGGATCTCCTTAAAGAGCTCGGAGATACCCTTCAAAATCCATCAGCTGAGGGGGCTCAAGCTAAAGTGGCTTCCCAGCTGGCGACCCTTAATTCTGTAGTCAACTCTTCCATGAGGCTCATTTCTTATGCAGCCGATGGTGCGAGTAGAACCACAGGTACGGGCGTGGCCCTTAGGAGACATACATGGATGCGGCTTTGTAACTTTGCGGAACCCTTTAGAGCGTCATTCACCAACACCCCCTTTGATGGTTCTTTTCTTTTTGGACCACAGGTGAAAGACACTTTGACTAGGTGTGAGCAAGAAGGCAAGACTCTCTCTGCCATGGGAGTCCGTTTTTCCACTCCTTCCAGACCATACCCCAAGGGTCAGAAGAGTGGTAAAATGTGGTTCCAAAGATCCCAGGGAGCCTTGCCTGACACACGTAGCGATTTTTCCTCCAGGGGCAGAGGGAGAAATAACAACAATAGATGTCGCCCTCGTGGCAGAGGGGGTCCGCAGAACCAGGGCAACAGAGAATCCTTCTCTGAGAAGCCCTTTCAGCATCCCTGAAGGGTTGCCCGGCTGCCCGCCTCTGGAGGCAGTCGGCGGAAGACTTTCACTATACCCAAAAGCCTGGCAAAATTTAATGCAAGACAAATGGGTATGGTCAGTTATATCCGGAGGTTACAAAATTCCCTTCTCTCAACCCCCCTTACTGTCAAGCAAATCCCTTCCAGATGTTCCACCCAATCTGATGGACCAAGCAGTCATAGAAGTTTCAAGACTGCTAGAAAAAAAAGAGTCATTCAGGAAGTCCCGGCAGACCAACACGAATCCAGAACTTACTCAAGGTTCTTTTTGGTACCAAAAAAGACAGGGGACTGGAGACCAGTTCTGGATCTCAGCAGACTAAACAGGTCTGTTCAAAGAACAAAGTTTCGGATGGTCACGCTACAGTCCATTCTACCCTTTCTGGGTCAGGACAATTAATTAGATGTGCTCCATAGATCTTCAGGATGCGTACTACCACATCAAAATGGACAGGCGCTCCAGGAGATTCCTTCGCTTCTGGCTGGGAGCCAGTCATTACCAGTTCAGAGCTCTGCCCTTTGGTCTCATCACAGCCCCCAGGGTGTTCACCAAATGTATGGCAGTGGTCACGGCTCACCTGAGACGTCAAGGATTCCAGGTGTTTCCATATCTAGACGAATGGCTCCTCACTGCTACTACCAAGCATCAACTTCTGCAAGCCATGGACTACACTATCACAATCTGCTCCCAGCTAGGCATTACAGTAAACTTAGAAAAGTCTGCCTTGTTGCCCTGTCAATCTGTCACCTATATAGGAGCAGACTTAGACACAAAGAACATGTCCGCAAGGCTACCGCCAGAAAGGGTGTCTACAATTCGCCAGCAAGTACAAATTCTAATGCAGAGCAAAAGGATCCAAGTCAGGTTCGTCCTTCAAACTCTGGGTTCCATGGCAGCGGCATTTCTTCTAATCCCACTGCCCCGCTTTTACATGAGGATCCTTCAGTGGTTTCTGTTCACACAGTGGTCTTTCCAACAGCTGCCTATGTCTCACATGATCATGATTATAGAAGCATGCAAAAGGCACCTTTCCTGGTGGATGGTCTCCCACTAGTGACTCAGGGCAGACCCTTCATTCAGCCCCCTCCGGTTGCTACGGTGACCACAGACTCTGCCCTGATAGGGTGGGGGGGCATTATCAGGGCAGGACAGTCCAGAGCACTTGGCAGCCTCACGGGTACCACCTGCATATAAATGTCCTAGAAATGAGAGTCGTGCTCCTAGCGTTGCAAGCTCTTCAAGACTCTCTCCCTTCTGGGACCATTGCAGTTCAAACGGACAACATGTCAGTGGTCTGGTACATCAACAAGCAGGGCGGAACCAAGTCCTACCCCCTATGTCGAGAAGCACTCAGACTCTGGCAGTGGGCGATTTCTTCCCAACGATTTCTGATTGTGACGCACATCCCTGGGAGGTCCAGCGTCATAGCAGACAGGCTCAGTAGAGCTATTCTCATGCCTCACGAGTGGTCTCTGAATCAGGTAGCTGCGGATCTGATCTTCCGCAAATGGGGACAGCCTTCTGCGATCTTTTTGCCACCCCCTTCAACAGCAAATGCAGCAACTACTTCTCCCTTCTTCCGCTTCCAGGTCACACCCAGAAACGCTCTAGTCCACGATTGGCCTCAGGGACTTCTTTATGCCTTCCCTCCGTTTCCCCTGATACCGAAACTCATACAGAAAGCAATATCGTTGGGTTGCAAAATGATCCTCATTGCCCCTTACTAGCCTCGACAGATATGTTTCCGTTCCTGCACCATTACCTTCTCAATCAGCCCTGGACTCTGGATCTGATTCCAGACCTACTGATTCATCAATCAGGCGGGCTGCATCAATCCCTCCAGACACTCCAGCTCACTGCGTGGTTGCTCCACTTCCAACCTTAGCCAGGCTTCCCAGCATTTCCCCGGCCGTGCATGAGATTATTGTTTCCTCTCACAAATCCACAACTAGAAAGACTTATGCTGGCAAATGGAAACGTTTTTCTTGTTGGGCAGAGGCTAGGAACGTAGATCCTTTTTCAGCCCCAGTCCACGAAATTTTGGAGTTCCTAGCACAACTTTTTCATTCTGGGTCCGCTTCTGCTACAATCATGGTTCAATTGGCGGCCATTTCTAACTTTTATGTTGGGTTGTCTAATTCAAACATTATGTCTCATAAGCTTTGTAAAGCCTTTTTAAGAGGGACTACTCTCCTTAGACCTCCAGTGAGAGATCCCCCTCCTCCTTGGGACCTTAATTTGGTACTAACCTCCTTAATTATGCCCCCCTTTGAACCTGCAGCACCCTGCTCCATTAAGTTTCTATCTTGGAAAACACTTTCTGGTAGCTATTACTTCAGCCAGACACGTCTCTGAACTTCAGGCACTGTGTGTTTGTCCTCCATACTTGGTTTCTCATAAGGACAGGGTTGCTCTGAGGACTAATCCCTCGTTCCTTCCGAAAGTCTGTTCAGAAAGCAATTTAAACCAATCGATAGACCTTCCTGTGTTTTTCCCTAATCACACCAACAAGGCAGAATACAAATTACACCACTTGGACGTTCATAGACAATTGCGTTTTTACTTGCATAGGACTAAGGATATAAGGAAGTCGGACCAACTATTCCTGTCCTACGTTCTAGGCAAACAAGGTCTCCCAGTTTCCAAAGTAACCTTATCCAGGTGGTTGTCTCACATTATTACTTTCATTTATCAATTGGGAAACAAAGAGTTGCCTATCAAACCAAAAGGTCATTCTACTAGGGCTTTGGCCACATCTGTAGCCTTCCAGTCTAGGTTGCCCATGGATTCTATCTGTGCAGCTGCTACGTGGGCAAATCCTCATACCTTTATTTCTCATTACAAGCTAGATATGGTCTCCAGGAGCAGAGCTGACTTTGGTTCCACTTTTCTGAAGAGTCTGTTCCAATGAGCTGCCCAGGATTGTAAGTGCTAGGGACGCTGTCCCAACCAGCAAGAACGAAGGCGAGATAGACAACTTAACATAAAGAAGTTATGTACCTACCATAACGTTCCATGTTAGTTGTCCTCATCTCGCCTTCTTTCTTGCGTCCTACCCTCCGTCCCCCTGTCCTATTGGATCGAGAGGAGTTTTGGTTTCATTGGCTGAGTGTTCTCTGCTTTGTTTCCTCTGCTGACTTAGAGAGTATGACAGGTATGCTCAACCTGTTTGTTTGCACAGGTTAATTCTCTGGCTATGTCTGGGGTTAGCTATTACAAACAAGATCTGGGTAGCTAGCGCTAGCATCATGGGATAAGGGGTAGCCTCAAGCCAGTAAACAGCTCTTGAGCTATAGAAGATGGCTGAGCTGGAGCCGAGGATTGGCTCCAATCCCAACCAGCAAGAAAGAAGGCGAGATGAAGACAACTAACATGGAACCTTATGGTAGGTACATAACTTCTTTTTCTTTCCCTTGCTGTTCAGCTTCACGTGAACATTTATACTGGTTTCCTCTTGAAGGCTCCAAAGTATCTTTATATGGCACCTGACCAATTGCTTCCCATTCCACTGGTTTCCCCTTAATTTGCATGTCCATTGCTCTGTCCTATTGTTATGCTTTCTGAATTAGATTGTCTACACTGAATCCTTCACTTTGCAGGTTCTCCATAACTTCAGTTTATATTTCTTTAACTTTTCCATTACTAATCTCCTTTTCCTCTCTGTCTTCTTATTTTTTGTACTGTAAAGTTTTCTGTGTCCGGATTCCTTTGCCTGTATTTCTTTTCAAATATCTTTGGTGCTGCTCTTTTTGTGTTGGTTAGTTTTGCTTTCTTTGCATAGATAATACACCATATTAAATCTCTTTTTCTTTCCCATGTCCATATTTCTTCTTCAGATGTCTCCTGATCCTCCTGTTTGTCCTTACTCTGGGGACTTATTCCATCATGCTGAGACGTAATCTGTATTAGACCTTCTACACCAAATCCTTCACTTCACATGCACTCCACAACTTCAAATTCTATTTTTTTAACTTCTACTTTACTAATCTTCTTTTCTGTATTCCCTCTTTGTGATATTACTTTTTATTGTGAAATTTTCCATATCTGGATGCCTTTGCCTGTATTTCTCTCTGAATATCTTTGGGTCTGCCCTCTTTATATTGATTAATTTGGCTTTCACCTTTGCACAAATATTGCACAATATCAAATCTCTCTATCTGAAGTAGTTAACTTCATTTGTCCATCAACCTATGGGTTATCGGATCCATATCGGATCTGAGCCAGCAGCTTCCAACAGCTAAGATCCGAGCTCCAAGCTCCTCCCCTTACCCATAATCCCCTGCTATCCCTTTCTGACCTCATATCTAGTTTGCCACGGTTCTCTCAGCAGCTTGATCGAGCTTCCAGGCATGGTGGTTGTTGGATTTTGTGAGAAAAAATCTCCTTTTTTCTTAGTTTAAACAAATTTGTGTGTGTGTGTGTGTGTGAGTTAACGTAGTTCCCCACTAGTGTTTAGTTATCCTTTTTAGTGTTATTCCCTCCCCCTCATCTACGCGTTAGGGTGTGTGGTTTTGGGGCCTAGCGAATGTGTTGTTTTCTTTTGTAGGTATGGCGGAGGCAACCAAAACATTCTTTTCAAATTGTACCAAGTGTGGCCATAAGCTGTCCCCAGCGGATGGCCACACTCAGTGCGTTTTATGCTTTGGGGTTGAACATTTGTCCACCGGCTGCACTATTTGTGCAGCGTTCAACCCCAGAGCCCTCAAGGACCGGAGGTCAAAGCTGATTCTGGTGGGACTTCTGCCCCCGGACCCGGCTTCGTCCTCCGGTCCCTCTGTGCCACCTGCTATTCCCCTTCCTCTGGCCGGGACTCAACCTCCCACCTTGGGCCAGGAGGAAAGGGAAGCCAGAAAGGAGAAATGCCAGGAAAAGCACCACAAGCGGTGGGCTGAAGCTTCTGCCCCACCAGCCAAACGGGTTTCTCCTCCTAGGGCCTCCGAGTCTTCTCCTTCCCGGCTCCGATCTCCCTGCTTTTTGCCGGGGCCGGAGGAGGAGGAGACCTGGTCACCTTCGAGGTCAAAAAGGTGACACTCCCGGCCCGCCTCGGTGGCCTCATCAAGGTCTACCCAGAGTATGTCTGATGCAGACTTGGACCGGATGATGCATAGGTTTCTCCAGGCCCAGCTGCAGATGGGAGTACTCCTGCCCCCCCCCTCCTGGGGGGGGGAGCTCGACCCCCTTTTTCACCCAGATTGCTCCTTCTCTGACCCACTAACGGGGTTCGGAGCCTTCGGAGCCGGGTAGCGTCAGAGCCGGGGGACTGTCGGTGCCGATAGTATCGGGTACTTTGGTTCCAATGGCACCTTCGAGTCTGTTGAGTCCATTTTCTTCGGATCCGAGCTCTCGGAGCCAAGAGCTGAACTTCAGATCCGGAGGTGTCATTATGGCTTCAGCTTCGTCTCGGTCGGAGCATACTGGCCCTTCAGATCCGACCTCATCGGCGCCGGCTCCGATCCGCACGTCGATCCGAGGGAGGGTCTGCTCTTCGATCCTAGGGAGAGCAGCTCTCCTTCGGCGTTCAATGTTGTGGAGAGGGTTTTGTCGAGGGATTCCAGGCCCCTGGCTTCAGCTACGGCTCCACCCTGCACTCCCTCTCAGACAGGTCCACCTTCCATCACCCGGCCCCAGGGACAGCCTGCTCAGACGTCCCAGATAGTTCCCTTGCTGGAACAGGATGTGGTTGGTGTGGTCTCTTCAGACAACCCCCCCCCCCCGAGGAGGTCCCTCAGAAATGCAAGTGCAAGAGGAGGCACTTGGACTCCCCTGAGTCCTTGACAGAGGACACAGACTTGGAGGAAGGGGAAGGTTCCCCAAGTTCACCCCCTGAAGACGTCTCCTTCGGAGACATCATGGAGATGCTTCAGATCAGAGGGGGGTGGTCTGCCCCAAAACCTTCCTCTGACAAGTCTGTGTTTCTGGAGGTGTTTGAAGCAGGCCCGTCTACCTCTTGGGTGTCCCCTCCCACTGATCCCCTGGTATACCTGATTACTACTAGGGCATGGAAGGAACCGGACGCTGTGGAGCCCGTTCCAAAGAGGCCGGACAAAATTCTCAGCCCCCCCCTTCGGACAGGTCATGTTGGAGCAAGGGAGCCCCGGTAGATGCCATGTTGGTGGCGGCCGCCACCAAAAGGGAACTGGCCCAGGAGAGTTCCTCGGTCCATCCTCCAGACAAGGAGTCTCGGACGATGGACCATCTGGGGAAGCGAGTGTTCGCTTCAGCCACCTTTTCTGTGAGGTCGCTGAATTATATGGCACACGTGATACGGCTCCAGCGGGATCTTATCAAAGAATACGCTGGGTCGCCCCCAGAGTCCATGTCGGCAGAGAACAAGAAAGTGTACTGTACCCGAATGGCCACTCTCAAATATATCTCCAATACCTCTATGTGGCTACTATCTCATGCCACGGAAGGAGCCGCTAGAGCTAGCAGAGCAGGCTTCATCCTACGGCAACAGGCGTGGCTTCGTCATTGTAATTTTGCGGAACCCTTTAAGGCGTCATTCTCAAATGCCCCGTTTGATGGTTCTGCCCTTTTTGGCAAGACCGTATGCGACACACTGATCCAGAGCGAAAAAGACGGGAAGACGTTGTCTGCCGTTGGAGTCTGCTTCTCTGCTCCCCAGAGGTCTTTCTCCAGGAACCAAATGGACAGAAGAAGATGTGGTTCCGGAAGTCTCAACAGTCCCGTTTCGCTCCGGACCTCTCGTCCTTCAGAGGCAGAGGAGGACAGGGTGGACACCACCCTAGAGGCAGAGGGGGCCCGAAGAATTTGGGTCCAGAGAACCTTTCTCTGATTGGCCCGCGCAGCAACCCTGAGGGGGTTACCCGACTGCTCCACTCTGGAGGCAGTCGGGGGGGCGTTTCTCGAGGCACCTGGCAGCTTTGCAGTCCATTACAACAGATCGCTGGATGCTTCAGATCATATCCAGAGGCTACAAGATCCCTTTTCTCAATCCCCCTCTCAGTCCCCGAAGCCTCCCCGATGTCCCACCCAATCAAAGGGAGGCGGCAGCCGAGGAAATACTCCAGCTGCTAGAAAAAAGAGCAATCCAGCACGTCCCCCCAGACCAGTCCAGATTAGGCTTTTACTCCAGGTTCTTCTTGGTGCCAAAAAAGACAGGGGACCTAAGACCAATCCTCGACCTGTCCTTCCTGAACCTGTCAGTAGCCAAAGAAAAGTTCCAGATGGTCACTCTTCAATCCATTCTCCCCCTTCTGCAGGAGAATGACTGGATGTGCTCCTTAGACCTCAAGGATGTGTACTACCACATTTTGATGGACAGATGATCCAGGAGGTTTCTCTGCTTCCGGCTGGGAGCCAGCCATTACCAATTCAGGGTCCTTCCCTTTGGTCTCACCACAGCCCCCAGGGTATTCACCAAAGTGTTAACTGTTGTAGCGGCCCATCTGAGACTCCAGGGAATTCAGGTCTTTCCGTACCTGGACGACTGGCTCCTGACTGCCCCCACCAGGCATCTACATTGCACTGCCAAGGATTATTTTCTCCATCTAGCTCCCTGGCTGGGGATCACGATCAACATCGGAAAATCTTCCCTTCTTCCAACTCAAATCCTAGATTTCATCGGAGCCAGATTGAACACCATCCAGCTTCTAGCCTTCTTGGCTCCAGACCAGCTACGAACTCTGAAACTCCATGTATTGGCCCTTCTACAATCCCCAGCTCCCCCTGCAGAATTGGTCCTGAGGGCTCTAGGCTTGATGGCAGCAACCATCAACCTACTACCCATGGCGTGCTTAAACATGAGAGTTCTTCAATGGACCTTACAAGTCCAGTGGTCCTTGCTGCTACATCCCCTGAGCTTCCCCGTTCCTCTCAGCAGGGTGTGCAAGAAAGCCGTCTTATGGTCGCTCCATTCCCCGGGCCTCCAGAAGGGGCGCCCCTTCTCTGTGTCCCCTCCTCTAGCCACGGTGACCACGGACGCCTCTCGCCTCGGGTGGGGGGGGCACTGCTTGGGCAGGACCGTCCAAGGCACGTAGAACCATTCGGAGACCTCATTGCATATCAGTGTCCTAGAGATTAGAGCAGTGCTTTTGGCATTGCAAGCACTTCAAGGCCTTCTTCCCTTGGGGACAATTGCGATCCAGACAGACAACATGTCGGTCGTCTGGTATATCAACAAACAAGGGGGAACCAGGTCCTATCCACTTTGTCGGGAGGCCATGAGAGTGTGGGAATGGGCTATGTCCACCAACCGCTTTCTCATAGCGACGCACATTCCGGGACGGTCCAACATTTTGGCGGACAGACTGAGTCGATCCATCCTGTCACCATACGAGTGGTCTCTGAATCCAAAAGTAGTGAAGCAAATCTTCTCCAAATGGGGTCAACCTCGTTGCGATCTTTTCACCTCTCCTTCGAACGCAAAGTGCAGTGACTACTTCTCTCTAATTCCCCCACTCGGGGAATCCCCCAGAGACGCTCTGGTGCATGTTTGGCCACCCAGTCTACTTTATGCATACCCTCTCTGCCCCTGATGCTAAAGTTTTTACAGAAAGCCAGATGGTTGGGGAGTAGAATAATCCTCATTGCCCCATTCTGGCCTCGTCAAGCTTGGTTCCCATATCTATGGTCTCATCTAGTGAATCCCCCATGGATTCTAGATCCCATCCCGGATCTGATCTCTCACCCATCAGGCCTGTCAACCCCGAATCCGGACAACCTCAAGCTCACAGCTTGGTTGATCCAGTTCCCGTGATAGCTAGGACTCCCAGTATCTCATCCCCTGTCAAGGCTATTCTAGTAGCCGCTCACAAGCCATCTACTAGAAGAATCTATAATAGTAAATGGAAGCGTTTCTCTATTTGAGCAGAGCATCGGAACTTAGATCGCTTTACAGCTCCGTTGCCAGCAGTACTAGATTTTCTGTCAGGGTTATTCGACCAAGGTGCTAGCTCTTCTACGGTCAAAGTCCAGTTGGCGCAATCTCTCATTATCATGTTGGTAGTGATCTCGGCCCTTTGACTTCGTCCAAATTATGTAAGACCTTCCTAAAAGGCACTTTCCTACTAAGACCTCCGGTAAAAGATGCAGTCCCTCCTTGGGATTTAACTCTTGTACTTCAGTCTCTAACAGCTCCTCCCTTTGAGCCTGCAACTTCGGTGGATCTGAAATACTTATCTTGGAAGACGGCTTTTCTTGTTGCCATAACTTCGGCCAGAAGGGTCTCGGAGCTTCAAGCCCTTTGCGCCAAGCCACCATATTTGATTTTCCACAAAGATAGAGTCTCACTCAGGACCAACCCCTCCTTTCTGCCCAAAATTGCATCGGAGTCTAATGTCAACCAATCTATTAATTTACCAGTCTTCTTCCCAAATTATCAGAGCAAAGGTGAATACAAGTTGCACTCTCTAGACTTACATGGGCAACTAAGATTCTATTTGCACAGGACAGCTGATCACAGGAAATCAGACCAGCTTTTTGTATCCTTTGCTAAGTCCTCTTTGGGAAAACCTGTATCAAAAGTCACATTGTCCAGATGGATTTCCCAATGTATTCTTTTGGCATATGAGAGTTCGGGACGGCCGGCACCTCAAGGAGTTCATGCCCATTCTACTCGATCGATTTCTACCTCTGCAGCTTTTCGATCTAGGGTGTTGTTGGATGACATTTGTTCAGCAGCCACTTGGGCTTCATCTCATACATTTATAAATCATTACAAGTTGGATATTGTTTCCAGAGGGAGAGCATCCTTTGGCTCTGCAGTGCTCCGGAACATCCTTCCATGAGGACCTCCCAAGAATCAGGTAGCTGGGGACTCTGTCTCATAGGTTGATGGACAAATGAAGTTAACTACTTCAGATTTAGAAGTTATGTACTTACCATAACACTCCATCTGAGTAGGTAAACTTCATTTGTCAGCAACCGTCCCTCCCTCCATCCCCCTAACCTATATGGATGTTCAAAGGACTTCTGCTGTCATGGCGGATTGTTTCCAGGTTAGAGTAGGGAGGTGGTTCTTGGTATCGTATGGTTTATGGCTAAGCAAACTCGATCTGAGGTCAAGAAGGGATAGCAGGGGATTATGGGTAAGGGGGAGGAGCTTGGAGCTCGGATCTTAGTTGTTGGAAGCTGCCGGCTCGGATCCGATATGGATCCGATAACCCATAGGTTGCTGCCAAATGAAGTTTACCTACTCAGATGGAACGTTATGGTAAGTACATAACTTCTAATTCTTTCCCATGTCCAGATTTCTTTTTCATACTTTTCAAAAATCTCTACTTTTTTGTTTATATTTTCACACTTCCTAAAATGCTTCATTTTCCAAACAGATCAAAGTTTCTTGGTGTATGTACTGTTTTTCACAAATCATTTGTATTAATGAACTCAACCTGCCCCTTCCCAGTGTAGACTCACCAGTAATAGATAAGTAATTCCATAATGTGCTTTGTTAATAAACTGTACTATGTTACTGTCTGAACAGAACCTACCCTACAGGAATACAGGGTATTGGTGGTCATGTAATACTATTACATACTGAAGCCATAGTGGAAACAGTGATGTACTTAGTGGTCACAGACTTGCTTATCTGACACATTGCACGATGTATAGGAGGAAGAGAAGGAATGTATCCTTGCTGTAGGATAGAATTTTTCAGGCATTGTCAGAACTGGTGACCTGTATAGCTAGAGACATGTATATATCAGTAGGACTGCAGACCTTGCATGAGGTAACGTGATAACTTAATACTTTGCAGTTCTCCCATTGTATCAGTGCCTTGCGCAACACAACAGCTTGCCTCACAAATATTAGGTGTGTGGAACAGATTTACTACAAGAATACCCTATACATTCCTTGTATCACAGATATGGGACAGTGGGCATGGGGCACAGTGGCAGGTGCTGCACAGTAAGGGCAGAACAGAATTAGCCACCTGTCTTTTGGGGATTGCCTTTCAAGTGTCTTTGTACAAGTGCGTACTAAAGATGGACTATATGTCTGTGTATGTTATGTAATAATATGGTCATTGCAAGCAATACTGCATCTTTTGTTTTGATGCAGCACTGCCACAGATACTGGCATGCTGCCCTGTAGAGATTAAGTGCAGTGCTTGGTGGTGGGGGCTACAGGTAACATAAATACATGGATATAGCTCATGACATAGTAGAAATAGATAGGGATGATAGCAGGTAGGAAAGTGTATCACCTAGTAGGACACAATGGAAAGAGAAGCTAGTTGGAACTGTGACTTACTTGTGTGTGTATGTGTGTGTGTGTGTGTGTGTGTGTGTGTGTGTGTGTGTGTGTGTGTGTGTGTGTGTGTATACATAATTATACACATCTTAGATACAGCAGGTGCAGCCAAGAATGGACACTAAGTCTGGGTGTAATGTGCAAGGATCCCAGTCATATATTGCCTCTCATAATTGTGTGTCTTTCAGGGGTATGGATGTTACACTGACTTCTAATATGTCTAGTACACTGCTACCATTGTAGGTGCCAGGATGGCTATTTGTAACTTGGGAACATAAAGAGCAACCCTGGCAGTTCAAGTGTGCTGTGCCAGTTTATACTTGTCTCAATGTTCGTCAGAGTCTTCTGGATGCAGCCGTAGGCACAAGGACATCCATGAAGACTTGTTCAGTTAGTAATTTGAATATATTAGAAGTAATAGTGGAAACTTTATTTTGGATTTGTCTATAAGCTGAATCACAAAATAGCAATGCTTGATTTCATAACATGGGGCTGTAACAGTCTTCTTTCTGTGCAGGCTGATGAGGACTGACAGAGACTTTTGCCTGATTCTAAAACATGAATCTGGCTTGTAGTGCCATGACAGGTTGGATTTTTCCATTGGCGGTGAACACCAGTGTAGAAACCTAATGCTGCTGAGTAGCCTATTGAAGTCTAAGTGTGTGTGCCGTTGTAGCATTTGGACAGCTCATTTGTATGAGGGAAGTAGTGTCTCAGAAAGTACTCCCAACTGCCAGCAGTTTCAGGTCCCACATACAGATAGAGGTGTACCACATGATGAGGAAAGCATGCTGGGGAAACCAAGAACCCTGCATATGTTTGGGATTGTGTTTCATGTGCCAGCCTGCTGAAAGTTATTTGTGTTTATACAACACTAGAAATGCCTACCTAGCACAACTCCACTCCTGTTTGAAAAGTGAGAGCACATGCAGGACAGTCTTTTCGCTTCACTTGCATGCATTCTCATGTATGACATGCAGTTTACTCTCTACTGAGAGATGATGTCTTGTGAACTTGGTGGATGCCTGGCAGGCTTGGCAGTTGTTGAAATTTGTAAGGAATAGATTAATGAAGTTCATTGACATGGAATGTTTCATAATTTCACTACCAGCTCTTTGCATAGTGGAGAAGGGATACAATTAGGGCAGCGGTCCCCAACCACCGGGCCGTGGATCCTTTGGTAATGGGCCACGCGGTACAGAGTGAAATGAAAAAGTGAATGTGTGTATGTATGTGTATAAGTGTGTTTATGTATCTGTCTGCTTGTGTGAGTGAATGCGTGCATGAAAGCAGAATGTGTGTGTGTGTGTGTTTGTTCGTGTCGGTCTGTGTGTGTGTGTGTGTGTGTGTGTGTGTGTGTGTGTGTGTGTGTGTGTGAAAGAAGAGACTGTGTGTATATGAGAGAGGGAGAAGTGAGATTGATCAAGCTGTTATTTTACACTCAGTAAGCAGTGCTTTTGCTGTTTAGTGTGTGTAAATTAAAACCAAACAAAGTGTGTGTGTGTGCACGCGAGTGTGTGTGTGTGTGTGTGTGTGTGTGTGTGTGTGTGTGTGTGTGTGTGTGTGTGTGTATGTTTCTGTCTGCATGTGTGAGTGAATGCCTGCATGAAAGCAAGAGACTTGTGTGAGAGAGATCGAGAGAGTGAAAGTGATCTTGTGTGAGTGAATGTATGTGTGTGTGTGTGTGTGTGTGTGTGTGTGTGTGTGTGTGTGTGTGTGTGTGTGTGTGTGTGTGTGTGTGTGTGTGTGTGTGTGTGTGTGTGTGATCGATCCCTGGTAGCAGCAGCAATGAGGTTTGTGTACCGTTTGCGTACCTCTCGACCATACCACTCAACCTCTTGCACAACAAATCTGGACAGAGCCACAAATACTAGGACATATTTTAAATATTGCTTTTATAAAAATAGGAAGTTGTTACCTTATTTTAACAGTTATTATCTTGCACTTTTCATACTTTACAAATTGGAGCTTTTCTCCTCTGGTCTCCTCTAAAAAAGGGCACCTGCCCAGTTGCACTAATCTGGTCAACAAATGTCAAATAAATAAATAAAAATTCAATAATGTTGCCACAAGATTTGTACCTCTGGACTATACCACTCAACCTCTTGCACAATAAATCTGGAGTGGACAAAGCCAGATAATAATGATAGATTTTAAATATTGCTCTTATAAACTTAGAAAGTCAGTAAGGTTGCCATTAGGTTTACATACCTCGTGACCACAGTAGATCAGTGTTACGCTGTTAAGCAGAATGTACAGTTTTTTTTTTTTTTTTGGTAGTTGTTTTCCAGTTTTCTTTTTATTGTACTTTGGAGCTTTTCTCCCTGATTCTTGGGTGAAAATGGACTTCTAGTCCAGTCGGGCCTCCATAGTAAACAAATGTGAAATAAATAGTATGCACTTTATTATGCTCGTGCAATGGCCAGTCCGTGGAAAATTGGCTTACATGAAACCGGTCCTTGGTGCTAAAAAGTTGGAGACCGCTTAGTTAGGGCATTGGTCTAACATTGGGTACTGTAGGTAAAACTCCACCCCCCTGAGGAGAATTGGAATTTAGTTTTTGGCGTAAGGTAACAGGGTGTCAGTGGTCCTCCACTACACAATCCCATACCTTTCGGAATCCCAGACTATGTTGGTAACTGCTTCACAAACTCATAGTGTCACGTCCTGATTTTTAATTATATTGAAATCTGTGAATAAGGGCATTGGTTAAGTCCCATTTTAAACTTTAGATGGAATATCTGTAAATAAAGAAAGATTAAGAAGTTAGTAACTATACAGAGTAAGTATTTTTTTTATAAATAATAAGAATAATAAATAGTATGGCAGCACACATGCTCCTCAACATGGAATACTGTCTTTCGTATAGTTAGGGGATTGTAGAATTGCATAAGCTTTGCATTTCTTATATTTTAAAACTTAGCTGCGCACTAAAGAAACAATTGGAAGAAAACACTGTACATAAACCAGAATGGTAAACTTTATATTTTTGTATCTTTCCAGATATATACTACATCTCTCCACTGGTTTGTGGTGTCCTTGTTTTGTTGATTCCACTGTGGGTTAGTATTGCAGCAAGGAGTTCACAAATCAAAGAAGTTCTGAAGTCGGGGTGGCAACCAGTCATTGTTGCTATGACTATTAGCAGGTAATACTTTCTATTAAATAGAAATAGTAATGTTTGTGTTCTACATACATACATGCTTAGGTTGTACATTCTTAGAAACCAAAAGTCCTTCTGTGGCTGTCAAATGTTTTTTTTTTTCTACTTTGCATTTGGCAACTGGATAAGGCTGTTATCGCGCATTTTCATGTAACATGGGAGTAGTAGACTGGGTAAGTTACCAGCTCTGAGTCACCACATGCTGCTGGAAGCTGAAAGAATTTGATCCCAGGCCAAGTGTATACAGATGTACACTGCTCTTAGAACATTACTGTATAAATAGGATATATGGATTGTTGGTGAAGAGCATTATAACCTTAAATCAAAAGAAGGCACAAATAGAGCTGACACATCTTTGCCACTCTAGCAGAATCCTGCATGTATTTGAATGTAGCATAAGTCAAGAAAAGTTTGCATGATCAGGATATGAAGCTTCACTCTCTCCTTTTTATGTGTCTGGGCTTTTCTAAATAGAATAGTCTACTATAGTTTATCCTTCTCAAGGAAGTGAAGTAGTCAGACGTATTTTAAAAATGCTTCTCCAGTCTTGAGTTACCAACCTGAAATATTGATATCCTAATCCTGTTTTTACTAACTGTGACGTATTTATTTATTTATGTTATTGCATTTGTTTACCAGGAAAGTCCACTGGGCATAAAAGAGCCCATTTTCAGTGGAAGCCCAGGGAGAAAAGCTCCAACAAGAACATGGATACAGAAAAATATAAGCATTAATTGGTACAGAAGTAGAAACAGTGTTACACATAGCAATTACAGTAATATATACAGACTATATACATAAAAGCAGGAATCTAGTTGGTTTGATTACAGTAATATATACAGAAAATATAAATTAAAGCAGGACTTTAGTTGGCCGATAGATAAATTCATAAAACCAAACGGAAAAGCAAACTGAGAAAATAAAAAACGGTCACAGAACAAAACCAAGAAAGAACCTGCGTGGTGGTCACTAAAAAGAACTGTTATTTATTGAAGCGCTTTTCGTGTACTCAATGAGCACACTTCATCAGAAAACCATAAAATTACACAAGTCAGGTTTATATATCAAACAGTCAAATTTTCAATTAAGCTTTCAAACAACCCACCTTTCTTTTTCTTAAAGCTACAGATATATGAATAATTCAAGATGGCATATAATTCTTCACTATAAAAATGTATAAATATATATATATAAATTAATTATAAATTAACACACATTAATTATTAATCTAAAAACAAGGATGTTATATCCACATATATATGCATAAACTATACATAAAATATCAATTTATACTCTCTATGCATATTAAAAATAATATAACATAATATTTAACTTTATTAATCTAAAAACAAGGATGTTATATCCACATATATGTGCATAAACTATACATAAAATATCAATGTATACTCTCTATGCATATTAAAAATAATATAACATAAGTTATGCAGTTAAACCAATGTATATAAATGATTAATACATATATATATATATATATATATATATATATATATATATATATATATATATGTCTGCATAACAATCATGCTCATTGAGTACACGAAAAGCACTTCAATAAATAACAGTTCGTTTTAGTGACCACCACGCGGGTTCTTTCTTGGTTTTGTTCTGTGACCGTTTTTTATTTTGATAGATAAATTCAGTCAGAGAGGTATAAACAGAGATATATTAATCAGTATTATTGTACCAGTATCAACAAGTGATGAAAAAAATAAATATAGAAAAGGTATCATCAGTCACTAGTAACAAAATGCATAGGAGTTTAGTTATCATCTAAGGAAAGGGAAGAGGTTAGGTTATAGAGCAGGAACATAGCCAGGAAGAGTTGAGATGATTTTTAAATAACAGTTTCTTTGCTTAGCTTTCAAGAATCAACGCTATTTAATAGTAACTTAGGAGATGGGAAGTTTGATAGCGCTTATCATTGACTGCATCTATACTTTCTGTAAGTACAATAAACAAGCATTTCCTAATGGTAACCATTTGAATTGTTTGGACCCACTAGACCAAGTCCCGATACGTGGAGACAAAATGGCTGAAAGATCGGATTTACATATACCATGTCCGAGATGCCATTTCTTGGAATATTCCCTTTTCTTCGTGTTATGGCAATCAAGTTTTGGGGTGTAGGGGTGCAGGGGATGCTTGCCCCCTACAAAAAGAAGTTTAAAGGAGAAGAGTGATTTTTTGAGATTCACTCTTCTCTGGGGTTTTGGTCCTTTTTTCTGCTTTTCATCACTGTGAGTGCCAGCATCAGTAGGGAGCCTTTTCTAATGCCATAGGTATTGTGATTCATATAATATTTAGTACTCTTAGTAGAAATGTCTTCTGTAGGAACAAAAAAATGAAATGTTTAGGTTTGATGTCAGAAATGTCAAGTGCCATAATAATGCCTGCATTACATTGAAGAAGGGCAGGTGCTATCAAAAGTGAAAATAATCCAGTTTCCCAATCCTGAAGAAGGGGAGAAGATAGCTCCAGTTAGTCATTGTTCCCATATAAGCAGAGACATTTACACCTTCACAGTGGCTGGAGGACCAAAGGATATTGACTTGGGGATCCCAGGCTGTTAATGGTAGCTGTTGGGGCTATGTATGAAAAAGAATGCATACACCATGGAGAGACTGTCCAACACCCTACAATGATTCAGAATCCCATATCAGCCACCCTAGGTGGGGTTAAGGCCATTAAATAAAAAAACTAATGGTTGGCTGCTTGACTGCTTATCCAACTGGCAGTCACCCACGAGGTAAAGGAAAACCAGTCTGATGGTCATCAGGCAACAGGGTGAAAAATAAACGGCAAAATTAGGCATCTGTATTTTCTAGGTTGAGCATGTTTATGACTTTTTTCTAGAGTTTGCATGTGTGTAATACATACATACACACACACGCACATATGTATAATATATATATATATATATATATATATATATGGGTCTATGTTAAAAGCTCGAAAGCACACAAGCTCGAAACTGATTTTACCGAGCACACAACAACCATGCCTCAAAACATTGAAAGACTAGAATAACGAAACTCAGAACATGGAAATCACAGAAGGCAAATTACAATATCGTCTGTTTTGTCACATAACTTTTTATACATGAAACTGCCATCTTTCAAAGGAAATTTATCTAAGCTAAAGTCCTTCAGTGTTACATCGCTTCGGTATACAGCATTTTTACATTTCTTTCGAACACGTCTTACTTGCTGCAGAAGAGCATGCCTACTAGGTAATGTCGGTGCATACTCTAGTGACGTTGACGCTATTGCATCGTCAATTATAATACAGGGAGAATCTCTTGATAATGACACCTTCTCTTTTAAAACCTTACAGACTGAATACTTTTCAATTAAACTAGGATCACCAGTGTGGTGATGTGACACAGATTTCACCAATTCCTCGCCAGCTGTTATGCAAACAGTAACCGCTCGACCTTTACAGCCTTCAGAAATTTTACGAGTGAAACACCAATAATGTCTGCATTTTGTACTTTTCTCTAAATTGTAGGCATATATATATATATGTATGTGTGTGTTATGTATGGGTCCACTTCACATGACTAATAGCTCGAAATACTGAAATTAATTTGACGGAGTCTACAATCCTGAATGTTCAAAATACTGAAAACTCATTTGACTGAATTTCAGAATACTGAAAGCTTACAATGTTGAATTGCAAAATACAAAATGTTAAGCCATAGACATGACATGTGTTTCCCTTTACCTGTGAATTGCTTAACATAACCAAAAATACACAGATCCCTGAATACCAAACATTTCATCACAAATAACATTAACATTCACAAAACCTAGTTTCACAACACCAAATAAACTACGCAAATATCACCAACAATTCATCTCACCAAATGAAAACTATAAAACAAAAAAATGCACACTTACAACACCGACTAACTCGTTCCAAAATTAAAAACTACTTACTTACCTTATTAACAGACACCAGATGGTATAAAACCAAACTAGATGGGGGGATGCACCCCACACACCCCCAAACTATATATACTAACTCCTGGCTAGCACTACAGTGGAGAAAAGGGCACATACCCTTTACTTACCTTAAAGAACTGTACACACTGCCATTTTGTATTTTGCAATTCAGCATTGTAAGCTTTCAATATTCTGAAATTCAGTCAAATGAGTTTTCAGTATTTTGAGCTTTCAGTCATGTAAAGTGGACCCATATCTATCTATCTATCTATATATATATATATATATATATATATATATATATGTGTGTGTGTGTGTGTGTGTGTATCTATATATAATATAAGTAAACATGGTAAAGTGTTTACAACCTAAGAGCAATATGGGTAATATACTCATAGTTACAGGAAGTTACTTATTAACTCATGTATTTCCTTGTGTCTTTTGGTGAGTCCTTCATAGACTTCGCAAACCAAACTGCTAAATATTTCATTTTATAATGTCCCTAAAGATACAGGATTTTACTTATTAACTCTTTATGTGTGTGCATCTTTTTGAAATAACTTTTTTTATAAAATAAGTGCAGTGACTTGTTCTTGAAGTTTATTACCTTTTTAACAAATACCTTAGTAGTATTTGAGGTCTGAGTTTGTTCAGAATTATTTAAGGGTCATATTGAATTGTCACATTTTTAAGTAATGAGGTCATAGCTTTACTGCTGCCTAATTAGTATTTGGATGCCTGGAGCCCAGATGGCTATGACCTGTGAGTTTCCCTCTACTTTTCTGTATTACTCAGCTACCTTTTTATGTCCACAGTTTGGGGTTTTTTTAATGTTCACTTAAGATTTGTCTGTTTTTTAACCACAAAAGCCTTTATTATTAATTTCTTTTTAACAAACAGTGCAATCCTTGTGCATGGTGTGCATACCAAACTACCTTGGTGGCTAACCATTTATATTTTCTAATTATGAAAATGTTTCTTGTTCATTATTTTTATATTTTAATACATTCAGACCAGCCCAAAACCAAACTTTACAAGTTTGTGCAAAGCTTAACATGTTCCCAATTCCTATGTTAATACTAATGTTAACAAGAATGAACACATAAGATGTTACAGCAAATTAATTTCCCTTCCGTTGTTTCCCTTTATGTACTGTATAAGAAGCTCACCTAAAAACCTGCCATTCTCCACTTCTTCCATTAAATATTTCAATCAGTTTTAATTACTAAATCCTAACTAGTTCATCTTCCTGTGAATACCTGTACTTTTTTCCTAATGTGTATAGATATATATATATATATATATATATATATATATATATATATATATATATATATATATGTATATCTGGTGTTATACCTACAAATTATCACTGACTCTGCTTAGGTTCAGTTTCATCCCTGTGTATTGTGTTGTGTGAGCCAGTGGTACGATTTTCAGGGTGTTTCTCACTTTTCTTCAGAGTGGTGCAACCGTAGATTGGTATGTATAAATGTGAAAGAGTGGGTGGCCTGCTCCCCACTTCTTAGGGTGCAGAGAGGCTTGCCCCTCTAAAAAAAAAAAAAAAAAAAAAAAAGTTTTCGTTTTTTACAGGTTTTTCAACTCACCATTTTCAAAAGTATACTTTCAATGAATAGTGATCTGAACAAGGTATAGTCGATCGCTCGTAAGTAAACCATCTCTGATTTCATGGTCCCTTCAGTTATTAGTATGAGAAATTAAACTTTTGGTTCCATATTTTGCTTCCATTTTTTAATAATCACTTTTTTGTCCACAAGTTATATCAGTCCTAACAGTGCCTTAACTTCCTTTGGCTTTGTATTTCCATGTCTCTTTTTGTGAGTCCTTCACAGACTTAGTAAACCAAACTCCTTAATATTAAATTGTGTAATGTTCCCATAGATACAGGAAGTGACTTATTTACTCATATGTAGGGTAGTAATTAAAACTTATTATTTTAATTTTAATTTATTTTATATTCCACTTCCTGTGTCTTTCGGCTTTTCCTGGTTAGGGGTTGCCACAGCGGAACTCCGGTCCACTAATGATTGGCAGTAGATTTTTATGTGCCGAGTTGCCAGCCCTGTCGCACAACCTTCAACGAAGGTACGCCCATTCACGCATGTCTCCACACAGAAGACGCTTTAGCTGAGAATCGAACAGGACAACGTCTTACTGTGAGGCGACAATGCTACTGCAGCACCAATTTATTTTATATTCCACTAATTTTGTAAATTCCTTTAATGTATTAAATAGTCTAGGTATGTCTTCATTTGGTTTGCTAATAAAAAAACAATTAAATTATCTGTAAACAAAACTAATTTCTCAGATTACCCAGTCCAATTCCAGCCTTTCAAGTTAGTTTGATTATTTTTATGCTAAGGGTTGTAGGTAAATTGAAAATAATAAAAGGGAGACAGGACATCTTGTGTCTTTTTCCCTTGTTTATTTTTAAACTCGTGATGGAGTGATATTGATTTTAATGACTGTTTTTGAGTTTTTATAATGTTCCTTAAGAAATTCAATGAACTCCCTAGGAAGCCCTATTTTCCATTACTATCCATAAATAACCACAATGAATCTGGTCAAATATCTTTTGCAATCTTACCTGATTAATAAGAGGTGTTCACTTTTGTTTTCTGCTTCTGATTGAATTATATGTGTCTTCACTATATTATCAAATGTTTTCTTACTTATTTTTGCCAAATTGTGAGCTAACCTTTTCACAAGAATTGCTATGAATGTCTTAAAACTGTGATTCAGTATCAGTATGGGTTGATATGATCCCTGATTTGCTGGATGTTTTCCTTCTTTCAAGATTCTGGAAATTTCCTCTCTCTCTTTACATGTTATTGAATATTTCAAATTATATTGGTACTATCCATTCCTTGCATTCCCTTTGTAGTTCTGGTATTCCATTTGCCCTGACAACTTCCCCGCTGCTAGATCCTTTAATTGATCTTCTGTCTCTTTTGTTGTAATTAGTTTTATTAGTTGTTAACTCTCTTCCCTATAATCTTTTAATGTATAGCTTGACAAAATATATCCTTAGATTTAATATCCAGTTATCATGTTTCATCTCTTCTGTATATAACCCCTTGTAAAATTCAGCAAAAATATGTAATATTATTTCTGGCAGCCTACCCATGTTTAAATCTCTTAGTTTCCTAATGCTTTTTCTAGTGTTTCTGTTGTCTTAATATGTGTTAAAACACTGACTTTTTTCCAAATACTACCAATTATTTTATTTTCATTGTTTCTAAAATATATTCTTCCAATTTATTCTTGTTTTTGTGGCTCATGGAAATAATTTTCCTCAATTTCTTCCCCTCTCAGTTGCAGTTCCACTAGACTACTCAATCTTTCCCTTATGTTGATCTCTGTCCCCTGACTTCTGTTCCTTTCTAAACTATCTCCCTCTTTTAAGTTTGTTTAAATAAATGTCCTATCTCTAGATGTACCTTCCTATTCTCTAACCCTTTCATTTGAGAGTTCAGTGTCTGTAAAATTTCATCTGTATTATTATGTTTTAACTGGCACATTGGGATTCGCCAATGGATCATTTTTCCATTCTGATGCACTGGGTAAGTAATTGAACTGGCAAGTGATCCAAAATGACCTTGGATGTATCTGAATAGATCTAAGCAAGTACTCATGCCCCATGGTAAGTTAAATTATATCCAGTCACGATCACATCCCTTATCGTCTTGAACAAAACATATACTCAGACCTATGTGACCCTCCTCTGTGCTATAACCAGCAACTTGTATGTTTTTATACATCTCCCTAACAGTATTCCTTTTGAAGAAATTTTGTTTTGCCTGGGGCCTGAGCTCATATCTTTCTTATTTGTTAATAGATACAAATCTCTAGCTACCACTAAAATTCCTTGACAATAATCTAACATATCACAAAAAATCCTGTTCAGTTCAGTATTTTATATCGTGAATGGAATGTACACATTTGCCAAGGTGATTCTAGTCTCTATCCAAAAACCTTTAACATAATATATTTCCTATCATCATCCATCATTTATTTATTTATTTTTTTTATTGCTAAGGAGGATCCATTTGTAATAAGTGTTATGATACTGCTAATCTTTGTCCCCACACTGAGTGCATAACATCCTTCCCCAAATCCTTTCCTCACTAGCACCTCGTTCTCCCTTTTCTTTAGGTGAATCTCCTGAAGCATAGCTACTTGTAGTTACTTTCGTTTTGTCTATGTCATAATTGTATTAGTTTTCTTTTGGTCCTCCATTGATATTGTACATTAGCATTCCCAATTCCTAGAGCTCTCCAACAGTTTTACTCATTCTTAATTAATTTGTTTTCCTTCTATTGTGTCCCAGATGTGAAATCAATCGCTGCCTTTGTACCCCACTTAATCAACAGTAAGCCACAAAACCAAAGTTTTTAACAATTCCACTTTTGCAATAATAGCTATATGCAAATTAAAAACAGGATGATCAATAGTATTCTCTGCTGCTGCTAAAAAGTAACTTAAATTATAACTGTATATCACTGCATTCTTGCTGAATTCTGAAAGAAATGTGTCGGTGGCATATGGATGCATAATAATATATGAAATATTTTTTGTAAAAAGGTAGCAGAAAATAGTAAACCATATGAAGCAATGTAACAAACTATTTAACATGTTAATGCACAGGCTTCTCCCATTTCTTTTTTTTTTTCAAATATAATTTTTATTTCTTTTTCCACTTTTTTTCACAATTATATATTAAAGTAATAGAAACAGAATATATATATATATATATATCTATATCTCTCTCTCTCTCTCTCTATATATATATATATATATATATATATATATATATATATATGGGATCCAGACACATGCTCGACTAGCATATGTCCGAATCACAAAACATTGAACACACATACATGAAAGCGCTTAACATCGACAAGTGCTTCCGTGTATGTGTGCCTGTTTCGTAGATCAGACTACAGTGCAGGTAAGGGAAAATTCCTTTTTCCCCACTGTAGTGTGATCTCGGAGTGAGAATAATAAAGTAGGGGGATGTGGGGGGTGCAGGGGGCGAAGCTCCCCTGTAGAAATGTAGATTTTTTTTTTTTAACTACACATACACAGAAACGCTTTCATGTATGTGTGTTCGATGTTTTGTGATTTGGACATATGCTAGTCGAGCATGTGTCCTATATATATATATATATATATATATATATATATATATATATATATATATATATATACAGAGAGAGAGAGATAGAAATTTTTTAGTTGCATTAGGACATACTCACATTTACAGAGCATAAGTTATCATTTCAAACTTACACAGTCAACACACAAATATTTGAAAACGTACTACATGTTTCATGGCCATACCTTTAAAATCATCCCATGTGATTTTTGTCGTATCTAACCAATTTTGAGCTCTGTATGATTTTATCATTGCACATAATGTTACAGTGATGTGTTTGTTTTCATAAGTATAGTTTGTAGGAAATACATGAAGCACTGCAATTTCCCATGACAGGGTAGAATTTGGTGTATCCCTTTTTTTCTAACTTGGTTCTTAACGAGCACCATAATTTGTATACATTTTTACAACTCCAGAAGATATGAGTGTATCAGCTGGGCTATTAGGACAGAAGGACAAAAAGGAGAGATAGAGGGATTAATTTTACTTAGAAAGAGTGGTGTATGATAGGCATTGTTATTTATCATAATTTGGGTATAAATTATTTTTTTAAGTGGGGTTAAGTTCAATTGCTGCAGATTTTTGGTCTACAGTAATCTTCATTTTTTCCATCCCAATATTTTGAGTATAGGAATGAATCTTGGTTTTTAATTTTTGTTATTAATCTATATGTATTAGCATTTTAGATCTCATGAGTAATAAATTTATGATTTGTTGGTGTGACTGCATATCTTGTTTGTTTGAATTAGCGTCTAAGGTAATTGTATTAACCAAGTATAGTATTTAATAATACCATCAAAAGATCTTTTAACTATTATGGCAACTCCCCTAGAAGCTGTACTGTCCCCAGAAGCTACAATATGTTTCACTCACTTTTTTCGTAGCTTTCTCCCATTGACCTTTCATCATATGTGTTTCTTGAATGAAGGTTATCTCAGCTTTAGATTTAAAGATTAAATGCATTACAAGATTTTTTTTTTTCTTATTATGTAGGCCCTTTACATTCCATTAATCTATAGAAACCATCAAGTTAGTTTAAAAACAGGTTTGTGATTTTATGTTGTACTGTACGGATGTAGGGACAAATGCAATTTTAAGGTCATTATAGAAATGTTAGTGCTAAACCATACTAAGCATATGTGTGACAACATTCCCTTTCAGATCTCCCCTCGTGCTTACCCATGCTAGCCCAGTAACTGAAAGAGAGCTATAAAGAACATTTACAACTATAATACAAACAAATCCTGCCATTCTAAGTCCCAGCAAGAAAATTACAACATACATAACAGCATTGTCCAATCAACTAGAACATGAATATTTGTCATAAAGAAAACATTTAGTTACTAACACTTTTGTTTAAGCAACCTGAGCATTCTGTGTAATGCCACTATCTGAAGGTCATTTATCTAACTTTGCAGGGCAGCTTTACAATTGTATAATCAAATAGGCATAACAAAGCTTTTCTTTTTCTAGCTTACAGAAGCAAAAATCAAATGTAGTTACATGAACATATTTAAAGTCAGTAGGTTATAGAATGTTTGAGCACAATTCTTGCATAAAGCTTTTCCTTTTTCGAACATAGTATACTTAACTTTAAATAAATAACAGTCAAGTCTAAAGAATAGACCAGCTTCAAATTTTGTAAATAGTGAATACTTTTTGTTTCAATGACAACTATTACTACAGCATCAGTCCATAGAGCTGATTTAGTTTACATTTATGCAATTTAAAAAAAAAATAGTTTAAACAAAAGATATATATCGTTTCAATTTAAAACTGTGCTGGGATTACCCTCCGGTTGTCGTTTGGCCGATTTTCTTCATTTTTTAGCTCTTTAAAGTACAAATCCGAGGTTTCCAGCAGTGTTTAAGCTTTACTTTCATTTCCTTATGCAAATGTGGACTTAGAGAGGTGTTTTAACCTTTAAGAGATGCCGCAGACGATCCTTTGACCTCATTATGCTTTTCATTCCCCCTTCTTTATATTCGCAAAGGATTCTGGACATTGTAGTCCGTCCGCGACGCATGGAGGTAATACAAGGCCTGGATTCAGAATCTTTAGACAGAATATGAAGAAATTAAGAGTTTTAAGGTAATTTAGCAACTGTAGTTTGTTCAAGATGGTTTAAATCATTGATATTTGGAGTATTTACGATAATGGTACTGTTTTTATGATGGTTTCTGTAGTAGTTCTTTAAAGGCTTTAAGAAAAGCCATTTTTGCTTCCTCATTGTTTTTTTTTTGCATAGTTTAATCCATTGTGTTGAAATTGTAGAGTCACTGGGTATTTTATTTGAAATCTGATGCTTTTGTTTACCAAATAGGTGCAGAAAGGTGACAAGGCTTGTCTTAGCTGCTTAATTTCTATAGGCAGGTCCTGAGCAAAAGTTATTTTACATCCATTCCAAATGATGAATTTTCTTTTTTTTTGCAGCTTGTGTTATTAATTGGGCATGTGCAGCATTCAAAATTCTTGCATATATTTGTCTAGGGGCATCTAGAATTTGAGATTTTCTTAACGCTCTGTGTATTCTTTCTATGACTATTGTTTGAGATAGTTCTTTGTTTCCTAGAAGGGAATCAAAGATTTCTTTTGCCACAGTATTTAGTTGTGATTGCTGATATTTTTCTGGGATGCCTCTGCTTAATACACTGATGTTCTTCGTGTTTCACTGTTGCAGTCATTATATTTGGGTTATCTGCTTGCAGGTAGCCCTCAGCCGGCCTGATTATCAAAGTCTTGGGTCCTGTGTCGGTTGCTGTCTCTTCTTCCATGACGTCAGGTAGTCATGGGTATAAAGCATGCAGCCGATGCCATTACATCACTCTATCTTGCCGTGTGCTGCCTGAAGCAGAAGCAGTTTGCAAGTGCCGGTCGGCTGACTGCTGAAATTTTCATTTTCGAGTTTCGGAACCGAAGTTTTTAAAAAAGCTAAGTACCCCGTTGGGGATCCCTTTTCTTGCTCTAAAAAGATGTCAGTAATAGTTAACAATTGTATTACTTGTGGAAAGCAAATACCTCATAAAGATTTTCATTCGTACTGCATTCCTGGCTTAGGCCCAGACCACAACGTCCCTCACTCTCGGTTTTGTGCCTTATTCAATACTCAAACTATTTGTCGTCAGTTCATTTTTGCATCATACTATTTCGATACTCAGTTTAATTATCCAGAAATGGCTTCGGTAAGCCATCCGACTACCGACATTCCAAAAAAATGCAAAGATAAAGCGAGATACAGACCTCATAGGTCCAAAGCTGCCGACGACGCTTCCGTTAAGCTAGTCGCCAGTTCGCCGATACTCAGCAAGGAGCTTTCGCAGCCCCTGATATGCGCTACTTCAGATTCGCAGGCCTCTACTGAGACCCATTTAGAGTCTGGTATGCCGCGAGATGCTTCTTCGACTATGGAACCTGCGGATATCTCTACCTTGGATGGGTCCAGAGCCACTGTGCAGGCACCGGCTTCTGAGGGTGTATTCAGGCCTACTGACTTGCATATCAGACCGATGCCATCTTCTTCTTCAAGGCCTAAAACTCGATCCACGTCTAGAAAACGGACGTCCAAACCTCATGGTCAGGCCCATTTGCCTAAAAAGCAAATGATAAGAATGGTTGAAGACCTTATTACTCTAATTAGGGGAAGTCAGCCTTCTCCCTCTAAGAGACCTAGAACTGATTTTCCTTCTGATTCTTCTGATCAGGATTCTGAAATTTCTGTTTCTTCTGATGACCAGGATTTGCCCTTATCTACTTATGAGGATTCTGATGCAGATGACTCCATTCCGTCTGCTTCCCCACCAGAAGATTTCTCTTTTGGTGAAACTTTGCACACTCTTAAGGAGCATATCCTGCTGGGAAAGCCAGGATTACTCTCACTCCAAAAAGAGGCTTAGGGAATTCTTACTCCTACCTTAACACAGGCCTTTAGCTATCCCTCCTGTACTGGACATTGTAGATGATGCCTTCTTGGAATCTAGCCTGGCCCCAGACACTTTACCTCCGGCTCTCAGGAAACCTGACAGGTACCACAGAGTACTTGACTCTCACAAGTTCCTCTTTAAGAAAGAATCCTCCTGCGGACCCAGAGACCATTTCACAGGGACCCAGAGGCAAAAACCCTACCCCCTCTGATAGAGATTCCAGGCCCCTGGACAGATGGGGTAAGAAGGTATACACTTCTGCTACTTTGGTCATTAGGGCCTTAAACTGCCAATTTCATATGTTAAAGTATCAGCAGCATATTATTAGATTACTTAAACAGAAAATTATGTTGATTCCTGATTGTGCAGAGAATAAAGAATTACAGGATGTAATGCATTCTGCTGAACAAGTTGGTAAACATACATTGCAATGTGGTTTTGACTCCTTAGTGGCATCTTGCAGGGCTGCTGTCGCTGGGTCTGTTCTTAGAAGGCATGCTTGGCTTAAGGAGTAAATTTTGCCAGATCATGTTAAAACTAAATTACTGGATGCTCCCTTAAACCAAGACCGCCTGTTTGGCAACAAAGCAGAAGAAGTACTTAAAAAGATGGAGGAAAAATCAAAATCTATGCAAACTGTTAAAGATTTCCTGCAAGTACAGCCTCCTAGATTTAGTAGGCATTGGCCTTCTAAGAATTGGTCCTTTCCTGTCTCTTCCAGGCCTTCTCAGTCCAAACCCAGGAACAGCAGGTCACCTAGGCCTCAGTCTCAAGGTACTCACAGGCCTAAGCAGTGGGGGGCTCCCACTTCCAAAGCTGTAAGTAGTAAGACACCCCCCTATGGTAAACTGTCACAATGACTTAACCTTAAACCTTCCAAGCCCTGCTCAACTGACTGCTCCTTTAGGGGGAAAGATTGCCCTGCATGCAAAAAACTGGGAACTCATTACCCAAGACAGATGGGTTTTAAATATAGTTTCCCAATGATACAGATTCCACTTCCACACCTTACCAACCCCAAGCGGTTGGCCAGACCTACCCCCAAATCAGTGGGCAGAGGCTCAACAGCAGGTTCTCTCTCTTCTAAGTATCAGGGCTAGTCAACTTGTCCCAGCAGAGGAATGGGGACAAGGCTTTTACTCGAGACTTTTCCTGGTACTCAGAAAAGATAACTCCTGGCATCCTATCCTGGACCTGTGTATCCTAAACACCTTTTTGGTAATCCCAAAATTCAAAATGCTAACTCTTCATCAGCTGCTTCCCATGCTAGGCAAAAACGCCTGGTTGGCAACATTGGACTTAAAGATAGCTTACCTGCACATCCCAATAAGGGGATCTTGCAGAAAATACCTACGCTTCAGAGCAGGCTACATACACTGTCAGTTCTCTGCACTGCCCTTTGGCTTATCTATTGCACCCAGGGTATTCAAAAAGTACCTAGCTCCAGTCATTGCATTCGGCAGGCAAAGAAATATTCAAATATACCCATACCTGGACGATTGTCTAATTCAGGCAGAAAGCCAGGACATACCATTAAATCATCTGGCATTTGTAAAGAAACTGCTAACCTCACTGGGGTACACCTAGTACCCTGCTAACACATTGTATTCCTGTGAGCAAGCTTGAACACAACTTCTACCTCACGCTAGAGAAACAAGTTTATTTGACAGCCTTCTTCAAACTACTGGCCACAAAGTCCCAGCTGTCTGCAAGGAAAATACTGTAAGCCCTGGGGTTCATGGCCTCTTGCATCATGCTAATTCCATATGCAAGACTGCATATGAGGAAACTACAATGGTATCTAAAAAGCCTGTGGTGTCAACATTCTCAGGATCTAGAAGCAATGCTTCCTATCATTCCTTGTCTACAGATAGAGTTCCTTTGGTGGGCAGAGGCCTACTTCCACAACAAGGGACTGCCATTCACTCTACCCCCTGCAGCCCAAACCCTAACAATAGACGCACTAGACTATGCATAGGGGGGGCTCACTTGGCAGGTCAGTGCATTCAGGGCAAATGGAACCCGAGTCAAATGCACCTGCATTCAATCAAAAAGCAATGTTAGCTGTACAGAATTCTCTGACAGCCTTCATGGACCACATTCTTCCAGGGCAATTATTGGTAAAGACAGACAACATCACTGTGATGTGGTACATAAACAAGCAGGGGGGAACCCACTCATACCCTCTCTGCAGACTAACCATGGCTCTGTGGAACACAGCCTTGAGCTACCAAGTGCACCTACAAGCTCATTTCCTTTCAGGCTAGCTAAATTGACTAGCAGATGACCTAAGCAGAAATCTCATGGACCCATATGAGTGGAAACTGGAACCAAAGATATTCAACATTTTGAGAAACAAATGGGGGAGCCCAGAGGTAGACCTGTTTGCCTCCCTTCAGAACTACCATTTGGACAGATTCTGCACAAGGACTCCTCACAGACAAGCTTGGAAAGTGGATGCCCTGTTCTTCACCTGGGAAAGCCTGCCAGTTTATGCCGTTCCCCCTCCGCCTCTCCCCTCGAAAGTTCTACTAAAGATCAAACAGGACAAACCAAGGACAATACTCATTGCCCCAGACTGGCCATGTCAACACTGAGTACCCCCTCTTGTGCAGTGTGTCACTGCTGGAACCATGGCACCTGCCTCAGATCCCTTCCCTGCTGTCTCAGCAGGAGGGCCAGATTCTGCACTCCCAGCTTCAAACGCTGAACCTTGCAGCCTGGCTAATTACCTGAGCTCTCCAATACCATCCCTCAGTAAGCAAGTGCTGGATGTCATTCTGGAGGCAAGGAGGTCTAGTACTAGAAAATCCTATGCTGAAAAGTGGAAAATATATTGTTCCTGGAGCCAAACTCAGGGGATGGGCACAACAGTGCCCAGCTTACCGCATATTCTTCAATACTTAACAGAGATGCTTTACAAGGTCCTTTCCTTCTCTTCTATTAACATTCATGCCTCAGCCATTTCAGCACATTATAATACTGAGCAACCCCTCTTCTGTCTCCCCCTGCTGAAGCAATTCCTCAGAGGGGCCAAAAATTTAAGACCACCCAGGACAGCCACTACTCCAGCCTGGGACCTTGACTTTGTATTACAGTGACATCATCCTAGCACATCCCATGACCCACAGATAGTCACTGCTTAATCTGCTACAGTGACATCATCCTAGTGCATCCCGTGACTCACAGATATTCAGTGCTTAATCTGCTACAGTGACATCCATCATGGCGCATCCCATAACCCACAGATATTCACTGCTTAATCTGCTACAGTGACATCATCACTGATGGAAACCATATAGTCAAAATAGGGGAATCCACCTCCAACAGCAGAACTGTAACCAGTGGTAATCCACAGGGATCAGTCCTGGAACCTCTGCATTTTGAAATTTATTTCTCCGAAGTGCAAGATAAAACTAAAGGCCTGTGGCTGACAAAGTTTGCTGATGACTGCAATCTGGGAGCGGTCGTAGAATCTCCAAATGATGTTAGCATCCTAAAAGTGGGTCTTACACAAACAACTGACGGGTGCCAAAGTAATAGCCTTAAATTCAATGCAAAAATGTATTATCATCCCTTTTGGTAAGAGTGATGTCCCTGCTAACTACCACATCAGTAACAACACCCTAAGTATGCACTCAGTGGTGAGACACCCGGACACACAGGTTGACAGCAGTCTTGCCTGTGACCACCATTTTCCACAGTGGTATGAGGGGCATTCTATATTGCTCATCTCATGAGTAATGGCATTGCATGCAGAAAAAAAGAAGTTATAATATTTATTTATTATTTATTTATTTTACATTTGTTAACCGGGAGAGTCCGACTGGATACATGTCCATTTTCAGTGGAGGCCCGGGGAGAAAAGCTCCAAGTACATAACAGACATATGAACATTGTTAATGCAAAAAAAGGAAGATAGTTGAGTATCTGTACTTTTCCCTCATCAGGCCAGTAATGGAGTACAACTCCCCTTTTGGTATGTACTTTTCCAAGCAACTGCAGCAGTTAGAGAGATCACAAAGGTTCCTCACAGAGAAAATTCAAGGTCTTCAGCTCCTCTCCTATGTGGATTGTCTGAAATCACTGTTACTTTATCCTGTTCCATACACACTGCTCTGAGACAATCTCTGCTGGTTCATGCAGACTACTCTGAGACGATCTCTGCTGGTTCATACAGACTACTCTTGAGGCGATCTCTGCTGGTTCATACAGACTACTCTGAGGCAATCTCTGCTGGTTCATACAGACTACTCTGAGGCGATCTCTGCTAGTTCATACAGACTACTCTGAGGCGATCTCTGCTAGTTCATACAGACTACTCTGAGGCGATCTCTGCTGGTTCATACAGACTACTCTGAGTAGATCTTTGCTGGTTCATACAGACTACTCTGAGGCGATATCTGCATGTTCATACACACTTCTCTGAGACAATCTATGCCTTGCATGTAAGGCAGTATTTGACCTGCTTTAGTGGAAATGTTGCATATCTGCAAGTCATATTTTACACAGGTTACTCACTCTAAAGACCTTAACTTGGTATGTGACATTAATAGAATCTGCTGAAGGGACAGATTTGTCTCCCAGAGGTTACCACACCTTTGGAACAGACTCCCACTTCATGTCACATAGAGCACACCATTGGCCCGCTTCAAATGCAGTCTGGACGATTGTATGGGTAACCATTAATTCACCCAGGGGGAGGGTTCCACCTGTGTCCCACTTCGACAAGGGCAATTGGTGCTGATTGTAGAAATAAGGGTAAAACTTGGCTAGGCTTGTAAGGTCCCTAGGGCTATTAGCCTAGTAACTTCCTAAGATCCTATGATCCCATAAAAGCTCATTCTACCTCCTTTTGAGCCAGCTGCAACTGCAGAGTTGAAATTCCTTTCTTGGAAAACAGCCTTCCTTCTAGCCATCACTTCAGCAAGAAGAGTGTCTGAATTACAGGCCCTCATGGCAGTGGAGCCCTTCATCATCTTCCATGCAGACAGTGTGTCCCTCAGGACCAGTCCTTACTTTATGCCCAAGGTGGTATCCAGTGTGGCTCTTAATCAGTCCATTCATTTGACAACCTTATTTTCTAATCCACAGAACAAATACTGCACTCTTTGGACATGCACAGACAACTTAGATTTTATTTGGACAGGACTAAGCCTCTCAGGAAAACTGAACTGCTGCTAGTTGCCTTTGCTGCAGGGGCAGAGGGGAAGGCCATTTCAAAGAAAACCATTTCTAAGTGGATAGGCCATTGCATTAATTTCTGCTATAAGCACCATGGAAAACCTACCCCACAGGGGGTAAGATCACATTTCACCAGGGCTGCATCTACTTCTACAGCCTTTCTCAGAGGTGTTCCTACCAGGGACATCCTAGACGCTGCTACCTGGAGTTCTGTTCATACCTTTACCAAGCATTACCACTTGCCTATTTTTTCTAAATCCAGAACTGGTTTTCCCACTGCAATCTTGCAGGGCCTAATAGCTGGTCCTAATGCTCTATAATTGCCTCCTCACTTCCTTAGCTTTGGGAATCTACCCAAATGTAATGACTGCAACAGTGAAACATGAAGAACATTTATTTATTTATTTATTTATTTATTTATTTCCAGTTTGATAACTGGGGAGGTCCACTGGGCCCAGGGGGCCCATTTTCAGTGGAGGCCCGGGGAGAAATAATCCGCATTACATACAGCTGATAAGCATAACAGTTGTGTACACTTACCATAAATGTAGATGTTCGAGTGTATTCACTGTTGCATTCCTGGTTACCCTCCCTCCAGCCCCCTGACTTCTGTTGGGTATACCTCTCTTTTTGTTTACTGTATTTAAGCCTTCTTGTGTATTTGCTTTTTGTTGGAGATGTAAATATCTTCCCATTATGGGGGCACCTGACATCTGGGGCAAGAAAAACTGATGTAATGGCGTCGGCTGCATGCTTTATACCCCTGACTACCTGACGTCATGGAAGAAGAGACAGCAACCGACGCAAGACCCAAGACTTTGATAATCAGGCCGGCTGAGGGCTACCTGCAAGCAGATAACAAATGTAATGACTGCAACAGTGAATACACTCGGACATCTACATTTATGGTAAGTGTACACAACTGTACTTTTCTTCTTGCTCTGGCTTCTAGATCAGTCAGTTTTTGTTGTAATTCTTTGACTGAGTTTTCAGTACAGGTGTTGGCTTTCTGCATTTCTTCTGTTTTTGTTTCAGTGCACGGTATTCTGGCTTCATTTTTGTCTAGTCTAGACACTATTTGGTCTAAGTTATTACAAAATGCTGTGAGTTTTGAAGAAAAAGATTGTATTTCTGTTTGCAGAGGAATCAAGGCTGCTTTTCAAATCCTCCATGTCAAAAGATTGTTCACTTTTTGTCTTTAAATGTTGTTTTGTAGATTCAACTTGTACTGTAGTAGTTTTTTTGCCTCTTGGTAGTAATTTCTTTTTCAGGAGATGTTATTAAAGATAATCTTGTCTTTGATGAACGAGTTTCCATTTGTTCCATTTTTCTTTATTTTGTAACACAATACTTGCTTCTGCTTTTCTTTGTAGCTACCAGTTGTTTTTTCAGGCCCAGCACATGTATAGAGTACACTGCTTAGTCATCACACAAAGCTTTGGTATGTATTTCTTGTTTTTTTTTAAGTCAGATGTTGAAAAAAAAATATTTCTCTCTTTGTAAAGTAGTTAGTTCTTCAAAGGTGACAACTTTTGTAGTTTTTGCAGCAGCTAGATGGAGTTAGATTCTTAGCCTAGTATTTGGCGCAAGCTGTAGTATGTGCTGTCAAGCTGGAGGCCATCTTCTTAGAAAAGGCTTCTCCCATTTCTAAAGGAAATCAGCAAGTCAACTAATTTGAGTTATGTGAACGTGTATACATAGCAGTGTTATTAATCAGATTCACTGAGGTAATCCAAGCAGGTTTAATGACCGATGTCTGTTCTAAGTTGTGTATTTAATCAGATTGTATGGCGCACATCTGTACCAGAAGGTGTTGTGCGACATGCATGAGTTAGGTAGAGATAGTATATTAGTAAAAGTTAGTAAATATTGTCATCATTCAGTAATTTTATAAAAAAAAATGCTGTATTTTGCAGACGAGATTTTATGACTTTTTATGTTAAACCAGCCAGTGTCATAGTCATAATTAATAGAAAGGTACAGCAGTCTTGTCATACATACTTGTATTGTGTGTGTGTGTGTGTGTGTGTGTGTGTGTGTGTTTGTGTGTGTGTGCGTGTGCATGCGCGCGTGTGTGTGTGTGTGCGTGCGTGCGTGTGCGTGTGTCTGTGTGTGTGTGTGTGTATATATCTATGTCTCTCTGGCTATAGATAGATATACACACAAAATCTTTTTCTGTATTTTCTGACAAAGTTAAACTTTAAGAACATTTTAATAATTATAGTCGTAGTTTGGCATTGTTTGCAGTGTTTGTATTTTTCTGTTGATTTAACACATTATACTACTTTTAGATACAATAAATAATCCGTGTTAAAATTTGTTAGGACACAACAGGAACTGCATCCTGTTGATAGCTGAAATCCATTTCACTTCATATCATTTTGTATATACTAAGGATCTGTTTTACAGTAGAGACAGAAATACATCGTGATTTTTGAAAAAGTTTGTGATTACATAGTTGATAAATGTGATTTCTGCATTTTCAAACATACAGAGCTCCAGAAGAAAGTTATACTGTTATTTCACCACTAGATGACAGCAAAAACTAATTTGCATGCTGAAAGACAGCCAAGTACTGCAATAAATCACAGCATGGACTTAACTCAGCTGTTTTTGTTACTAAATGTTTTGGAAATAATATAGCTGTTTATGATATTTACAAAAGTAACTAGAACATTTTAACAAAAAATCCTTTAGAGTCTAGTTTTAGATGTGCCTAGAGTAGGATTTAGATGGAATAGTATTATCAAAGACATGTCAGAAACCAGAAAAAAGCATATATTTTTAAAATTTTATCTTGATTTTTATGCAGGACCAATGCCCTTGCATCTTTCTGCGTGATTAGCATTATCATATAAATTTTATTCTACTCCAAGATGGTTATTAAAACAAAACATAAGCTCTTTTGTCTTCTTATTCTTTCGGCTTTTCCCGTTTAGGGGTCGCAACAGCAGATCACCTGTCTGCTCATGATTGGCAGTAAAGTTTTTACTGTGTCAAGTTGCCAGCCCGGTGGCCAACCTTCCACAGAAGGCACACACACGCACGCACTCACGCCTAGGGCCAATTTTAGAGTGTCCATTCCACCTACAGCATGTCTTTGGGATGTGGAGGGAAACCGGAGCACCCGGAGAAAACTCACGCGACCACAGGGAGGACATGCAGACTCCACACAGAAGGCACCCCAGACGAGGATCGAACCAGAGAACCTCTTGCTGTGAGGTGGCAGTGCTAACCTCTGCACCACCACGGCCGCCCTACATAAACCCTTTAGTCTGTTACGCACAAATAAAATAGACTTCATCATCAGAGCATTTACTATAGAAAAATGTCATTTTAAAGGCAAACCAACCAGTTAAACTGTAATATAAAAGCATGTGACTAAGCATCAATGTTGTAGAGGCTTCTTATGAAGCATACATTCTCTGTAAATTGCTATTTAATTTAAGACTTTCTGGAAAGAGTGTCTGTACGTTTTTTGTTAGAAATCCCTTCAGTTTATGTGCGCTGCCATTTTAAAAACATATTTACACGAATCATCTTTGTTTCCTCTGCAGAGACTGATTAAATGAGTTGTTTATGTAAAAGAGTATTCTTTTATACTGCTCAGTTTTGCAATGAGTTGGCATCCCATCCAGGACTTGTTTCTGTACCTCACACCCACTGAGTGCTAGGATAGGCTCCAGCTCCCTGTGCCCCAAGTTAGTAATCAGAGAATGAATGAATACTTCACGGTCTGTCATGACAAATGTCTCAGGTTCCTCATCTGCTCACTCGGTTCTGGCAACAGAATTGGCTTGCTTCTTCACAATAAGCGTACTTCTTCAGTATTAGTAGCTGTACAGCCCCTGTTGGAGAAAAGATTGTAAGGTATAGAAACATTATTGTGTAGATTGTTCCTGACCCAAAATCTTAACTATAATGTGCAATATGATGTGAGAGCTAGAGAGGTAAATTTCTAAAGAACATATTACAAGATTTCAAGTAAACACAACATAGTGGGTGCTGAGGATCCCTAATAGCAAAGAAATCCCAAATAAAGTGAGAAACAGCTAATCTGTGATTTACATACATGTTACATTGTTGGTGTATTTTTAGGGAGTAAAATGCACTGTGGGTGAGGAACAGTTGTGTTTAGTGCATAATTATCCATTGTACAGTAAATTCAAGGAGAAATTCTAATAGTCTATTTAAACATGCTTCTAATTTTGGTAAAATGCACTCCTTGTAGTGCTGTGAGGCAAACAGCTTATTCTGAATTTTTAGATACTCAAAGTTTTTCACAGACATTTTGTTAACTGAATACATAAACTATGGTTTATGTGACATAGCACATCAATTCAAGATGTTTTTAATGCAAAACTGTTAAAATTTGAAAAACAAGTTTGTTAGAACAGATGAACTGTCTAAAGAACCAGATGCTAAATAGTTACAGGGCACAATTTTGTGTTTCCAGGACTGGGGATGTTAGTTAATTGGAGAAGTGATACAAAACTGATGTGCCTTTAGACCAGGTGAGATTGCACCTACAGACAAAGTGCCCAATATATAATTCCACTAGATATTCCCTTCACCTTCTTTGTTGTCTCAGAACAAAACACTATCCCTTATGGTGCTTTCTTTAACAGACCTTCAGAGTGACCACCTTACTGGAGATCAATAGATGGACAGACAGGTCTTAAAGAATTTTTCTTAGCTAAGAAGATGTCAAAATGGAGTTTGCCTGGTAGGCTACCCACTGTTTTGTGAATTACGTTTTCTACTGTATATTTCTTAAACTGTGGAGGGCTATTAGTAATAATGATTATGAAATTGTTGAGGTTTTCCTATAGAAAAAAAATATCTTTGATGTTTGAAGTAGTTTTATTTATTTTTTTATTGGTGACATTTCTAGGTCAGAGTGCTCACTTGTTCCAGTCTATATTGACCTCAGATTTGATAATAATTAAATGGGTACACAAGAGTTAGGCCCTCCTGCTTAGAGATCTGGGAATGTAATTTTTGCAGAAAATTGTGACAGCTTGTGTTTTTGCATGCTTTAGATTGTAGTTTTATACTTAGTTGAGCTGGGGGAAGCTGTACTTCAGTGGACAGTCCTTTATCTCTAACAGGTGATCCAGTATCAGAAACATTATCACAAAGGTAACCACTAGAATTAGCCTCTGTAATTTGCAATGTCTGGAAGACTCAGCATAAACTCAGCCACTTGTCATCTTCTTTTTGGATCTTTCAGCCCCAAACCTTTTTCTCTTTTCCAGACTCAAGTCTGTATATCATTCAACCACAAGTTTGCTTAATGTCAGCACTGATTGCAAAGATATCTCCAGATGATTAACAGTACCTGACTTCACATAAGTCATTACTGAATTAGGATCAGCCAGGTCAGAGAATGTACCATTATCTTGTTCTTCTCCTATACAGTGGACCTTCAGAACAGCAGTTACTATGGCTGCAGCTTTTGTACCCCCACCCTTTCTTATTACAGATGATGACCTCCCAACTGTGAACTTGCACTGGCCAGATATCCCATCTCCCTGTTCTCCCTTTTATGGTTACTACATAGTATCTGATGCTGGTGGTCAGCCCTAGTGGAATCATAGTGTTGTTAGTGGGTATTCTACCTGATTCCTCCCATGTCTGACCCCTGGTAGTACTGACAGACCAGGCATTAGTCCACGGTCGCATGGCTGGGGAGAAAGGGGTCATTTCCACATTTAGGTAACATTCCCCAGGTCATCACGGTAATTCCAAACAAGAAGTTTTCCTTCTGTATTATCTTTCACTTTTCCACCCCCTCCTTTCCACCAAAATAATAAAGCAGTTAACACAGACCAACAGATCCCTTGCTTTGGAGTATGAAAAACTCCAGTGTCATTCTCAGTGTAATGATGGCTGCATAGATTTTCATGGTTAGGAGGAGGTGGTAGGTTCTCTGGTATTCAGTCTGGATGATCCTGCTTTAGGTATTAATTTCTTTGATATGGTGTATCAGAAGCACTGGCCTCCACAACAAGTAGTAGCCCTTAATCATAAGTCATAAATTATGCCAAACCTGCATAGGCCCACTGCAGACCCATTTGGATTGTGTTATTAGGGAATACATTACAGGATTTGTTTATAGCAAACTGTGACTATCCTGATACTTCCACCTTAAAGACCATGTTCAAAGGTTTTTACCACTATTTTGCTGTAACTTTCTGATACTAAACTATGTATGTATTTTCCACTTTATTTACATCAGTAGAGCTATATTTATTAGGTTTAATAGACTTGTGTTTATACCGACTGTATTCTGAGCAGATGTCCAATTACTTCCTTATTCTGTGATATCATAAAGTTAAAACATGTTGTAGTTCAGTATCTTAATGTATTGAATTGAGGGTGTCCTCACTGTTCCCCAGTATGCCAGGCACAGGTAATGAGATTCTGTGACATTCTATGTTAATGAATCTCATTACCTGTTCTGATCGTAGCCTGAATTTACCTAAGGACTCAGCAGGGTCACTTGAGTCTAGATGATGTTCATGGTGCAGCAGTTCCATCTGTGTATCAGACCCAGTACTGCCAGTAGGGAGATGGGTCTCACATACAGGTGGAGAGCATGGCTACGAGCCTAACCAGGGCAGAAGCACCACCTATAAGGAGGCATTACCATAGTACCTCCATTTTCACCATCCGGGATAAGCTTGTGCATCCACAAGCACATTAAGGAATTAAATCTATTTTTGAAAACAGCAGTCCCTTCAGAAATTTGGAGGATGGCTTGCACTACGCTAAACTGTGCATGAGTGCCATCTCAGGATCCACCCCACCACCACCAATTTCCTGAAACCTGCAAATACAGCTCTACTTGTATGTGGAACTTTGTATCACAGGCAGTCTGGCTTCCCAGTAGCCATTGCCTGTAGTACCTAGTCCTACATATAAGTGGGCCTTCTGCTTTGCCAAGAAGCTCAATGTATAATTTTCATTCCAGCACTAGCCAGTCAATTGTACAGCACGCACACATAATTTACTGCAGGTTGTCATTGAAGTCATTTACATACCCCTAGTTTTCTTCCAAAAACTAATTATTGCATGATAATCAACTGTTTGACACAGTGTTATAGCTGTATCATTACACTGAATGCCAGGCACTGTTCACTTTCCTAGGAATCCTATCCTGTTCCATTTTGCTTTTATTACTTTTTATTTGAATGTAAATGCATTGTTTTACTGCCTGAGTGATTTATTGTTTGTGCTGCAGTGTGTGCCATCTTTTGTAAACATGCAGTAAAAAAAACAGGATTTGATGTTGTCAATCTTCATTCATTCTTGACTGTTGGGTTTTGGTTCCGTCCTTGGAAATGACTCGGCCATTGTATCAAGCTCGCGCCTGCCAGAAATTCTTGAGGTAAGGCTGCACATAGTGCCTCTCTTCCCTTCCCTTCAGATCACGTTTGCCGCATAGAGTTGTAGGACATGTCAGCTGTGCTGTCAAGCTAAGTGCTAATTTTTCCTTCATAAATACCTTATTAAGGCTTGTTCTTATCTTTAAACCTGTCGATAAGCTAGTTTTTACTGATGACTGTGCTTTTCTGTTGAGTGCAAGTGTTCTATTTCTTCCCTTTTTACTTTTTTGGTACTCTTTCGTTTTACCATCATTGGTACAGGCCCCTCCCTTCCCTGTTACCTCTGGTGATTGTATAATGCCATCGTTGGTATTTCCCTTTTCCCCCTTCTTTACCTTTTTGGGTATTCTCTTCGTTGCCATTGTTTGTACGATAAAAAAATCTCTTTCTTGTCTTTCTTTTTACTGGTGTGTGTATGTGTGTGTGTGTGTGTGTGTGTGTGTGTGTGTGTGTGTGCGTGTCTGCGCACGCGACAGTGTTGTTAAATGTATACTTTTTCTTCAACTACAGCATGAGAGAAAAACAGAAAGGTACAACTGGCTTTAATAAGTGTGATGGATGTGGCAGAAAGATGCCCCAGATGGGCATCTTTCTTGTGTGTATTGTTTGGGGGTGCCACACTTAGAAATCCAGCCACCATGTGAACGCAGCAAGGGTTTCAGTGCTTGGACCCTTCCAGAGAGGCACAACAAATTAATCCTCAAGAGGCTGTTAAAATACCCTTTTTAGTGAGGCTTCATCTGAGGTGGAGACGTCAAAATCTCCAAAAAGAGGAGCCACTCTGTTATGGCGTCTCTTAAGTCCCTTGATTCAAAATCCTCTAAAGGCCAGGTTTCTTCTTCGGAACCGAAGCCTAAACATTCAAAATCAACACCAACAACCGTTTTGGTGCCAAAGCCTACAACTCCATCCACGGTGCTGACAACTGTTATGGAACCAACAAAAGTTACCTCTGCACAGACCCCTTCATCTGTACTTATGACCCTCTCAGCACCAACAATAGTTTCCCCAATCATACCAGTTACTTCCCCTCCAACACAAGCAGTTGGTCAGCTGACCGTGGTGCCGAAGGTTGAATTCTTACCCAGGACTAGGTACTCCCCATCTACTGACTTTTGTTATGGTCAACAGTGGAGTCCCTTCATTGAACGTCCAGAATCACCCTCGGGGATGTCTGTCTGTTCCACCAGGAGCCTTTTGGAGCTTGATGTAGTTAGATTAGTGGATCAGTTCTTAGCGGCCAGAGGTTTTCCTGCCCCCTCTAGGACCTCCCTCCCATCCGGAGCAGAGGTCTACTCTCCAAGGACCCCAACTTATCTTTCCCCTTCAACCCTCTGTGCAGGTCTTGGAGTCCTCGATTTTGATGCCACTCCCGATGCCAACTACTTCAGTGCTGATGGTGGACTTCACCTTGATTCCAGAACCGACTCTGTGTTCCTCGTCTCAGTTAGAGCCAACCCACCCTCAGGACCATGACTTGGCTGCTGGCTCCGGGATCCCTAGTTCGGCGCTGATTTTTTTCCACGGCACCATCTACGGTTCCGGATGCTTTGACAGTTCCAAGCCCTCTCGGGGCTCCTGGTCTGGGGGTGGGCTCATTGGAGTGGGGTGTGACCCTGGTTCCAAGGTTGTCTTTCTAGGTTCTGGGCTCCCATCCCTCTTCAGGCAGGCCTGCCTTTCAAATTATGGAGAGGGCTCTTGCCTCAGCAGGCTCACAGTTGGCACAATCTTCGTCAGAGTGCCACATCTATGTATACTCTGGCTTGCAGCTGTGACACTCTGCTACATCTGGGCACAAGAGCAACAAGACACCCTTCTGTAGGGTACCCTCTCTTCGGAGTCCTCCTCAGACCTTCCCCCTGAGGAGCCACCCCGCAAGAAGTCATGCAAGAGGAAGCACTTAGATTCTCCAGAAGAATCTGTCACTGAGGAATACAGACTACGATGAAGGAAAATGGTCCCCATGGTCACCCCCTGAAGGAGACATCCTGTAAGTCTTGAAACAGAGGGGTGATTAGAAGTCCACCAACCCTTCCTCCGAGGAATCTGTTTTCTTGCAGGCTTTTCGTGCCCGACCTTCTACTTCGTGGATGACCCCACCTGCCAATGAATTGAACTCATCATGCAGCGTGCTTGGAAGTCCCCCAACACTATAGAGCCAGTTTCCCTGGAGACCAGACAAAATTCTCACTGCACCAGAAGACCAACCCCACTGGTCCAAAGGTTTAGCAGTAGATGCTATGGTGGTGGTGGCTGCCACAAAGAAGGAACTCGCAGAGGAGAATCCTGCTGTCCATCCTCCAAACCGAGAGTCTCGGACGATGGACAGATTCGGGAAGCAGGTCTACGCTTCCATGACCTTTGCCATTTGGTCGTTGAATTTCTTGGCACATTTTACCCTTCTTCAAAGGGACCTGATTACTGAGCTCTTAGGGACCTTGGTAGGAGCAGTGTCTGACGAGGTACACAATAAGGTTGCCTCTCAGCTTGCCACCCTAGAATTGATATCAAACTCATCCATGCGGCTTATTGCACACACAGCCAAAGGGACGGCCATAGCAGTGAGGACAGGCATTGCCATTAGGCATCACGCCTGGATGCACTTATGTGACTTTGCGGACCCTTTCAAGTCTTCCTTTGTCAATGCTCCGGTTGATGCTACCTCATTGTTTGGCCCAAAAATCAGAGACACATCAGGCAGGTGTGAGAAGGACGGAAAGACCCTTTCTGCTATGGGCGTGCGTTTTTCCACTTATCAATGACCTTATTCTAGGAATCAGAGGGGTGGAAAGATGTGGCTCAAGAAGTCCCAAGGGCCTTTTTGGGTCACACGTGGTGAGTTTTCCTCCTGGGGCAGAGGGGGGAACTCATCAGAAAGATGCCCCCCCCCCATTCAGAGTGGGCCCACGTAATCAGGGTTCCAGAGATACTTTCTCTGGACAAACCTAAAAATGCTTCTGAACAGCGGCCCGATTGCTTACCTCTGAAAGCAGTCGGGAGAAGATTCTCTCTGCACTACTAACTTGGCACTCAGTAACATCAGATTCCTGGGTGCAAACGATAATTACCAGAGGTTACCATATCCCCTTTGACCTTTACCCCGATGTTCCACCCAGTCAGAGGGATACAGCAGCATTAGGAATTTAAAAGCTGCTTCAAAAAAGAATCATCCAAGCAGTACCACCAGACCAAATAGAATCTTGATTTTACTCTAGATTCTTTTTAGTGCCAAAAAAGACAGGGGACTGGAGGCCAATTGTAGAACTCAGTGTCTTGAACAAGTTTGTTCGGCAGACAAAATTCCGGATGGTCACTGTACAGTCTATCCTTCTGTTTCTGGAAAAAGATGATGTGCTCTGTATATCTTTAAGGCTCGTATTACCACATAAAAATAGACAAGAGCTCCAAAAAATACCTCTGCTTCTGGCAGGGAGCTAGTCGCTACCAGTTTCTAGCACTGCCCTTTAGTCTCACCACAGCCCCCAGGGTGTTCACCAAATGCATGGCAGTGATAGCAGCTCACATAAGGCTACAAGGATTCTGCATGTTTCTATAGCTAGATGATTGGCTCCTCCCCACCCCCACCAGGCATCTACTGCTTCACGCCTTAGACTCCATTCTGCACCTTGTAGAGTACTTAGGCATTTCAGTAAACAAGGAAAAGTCAAAGCTGTCATCCACGCAAGATATAGAATTAATCTGAGCGACATTCAACACAAAATCCTGTGTGGCTGCTCTACCTCTTCACAGGCTGCAAAGATTGAGGTCACAGCTTCAAGTGATACTCTCTCAAGACAAAGTCCCAGCTTGCTTAGTCTTACAACTCCTAGGGTCTGTGGCAGCGACAATCACTCTAGTTCCACTGGCAAGGTACCACATGAGGCTGCTTTAATGGCTCCTGGTATCACAGTGATCTCTGTTAACTCATCCGATGTCCTACCTAATCCGTATAACCAACCGATGCAAGCAGGATCTAAATTGGTGGACGAAGTTAGAAGAGAAATTATGGAGTCACCCCTTTCCCCATCTCAGCCCAAGGTCATAATGAGCATGGATGCATCCTTGATGGGGGGGGCATTTTCAGGGAAAGACAGTCCAAGGCACTTGGCCCCTCTTAGAGGCCAATTTGCATATCAACGTCCTAGAACATCCTAGAACTGAGGGCATTTCAATCTGCCCTCCCTTTGGGGACAATTGCTATCCAATCAGACAACATGTCGGTAGTCTGGTACATGTACAAACAAGGAGGAACCAGATCCTACCCTTTATGTCGGGAAGCCCTAAGAGTATGGCAATGGGCAATCACATCCTATCACTTTCTGATAGCAACGCACATTCCAGAGAACTCCATCGTGATTGTGGACAAACTGAACAGATACATCATCCTGCCTCACGAGTCGTCTCGCAATCCCAATGTAGTGACAAAGAACTTTCGTCGATGGGGTCAGCCTTGCTGCGACCTGTTTGCATCTCCCATAAACCGCAGATGCAGTGGCTACTTTGCCCTGTCCCCCCCTCAGGGGGGAGTCCCCAAGAGATGCTCTCTTACAAGATTGGCCCCCAGGACTACTCTACACCTTTCCTTTCCTAACTCTGATTCCCCAGTTTTTGAAGAAAGCCCAATGGTTGAGAAGCAAAGTGATCCTCATTGTCCCTTATTGGTCCCGTCAATTCAGGTTCCCCTTTCTCTGGCCTTATCTAGTTCACAGTCTGTGGACTCTAGACCCGACTCCAGACCTGTTGTCTCATCCGCAGGGACTGGTCCATCCCAACCTACAGAATCTCAAGCTGACGGCTTGCTACCTCCACTTCCAATGATTGCCAGGCAGAATAATCGATACTTCTGGCTTCTCATAAACCATCCACCAGGAAACTTTATCTCAGTAAATGGAACAGATTTGTACTTTGATCTCAAGGAGAAGAAATTGACCCTTTTTCAGCCTCAGTTAATAAGGTGTTAAAATATCTATCAACTTTATTCCAATCTGGAGCCTCAGCTTCTACCATTAGAGTTCATTTAACTGCTATCTCAAATTTCCATAACAGCTTTGATGACTTTTCCTTAATCTCTTATCGCCTTGCAAAACCTTCTTAAAGGTCGTTATGCATTTGAAACCACCTTTCGAAGAACCCATTGAACCTTGGAATTTAAAGTTAGTCTTGCAATGCTTGATCCGTCAACCCTTTGAGCCAGCAGCTATTTGTGATATCAGATTCTTATCTTGGAAGACCCTATTCTTGGTAGCCAGGAGAATATCAGAATTACAGACTTTGTGTGTGAAATGCCCCTATATCATTTTTCACAAAGAGAGAGAGTATCACTTAGGACTAATCCCTCCTTTCTACCCAAAGTTGTGTCTGATTCAAATATTAATCAATCCATAGAACTACCAGTTTTCTTCCCAAACTTCTCAAACGAGGGATAATATTGTTTATATTTGTTGGATGTACACAGACAGTTACATTTTTACCTCGATAGAATGAAATTGTTTAGGAAATTAGACCAATTGTTTCTATCTTTTTCAAATACCCAACTGAGCAAACCAGTTTCAAAAGTAAACTTATCAAAATGGTTGAGAGATTGCATCACCTTTGTTTATGGCCAAAATAAGCTAAACCTATCAACCAAAGTCAAGGCTCATTCTACCAGATCAGTTTCCACTTCAGTGGCCTTTCATTCTAGATCCTCCATAGATGACACTTGCGCAGCGTCCACTTGGGCTACCACTCATACTTTTATCACTCATTACAAATTGGATATGGTCTCCAGGGGAAGATCATCCTTTGGCTCTATTGTACTCAGGAATATCTTTCCATAGGACCTCCCGGGACATAAAGTAGCTAGGGACTCTTTCTCAACATTCAAGAATGAATGAATATTGACAACATCAGATAAAGAAGTTATGTTCTTACCATAACGTTCCATCTGTGTTGTTGATCTTCATTCATTCTTGACATCCCACCCCTCAACCCCTTCCAAAGAATCCTGGAGGTTCGGAACTAGTCCTGGTTTTGTAGTGGGGCAGTTGCTCAGACAAAGCTTCCACGTTTTTTATTTCTAGGGGTAAAACTCGATCTGAAGGGAAGGGAAGAGAGGCACTATGGGTAGCCTTAGCTCGAGAGTTTGTGGCTGGTGCGAGCATGATACAATTGCCGAGTCGGTTCTGAGGATGGAACCGAAACCCAACAGTCAAGAATGAATGAAGATCGACAACACAGATGGAACATTATGGTAAGAACATAACTTCTTTTCCATTAAGTTTAATAACAATAGTTCCATTAAAAAAACTGAAGTAAAAACTGCATATTTTAGACTAAAGATCACTTTGCATGACAAAGTACATAATTATTACAAAAATGAAATGGAACAAAAACACATTTGTGCATGATCTTTAATGCCAAAGAAATCTGTCTCAACAGTATTTTATCCTGAAGGAATTTCCATTCTTAGTTGGAAATGTAAAAGCCTAACACAGTGTGTAATTATTCAAGCTCTAGGAACTGCAGTCGTCATCTAGTAGTGGTCAGTGCCCCTTACCCAACACAGAGTCTAGTACTCTGCACCTATTTGGGAATCAGGTGTCTGCCTTCCTTGCATCACCTTATAGGTTCATAGGTAGGTACTAGGCTATCGGCCCTGGAGCCTATATAAGCCTAGCCAAAAAGTTTCCCTGGCTTTCACCACCCAAGAAAATTATTTTCCTGTCGAGCAGTGCCACATAAGTGATCCCTGGGGTGAATTTTCTATTTCCCATCCAGTCGTCAAGATTTTTCTTAAAGAGGGCCAATGAGGAGCTTTGCTTGACATGAATGGATAGTTTGTTCCAGAGTATGGGAAGTCTCGGGGACAGGAATCTATCCCTCCAGCATGATTTGTTTGTTGTGGTGACAAGGTTTAGGTCCCTGGAGCATGTGGTTCGGAGAGATTGGGATTTCTTTAAGTGTAGCATGTCCAACAGCTTTGGGTTTGACATAGCTTTGTATGTTAGGTAGAGATCGCCTTTGAGTAGGCAATATGCGATGGAGTAGAGCTGGAGTTTTTTGAGACAGTCTGCGTATGGCATCTGTTTAAGGCTGGTAATCCTCTTAGAGAGGTATTTCTGTGGCCTTTCCAATTGTTGTAGGTGTCTTGTGAGATACATGCCAAACAGGGCATTGTACTCTATAATGGGTCTGATGAGGGATGAGTAGAGAGGAACAATGACCTCCTTTTTTCTAGAGAACCCTTTTGTGATGAGGTGTGCCATGTAGAAGGATTTCCTGACTACTGTGGCAATGTGGGTATCAAAGGAGAGACTACTGTCCACTTGTGTCCCGAGGTCTCTTATTACACTTTCGGTGTTTAGTGAGCTACCGCCTATATGGTAGTTCATGGGTACCAAGTTTTTCCCAAAGGGGATGACAGTGCACTTCTTGGCATTGAGTTTGAGGCCATGACTTTGACACCAAGCACCTTTCTCTGTGAGGCCCTTTTGTAGAATGTCTGCATCATTAGGTGATTCTGTTATGGCTCCCAGTTTGCCATCATCTGCGGACTTTGTTAACCAAAGACCTTCTGTGTTGGCCTGCACTTCAGAGAAGTAGATACCAAACAGGAGATGACCCAGGACCGAACCCTGTGGTACTCCACTCGTCACTGGTCTGAAGTCGGACTTGGAGTCGGCTACTTTTACTGTGTGGGTTCTGTCAGTGAGCCAGTTGGCTACCCGTCTTGTGACATAGGGATTTATGCCCAGTTTAGTGATTTTATCTATAATTCCTGAGTATCGAAAGCCTTGGCAAAGCCAAGATAGACTTTGTGCACTACCTTGCCCTCGTATATGGATCTGGTGACTGCTTCAAAGAAGTCAGTCAGGTTTAGTAGACATGATCTACCTTTTACAAACCCAGACTGAGTGGGGTCCAGGGTTTGGTGGTTACCTATGTCTTTGTTTATAAGCTCCAAGATGATACGTTCCATGGCCTTGCAGGCCAGGCTCGTCAGGCTAATGTGGCGGTAGTTTCCAGGATCTGTGTTGGCACCCCCTTTGTGCAGTGGGATAACCGTCGCTGTGCGCCATTCAGTAGGCATATAGCCTGAGGTGAGGCTATGATTGAACATGGTACTTAGGTGGGGTGCCAGTTCGTTCTGTAGTTCGTGCAGTATGCAGCCTGGGATGTTGTCTGGTCCCATGGATGCTGTGTTCTTGGCTTTGGAGAGTGCGGTCTTTACTTGTTCATCCGTGATTACAGGTGCTTTTCATTCTTCTGGTATTAAGATGGGCCCTTTGGAGGGTGAGAGGGGGGTAAAGTTAGCACTGAACCTATCTGCCAGGATGCTGGCAATATCGGTTGGTTTTGTATATTTAGTGCCATTGTGCTGTAGCTCAGAGCAGATCAGAGTGTTGCCATTGAGATTCTTGACATAGCTGTAGAATGCTTTGTGGTTGTCTTTGGAATCAGTGGTGATTTTATTTTCATAACCTGGCTTTAGACGATTTTATGAGGGATCTCAGCTTCTTGCTAAGGCTGACCAGGGAGTTCCTCCAATCTTGGGATTTTACTCTTTTTTTTGCAACAGCTTCTTCCTTCTGTTGTAGAGTTTGTTTATGGCAGGGGACCACCAGATTGGCTTCATTTTTTTGGAGGATAGCGTCTTGGTTCTGTTGGGGATGGCACGATCCATGCACTCGTTTATGTGCTTATACGGTGCATTTGTGTAAGATTCAGCAGTTGTACCTCTATTTTCCGTTTGCATGGGTGTCGTGAAGTTTGCCACTTCTGTCTCAAGAAGCATGAAGATGGTTCTGGAGTAGTTTTTGACACTGGTTTCCTTAATGGGGGGTGGGGGTGGGATATGGATGTATAGGGTGATTAGCTTGTGGTCGGATCTGACCAGCGAGGAGTTGACCTCTGGCGTGGAACACTGGTTACCCATATTGGTAATGACCAGGTCCAGGATATTGCTGCCCCTGGTGGGGGTGTGGGCAAGCTGATCCAAGGCATTGGATTTTATGAATTCCAGAAAACGTTGAGCAAATGAGTTCGCACATGAGTAGTTTTCCCAGTTGATGGTAGGGTAGTTGAAATCACCCATAATTAAGGCATTGGGTTGTACCTTAATATTTTTCAGTATCTTAAGAAATGAAGAGTGGGAATCCTGGGGCATGGTGGGGGATCTGTAACAAGCTACAACCTGGATTGCAGTCTTACCAAGTGTTAGTTGCACTTTGATAATTTCGGATGCATTATGTTGAGAACTACCCTGGAGGTGTGGATAGCCTTAATGAATATGGACATGCCTCTGCCTTTAGTGTTTTGGTTCAGATTAGGTGGCCAAAAGGTATGGTATGAATTATAGCCTGGTAATGCAGGGGTGCTTTCTGGGGCTTTGAACCAGGTCTCTGTCACTGCAGAAATGTCGATATTCTCCATTTTAAAGAGTGCCTCGAGTGAGTGCATTTTGACGTTTAGACTTCTAGCATTGAGTAGCATTACTCTCAGAGTTTGCTTGCTTGTTCCTGTTACGGTGGTGAATTTGGCATTTGAACCTTGCCTAAAAAAGGCACTATAGGGGTGGCAAGAGCCTTAGCCAGTATCCGGAATCCCAGGGGCGACAGGTGCAGGCCATCTCTGGCAAAGCATCGTGGTCTGTCGACCATGTCGTCCCAGCAGACAGATACTGGATCCCCTTAGAATGACACCAGAAGCTTAGCCAATTGTTGAAGTCAATCACTTTGTCCTTGTAATGTGGTATCATTATGGGTGATGGCAGGATGCTACTCAGGACTAGGGTCCTAGCTGCCTGGGCTACAAGATCCGAGAGCTCCTTCATGTCTCTTTTCATGTAGTTCATTTAGCTACTTAACCCACTTAATATACTACTAATGATCTGCTCCAGGCATGCTGCTAGGGTTTTTGGGAGAGCTGTTTGCATCTGAGAACACTTCAGCACTTCTCCAAGTGATTATTCCTAGAGATATGAGCTTCTCCTTTGTTGGAGTAACACTGATAATTAATGAGTAAGATTAGCCTGCATTGGCATGGGTATCACTAGGCACTCCTGGTTGCACCAACACTTTTTGCAAAGCTCCTTGAATCTGCCTTTAGTGGTACCACTTACCAGAGCTCACTGCTGGTTGGCCAAGAAGTAGATCCACTTCTATGTGGAACTTGGCATAGCAGGCAATCTGGCTTCTCACCAAATACTACCTGTAGTACCTAGTCCCATAAACAAGTGGGCCTTCCAATTTCTCTCTCTCTCTTTTGGCTTTTCCCGGTTAGGGGTCGCCACAGCAGATCACCTTGTCCGCCCATGATTGGCAGTGGAGCTTTTACGGTGTTGAGTTGCCAGCCCGGTGCCCAACCTTTCACAGAAGGTACACGCACGCACAAATGCCTACGGCCAAATTTAGCGTGTCCATTCCACTTGCAGCATGTCTTTGGGGATGTGGGAGGAAACCGGAGCACCCGGAGGAAACCCACACGACCACAGGGAGGACATGCAGACTCCACACAGAAGACACCCCAGCCGAAGATCGAACTGGAGAGCCTCCTGCTGTGCGGTGACAATGCTAACCGCTGCACCACCGCGGCCGTCCAAAATCTTTCAGCTCTCGTTCTTACATTCCAGCCATCCAGAGAATCTACCAAAAGATCACAGTACAGTTGGTGAAATTAATGGTAATATTATGCTTAATTAGAGACTGTGCAGTAGCCATCACCATGAAGATGCAACTTTAGTGCCCGTCCATTTCTTGGTGGGAAAGGCAGTGGTGTCTGCATGGGGGACAAGTATTTGTCTAGCATTTATCACAGAAGGTTAAAGCTGTAATTTCTGTATTCCATAGTTTGATTGTTTTCAGCCTCCATTTACTTGCTGTGTGATTCTGAGTAGTCATTTAAATTGACAACGTTCCTGGGTTGCCTTTTGAAAGAGAAACTTGTGTCAAGTAGGCTTTCTGAATTAATAAGTAATGAACATTCAGCCTCACTACATGGTGTAACTGGGTGCTCAGCTAGCAGACCTGGCACTAGAGAAGCTTGGCAGGGAGGGGAGGATGAAAGGGCGTGGCTTACTCATCTCATTCAGGGGGAGGGGTTATGTACACTTGGGAGCACACTGGGTGGAGCTAAAGTCCCGGTAGAGACTTGGGAGCTCAGCAGTCATTCCTCAGTGTTGCATGGAGGAATGCCTCTTGCAGAAGTGAAAAAGCATTCTCCTCTGTCATACAGTTGCACTTCCATCAACTACAACTTACTGGGCATGTGCATTAGGCATGGGGAAAACTAAGGATAAAAACTCAAACCACTCCTGATGGCTGTTTAAAGGATTGCCCCTCCTGGTCAAGTCTCACCCTGGTAATGGAGAAAGAATAGTCTGATTGGGCATAGAGGGGGCTGATCGACAACAAGGTCAAAGTGTGCAGAAAGAGGTCACGGCTTTTCAGGATACCCAAGACTGGTATGCTAGCCAATGGTATTGCTTTCTGACACACAGCACCAATGTATTTTTGGTAGAAGCCCACAGTCCCTTTGCCATAAGTTGTAAAGCTCTTTTTGAAAGCTTCATTTACTGTATGATTTAGTGTTAATGTGAGTGAGGAGTGGTATTAGCATGCTTGGAAATTGTCTCATTAGTGTCATCATAGTTCATGTACATTGGAGTTGATGACAGATGTAATTGTACCATCCTTTGCTGGCCACTCAGTTACAGAAGTGGCCTCACCAGTCTGCAGTTTTCATGACAGTAGCCCTTAGTTAAGAGGTTCCTACTGCAAGTGAGCCAGCAAAGGAGGTGTCTTTCAGGGTCTCTTCTGTTTCTCTCCTCCCACAATAAGGTGATCAGACAGAAAACTGCTCTGCATGTTCAGGAGTTGCTATATTTTACCATATTCTGCTAGGTTGGAGTCAGAGACATTTAGTGTGGTGAATTTTGTGTGTTAGTTATTGAACATGTTTCGTACTTATTGAATGTTACATGTCAAACTTGGTGTGGAACCACTGTTTATTCTAAATATGGTTTAATTAATATAAATCATTTACCAATTGACTTGTTATATTCTGTGATTCACTAGCCCTTTTTTGTTTCACTGTGGTGCCTTTTGCCCTGGGTCACAGCTAAAAAGGGTCTAAGGAACATTTCAGTTATTTGATTAAGAAATAAATAAGTCAAATAAATAAACAGATAAGTAAAATAAGTAAAGGGCCACACTGTGGAGTTGTTGAACAACCCAGCCTTCTATGCCATGTCTGAAGATCTCTCTCCATGATCTGAATTTGAGAAGTTACTGCAACAAATAGCAAATTACCTCAGTAGGCAGCAAAAAACTAACTCATTTTTTCCTAACTCCCCAGAAATTTTCAGGCATAAGATTGATTCTTTCCTCAGTCGGTGAGACCAGCAAAAATGGGTGTTTTTTTTTTAATCAGAACAATGAACACGTGTGTGTGTGTGTGTGTGTGTGTGTGTGTGTGTGTGTGTGTGTGTGTGTGTGTGTGTGTAGTTTTACCTCATATGAAATTTAAGTTAGTATTATTTTTATACCGTTATGGCAAAGTTATTTTAAGAGACCACAAAACAAAAGTAATAAAATTGAAAAGGTATAATCAAACTCTTGAAGTGGAGGCTGGGTAAGATGAAGATGACAAGAGTAGTGTGGTGCAGAGGTAGCATTGTCGCCTCACAGCAAGAGGTTCTCCAGTTCAGTTCTCGGCTGGGGTGCCTTCTATGCGGAGTTTGCATGTCCTCCCTACTTTCGTGTGGGTTACCTCCCACATTACAAAGACATGTGTCTGGAGCGTTTCTCCCCAGCCTCCATTGAAAATTGGCTTTGTTCCAAGTCGGACTTTCCCAGTTAACAAATGTTAAATAAATAAATAAAAATTAGGTATGCATGAAGGAAAGGAAGGGCTAACAACCCATGGAACATAATTACAGATACATTTTGAAATACCAAACTATTTTTGTTATCAAAATACAAATATATTGCAAGAAACAGATGAGCAAATTGTCATTCTGACAAACTCTGAGGGAGGGGACAGTTATAATTTACTGTGTCATGTGAAGCCTGATTAGCTATCCACTCTTGTGGAGAGCACCACAGGATGTTATGCTGTCAGTTACAACTTTCTTTAATCCTTGATGACGTTAAATTCAGATCTTGCCAGTGCATGATGTGGACTGTAAAGCAACATAGTGTTTAGAGTCTGTCAAATAATATTCCTCACAAGGGTATATCCTATCACAGCTGCTGCCTACACATTGGACTGAATCCTCACCAGGACACCACAGGACAACAGCAGCAAGGACTATGCCAGAGGTCCTTACCTGCCATCTGGGTACAATACAGACCTAGAATAAAATACAAATTTGTTACTAGTTGGAAAAAATGAGCATTTCATAAAGTGATTAGGGCCTTTTGTCCAAACTCTATATTAAACGTCTTCAAAATCAACTAATACTGAAACAGTTTAAATATATTAAACAAGTCATGTGATTACATAATTTAGCTTGTTGATTTAACTTGTTCATCCCTTAAAAGTAATTTAAAACATTAGTTTGTAACTACCCATTCAGACATAATTTTGTGTAGAAACTGTTTATACAGTTAAATGAACATGAAAAAAGAGGAGCAGTTCCTCGTTTCTCAAGTGCATGTGCTTTGGATGTTAAATAGTTGTTGCCTTAAGACACAATCAGAAAAGATTATATAGAAAAATATGTCTGAATTTGCTTGATTTACTTACAAAGTGGTTATTAGACAGTGATGTTTTTTTTTAATTTTTTGAGGTTTCTTGCCCTAAAATAGGCATTACATTAAGAGTTTTTAAAATTCTTTACAATTCAGAATGATTTCCATTTAGGCTGGTATTTAGACTGCTGATTCCAAAGTTGAACCTCTTGCATTGTATTTAGATTGTAAGAGAAAGCCTGTTGTGCAGACTACATCATCTTAAAAAAAAATATTCTTGGTGCTTCCCAAGTAAGTTGAAGGATGTAGAAATTGATGTAGGGAATTTTGGTTTGATATTGGTAACTATAAATATTCTACTACAATAATGGTATGGAAATGATCAGGTGCTTTTTGACTGATAACAGTATTCTTGTAGCAGGAATATTAAGGTTATTAACACCCTGCTGGAAGCATTACTGGGAAGTATGTTTTTCCCAAAGGTCTGTACTGTTATAGACTAGTATGACCCCAGCATTCACTAGTTTGGGCTTGGCAGAAAGACTGAAGAGGTATGTGTACCTTGTGAGCACTTTAAGTTTGCCAGGCTGCACGCATGTCGTATAGATGAGTTATTTATTTTATGGACATGTTCTGAAGTACGTTTAGGTTAGTTTATGAAAGTTCAGAGCACATGCTTCCTGTGTTGTCCAATTTGTTCAGCTTTGAAATGTGCTAACTATTTGGACATTGAAGTGTCACTTATTGAAGAAAGGAGATTTGGATCTAAGATAGAAAGAAGACATTTGTAAATTCTTATCTGCACATCACTAATAACCACCGGAGTTACTTAAAAGAAAAATGTTGTCAAAAGTTAAAAATACAGTTTTCTTGATTAACTACAGATGAAAATTTATCTGATAATGAAGTGGAGTTGTTAAAAAGCTCTTGCATTGGTTAATGAAATTAAAACTCAATGCAAGAGTAACAGTATCAGTACTGATATAACTCATAATTTGGATGCAACACACAACAGTTTCAAAATTATAAAAGCTAATTAGCTCTATGTTTTCAATAAAGGGCTGTAATTTAAAGACTCTGCTACAGAATACAAACAATGGAATTGTAATCTTTAAATGATCTGTGAAAATCTAATGATACATACCCTTGTGGGATACATAGCCAGTGTAGGTCTACTGATGACAAATAAGTAATTAATTCTGAGTAGTAGGACATTTCACGTGTTCCAGCAAATATGTTGTTTATGGCACAAGGTATACATATTGTGACAGCTCCTATGTGAATAAGGCTTTTAGGGGCTTTCACAACAGATATATATGAACAGTTATATGCAATTCAGTTAATCAGTAACAAAAATGCACTTTTCAAGCACAGTGTAGGCTTTAGTAGATTTAAGAAGTGCATTGTTGGGTGACTGATGTTATCGGTCTGGGTCCAAAGGTGATCTTGATAGCATAATGAAAAAAATGAAACTAAAATGGCAATTAACTTTAGGTGCAAGTCAACCCCTCAGTTCAATTAGTAGATCAGTATATAAAGTACATTAAAAAATAGACATTTTAAAGATAGTATATGTACAAATGCTTTTATCATAGGTTCTGTTTGTAAGTGAACAGGAAAAGCACATATTTGGATAATCAAGGAACTGCACTCCTTTTTAATTTTCATTTAACTACATAAACAGTTTCTTCACAAATCTTTTTTGGAGCAAATGTAACTCTTTGAATGGGTGGCCTCATGACTTTTTAGCATTTCTGGAATGTATTTAAAAAAATGAATGTGGAAATTGTGAAATAATATGCTTTATTTATAGTATTTGAACTGTTTCAGTGAGTATATTAATGCTGAAGAAGTTTGTTACAGTCCTCAGACAAAAGTTTGATAATGTGTTCATGCTTTATATTTACCAACATTTTTATGTAAGATTAGTTCAGTTTTATGTTACTCATTACCCTATATTGAGAATTTTGTTTTGTTTAGAGTGCATATCTGCAATATATCCAAAGGTTCTGCTGCTTGGAAGCACAAAACTGTCCTTAGACCAACTAATGGGTGTGTCAGGAAATGCTCTCCTTTAGTAGCAGTGCTCATTCTAGCTGACATACGCATTACTCAAGTGATCATTCTCTCGGTGTACTTAAACATGCTGCCTCCCAAATGTAGGGTGAAAGATAAACACCCAGACTCACTAACTTGTGATACTACTAGAGTAACAGTACAGAGGGGAAATGCATGGAAGACTACCAAAAAAAATCTTTTAGCTGGCATTCTGGTTAAATGTGCTGCTATAGTAAGAAAAGTTAAAATGAAATTTTCTGCTACCTGCAAAATATGTTCTAATGCAGTCCTGTGGTCTTCTGAGCAGCTATGTACAAACAAAAGGTAACACGTTCCTGAAAGTTAGTGCAGAGGTCTAAAGCTCTGAACTGTTTGTTAATGAGCTTCCTTTGATTCCTTTAACCTTTCATTTGCCTACTGTGTGACTGAGCATGTCACTTAACCAGACAGTGCTCCAGGGTTGCCCCTAGAAAGGGACTGTTTGTCCAGTAGAATTACCTGGTCAACGGAGGGGTAAAAAACATTGATGGTTTCTTCACTAACACTGTCTGTCTTGTTAAATAAGCAATTTGTCAACTAATTTGCCTCAGTCAATGATTATGGAAACTGTGATCATCAGCATACAGCCTTCTCTCACAGACCTTTTTACTTTTTTCCAGAATTCAAAGTTAAAGCGGTAGGGTATAATATTGTCAAGACGTTAATTGCTAAAGATAATACAAATAGCTGCTACATGTGATGGTCTACTTCCAAAGTATGTAAAACTGATTGCTAGAGAAGTGGATATCTCAGTACGCCAGCTCATCAGTTGAAACATGCTAGAAAGCAAAGTCCCTAGATTTTGGATAGAGAGTACCATTGCCCATGTCCACAAAGGGTGATATGAATTCGATTGCTAACTACAGACCAATAATACTCAATTATGGGAAACATGCTTGTAAGTAGTTAGCTGTACTCAGTGATATAACACCTGCCATGGGTGTAGAGCCGAATGTGGGATCATCAGTACATTTGTCATTCTGCTTATCTATGTCATGCCAAGTGCAGTTACATTTCTGCAGGCTGGTGCACTTGCCTTTCATCTAAGTTGCCTGGCATTCTTTCTAACTACACTTTTATATCTTATAGACAATGGCAGTGACTTACATCTACCTATATGGTGTTAAGATTACATGATTGATCACATTTGTGTTATTAAAGTGGGTTCCTCTCATGCTACACTTATACCTCTCAGGTTCAGTCCAAGTGCTGTGATATTCTTAGTGCAGGTAAATGAACTATGGCTGCATTGGTGAGATCTTTCTATTCATTGTGATGATGAAAATATTTTTCTTATTACTGAATTTAACTAAACATAACTGGTATTATTTAATATTGTTGAGCTAGTACAATTATGTGGCATACTCTTGTTTCTAGAGCAATCCAGTGTCATGGAGATTAGATCACATCTGGTGATGTGTTATTTATTAAGCTTCCTAATGTGAAGTGTCGCATAGTGAAGAAATATCTACCAGAACTGAAGAAATACATCTGCAGAAGTAAATAAATAGATTTGCTTTCAAGAGAAGAAGATAAATATTATTTTAATTTTAATAGTTACTATAGTAGGAAGTACACAAGTGTAGAAGTATATTTCAGTGTCACCCTTCTGGAATCTTTTCACTGGATGGAAGCAGTAGAAGTAATGGAATTCATGAATCCTGAAAATTGAGTTTAACCCACCATGATTGTGCTTCTTGAAAAGCCTGAAGAGACTTAAGTGTGCTAGATTCCTGTGTGTTGCTGGGGAAAAGGGCATTTAAGGTATTACACTCCTTTTCTTGAAGAGGAAAAAGGCAACATTTCAACCCTTGGAGGCAAATTCATTAATTACTTTCAGCCCAGAAAGAACTTGCCATTTATTAAAACTATATTTCATTACAAGAGGACACCGTCCTAAAGAGACTATCAATATTTATGTTTACTGAGCTAAATAATGGACAAGAAGACTGTGAATGTGGTGGGCTGCAGGAGTCTTTAATGAGAAAGAAGACACAAGGGACAGGCTATTAAGAAAACAAATTTAACCTTGATGCAACCTTTGAATAATTGTAGAGCAAGTGAAATTATTAGTACACAATAAAATGCATTAAGTAATTAGAAAATGTGTAAAATACAATGCAAACCCAATGACAGAGCAAAAACTAGAAATAATGGTGGGTAATCTGAGGCCATACTTTCCTCAGAATTAGAATATTAAGAATGAGAAAAAATTGCTGAGGTGCAACCACCCCTCCCTGTAATAACTGACTGAAATTATGTCAGAAAAGGCAGTATTATTATGAAGCCACATGTGGATGAGGTGGGACAGGAAAGGCTGTATATTTGTAAAGCCACACATAGCTGAAGTAGCCTTCTATGTGCATGAAGCATATCTTAGATTTATCTTTTTTGTAACATATGCATGTAGTGCAGGTTCTAATTGTTTGCATGCATTATAATTGCTTCATGGTTTGTATGCAGTTCATGGATGGCTTCTGTACTTTTGCACACTGAAAGAGTTTTCGGTTGCTAACGGTATAAGAGATGTCCTACCCTGAAAAATGTTAAAATGTAATTATGTTTTATTTTCTATTAATGTATGGGTCCCTATAAAGATGTTTAAAATGAAAGAAAAGTCCTACCCTTACCTTGCCACAGTTATATCTACTAATTGATGCTTAACTCCATAGTGCCTTTTTTTAGGCAAGGCTCAAAATTCAAACCCACCTCCGTAAACAGCACAAGTAAAAAAATGAAGGTTATGCTACTCAACGCCAGGAGTATAAATCTCAAAATGCATGCACTCAAAGCACTCCTAAGTATGGAGAACTTTAACATCTGTGCAGTAACTGAAACCTGGTTCAAGGGTCCAGAGAGCACTCCAGCACTACTGGGCTACAACTCATACCACACATTTCGGCCACAGAACACGGACCGAAACACAAAAGGAGGGGGTGTATCCATATTTATCAAGGATACCCACACCTCCAGGTTAGTGGTGCAGCATGATACCTCTGAGATCATCCATGTGCAACTAACATCGGGCAAATCTGCAGTGCAAATTGTGGCCTGCTACAGATCACCCTCCATGACCAAGGACCACCACTTCGCCTATCTGGAGACACTGGAAAACATGAAGGTCCTACCAAACACCCTGATCTTGGGAGATTTCAATTACCCTACCATTAACTGGGAAAACTACTTGAGTACAAACTCCCAGGCTCAGCGCTTCCTGGAATTTATCAACTCAAATGCCCTGGATCAGCTGGTAAACTCCCCTACCAGAGGCCACAACATCTACGAGTATACCATGAATACCTGGGGTAAATTAAGACGAGAATTTCAACGACAAAGTTAAAAAAACTGATTTATTAATAAAAAATAAATGAAAATTAATATTCTTAGATGTGATGAGGAAGTCTTTTCCTTAGTGGGAGACGAGCCAAGATTCACCCATAGAATAGGAAATAATTTGAAAAAGAAATTTCAAGGTATTAGATCATACACTCAGTATGGTAAGGGTGGCACAAAAAATGTGGGCACTGTAATCAGTGTCATGCAATTCTGGAAGATATGTCTTTAGTGGTTAGTAATAAAAATCACACCTGTATTTATTTTAGGAAAGGGAACTGTCAAACTAAAAATGTTATCTATTTTGCTAAGTGCACACGATGTCCCAGATTTTATGTGGGCCAAACTGGGAGACATCTTAAAGATAGGATTTATGATAATCTTTATGCCATCAGAAGAGATGCTAATAGGTTCATAGGTTGGTACTAGGCTATCAGCCCTAGGGCCTATACAAGCCTAGCCATAACAATTCCCTGGCTATTTCTTCCCACATTATTTACTTTCCTGGACCCCTGTCTAGCAGGGCGACTGACGTGATCCCTGGGGTGAATTTTCTTTCTCCCATCCAATCGTCAAGGTTCCTTTTGAAGAGGTCCAAAGAGGCACTCTGCTTGACATGTATAGGCAATCTATTCCAGAGTCTGGGGAGTCTTTGGGTCAGGAACCTATCCCTCCAGCATGTTTTGTTTATTGTGATGACAAGGTTTAGATCCCTGGAGCGTGTAGCTCTGAGGGATTGGGATTTCTTTAAGTGTAGCATGTCCAACAGCTCTGGGTTTGACATGGCCTTGTATGTTAAGCAGAGATTGTCTCTTGAGTACACGATATGCGACAGAGTATAGCTGGAGTTTTTTAAGGCGGTCAGCATAGGGCATCTGCTTTAGGCCTGTGATTCTTTTAGTGAGGTATTTCTGAGGCCTTTCCAGTTGTTGCAGATGTCTTGAGAGGTACATACCAAATGGGGCGTTGTATTCTATAATGGGTCTAATGAGGGATGAGTACAGTGGGACAATGACCTCCTTTTTTCTGGATGAAAAGCCCTTCGTGATGAGGTGTGCCACATAGAAGGATTTCCTGACTGTTGTGGCGATGTGGTTATCGAAGGTGAGACCACTGTCCACCTGTGTCCCTAAGTCTCTTATCACACTTTCTGTGTTTAGTGTACTGCCACCTATATGGTAATTCATGGATACATGTTTTTCCCAAAGGGATAACAATACATTTCTTGGCATTGAGCTTGAGCCCATGGCTCTGGCACCAAGCATCTGTTTCTGTAAGGCCCTGTTGTAGAGTATCCACATCATTTGGGGATTCAATAATGGCTCCCAGTTTGCAGTCATCTGCAAACTTTGTTAGCCAGAGTCCCTTAGTGTTGGCCTGTACTTCAGAGAAGTAGATGCCAAACAAGAGCGCCCCAGGACTGAACCCTGAGGTACTCCACTTGTCACTTGTCTGGAGCTGGATTTGGAGTCGGCTACTTTTATAGTGTGGGTTCTATCAGTAAGCCATTTAGCAACCCATTGGGTGACATAGGGATTAATGCCCAACTTAGTAAGTTTATCTATGATTCCAGAGTGGGGGATGATGTCAAAGGCCTTGGCAAGGTCTAGATAGGCTGTGTGGACCACCTTACCCTTGTCCATGGCTCTGGAGACTGATTCAAAGAAGTCAATCAGGTTCAGGAGACAAGATCGGCCCTTCACAAACCCAAACTGGGTGGGGTCCAGTGTTTGAAGGTTGCCAATGTCTTTGTTTATAAGTTCAATGATAATACGCTCCATGGCCTTGCAGATAAGGCTTGTCAGACTGATGGGATGGTAGTTTCCAGGATCCAAGGTGGATCCCCCCTTGTGGATTGGGATAACTGCAGCTCTGCGCCACTCAGTGGGCACAAAACCTGAGGTGAGGCTAATAATGCATTATATAAACATATTAGGGTCAGTATGGGATGTTCTACTTTCAAATTTGCCTTACTGGAAGTTTTGAATAAGTCTAATAGAGGAGGCAATTTGAAGATATTATTAGGTGAAAAAGAAGTGAGATGGCAGATACTTCTAAATGCTACCATACCACCAGGAATTAATGAATACATTTCCATCAAGCCGGTACTACAAGCTAAAGTTTGAGGAAGGTTAAAAGTTCATTAATTCTATTATAGAATGGTTCTACTTTCTAATATTAGTTATTATTGTACATTTTTGTGAGGCATAATCATTTGTTCTATCATTTTTTATTTATTTACCTGGATGTATGCAGGATATGATGTCATATGAATCAAACAGTAATTAATTATTCATTAATTCAGTACTGTGAAATGACTGGAAGAACAGTGTATTTAAACTGTCAGGTCACCGTACTATGGGTTCTGATGAAGTCTATGATTTTAGATGAAAGCGCTAAACCATTTCATTTTTATTTTTTTTTTATTAATAAATCAGTTTTTTAACTTTGTCGTTGAAATTCTTGTCCTATTTTACCCCAGGTATTCATGGTATACTCATAGTTGTTTTGGGTTTTGCTGATAGAGTTGTACTACAAGAAACATTTGTATTTCATTAGAGGCCACAACATATTGGACCTGTTCATCACCAACATGGTGCTACGTACCAGAGGTCAACCCGTCACTGGTTAGATCAGACCATAAACTAATCACCCTGGATGTCCACAACCCACCACCACCCCCAGCCAAGGAAACCACAGTGAAAAACTTTTCTAAAGCAACCTTCACCTTACTTAAGGCAGAGTTGGTAAGTTTCACAGCCCCCACGCTAAAGGATAACACTGCCCAAGATGCAGAATCCTTTACAATTGCGCTCTATGAGCACCTATGCTAGCCTGTGTTACATATTTATTGCATTTTCCTGCAAAAAAAGAAAAAAACAAAAAAATTATCATTGTTTCCCGCCTTTCCTGACCTAGAGTAGTCCAAATACAGGCTTTGCTGTATTCTGGACTTTTGGAAAGTTCCTGTGTTGCCCATTTCCTTTCTTGGATAAAGGGAGGCTTCTTTGTTCACCAGTGGGAGTGGGGAGCTGAGAGCAGCCTATCTATCCCTGGAGGAGTGTTCCCAGCACAAGAATCTGGTAGTCTATTGGCCGTTTTGGGCCAATTTCTAGCCCTTTCAAGTCCCCCTGTATAAAACCCGCTTTAGCGCAGCTTTGCGTGATTTTGCGCATAGCGCAGCATCAGGCAGTGCCTCTTAATTGGGTTTAAACCATTCTCGGCTCCACAAAGTCTGCTCTTCACTTTTTCCCTTAGAACTGCTCTAGTTCTCATAATAAACACCCTATTCCTACTCTAAAGCCTCTACTCACTACAATTCCAGTCTCACATAGCCCTACCACGACAGCAAACCAAACACATAAACACACAAAAACATACTCGGAGGCTCTAAATAAAAATCTGCCTAAGCAGCAGAGACCTCCAAAGCAGACACCCAAGCAACCGCTACCCCAAAACAAAACACGTGCAACACATAGTTCACAAAGCCAGTGTGCCGAACAGTCACAGCCCTTAAGGCTAAACAACACACCTGATACACTTGTAATAGGTGATTCTATCGTCAGGCACACTGAAGTCCCGCTCACCAGGCTGAACAAGGAAAAGGTCACGGTGAGCTGCCTGTCGGGCGCTAGGATCCGCCACATAACACAAGCACTCAGGTCACTCCAAGGCAAGTACAAATGTGACTCAGTCATTGTCCATGCTGGTGTGAATGACCTGAGACGTACCTCCCTGGACTACATGAAAAGAGACATAGAGGAGCTCTCTGAGCATGTAGCCCAAGCCGGTATGACCCTGACCTTGAGTAGCATCTTACCCTCACCAAGAATGATGCCACAATATGAAGACAAGATGATCAATGTCAACAGTTGGCTTAAGTATTGGTGTCATTCAAAGGGGATCCAATGCCTGTCAGCCTGTGATGACATGCTCGACAAGCCACGCTGCTTTGCTTGGGATGGCTTGTACCTGTCACCCCTGGGCTTTCGGATATTGGCAAAGGCTCTTGCCACCCCCATAGTGCCTTTTTTAGGCAAGGCTCAAAAGACAAACCCACCTCCATAGGTATCACAAGGGATAAGAAACTAAGAGTAATGCTACTCAACTCCAGAAGTCTAAACCTCAAGATGCACGCACTCGAAACTCCCCTTAGCATGGAGAACATCGATATCTGTGCAGTAACAGAAACCTGGTTCAAGGCTCCCGAGAGCACCCCAGCACTACCAGGTTATACCTCATACCATGCTTTTCGACCCCAAAACTCGGACCGAACCACAAAAGGAGAGGGAGTATCAATATTCGTCAAAGATACCCACACCTCCAGGTTGGTGGCACAGCACGAAGCACCGGAGACTATCCATGTGCAACTAACAGTGGGTAAAACTGCCTTCCAGTTTATAGCCTGCTACAGACCACCCTCCCAAACCCAGGAACCCCACTCGGCCTTCCTGATAACACTGGAAAATATGAAGGTCTCTCCAAACACCATTATATTGGGCGACTTCAACTACCCAAACATAGACTGGGAGCATTACTCTAGCTCTAACACCCTAGCCCAAAGATTCCTAGAATTTATAAACTCAAATGCTATGGAACAACTTGTGACCACTCCCACAAGAGGAGAAAACATACTGGACCTGATCATCACCAACATGGGGACTCTATGCTCCAGACCAGAAGTGTATCCCTCACTGGTAAAATCAGACCATAAATTAATCTCACTGGATATCCACATCCCGACCCCACCCTCTGCCCAGAAAACCACAGTGAAAAACTTCTCTAAAGCAAACTTCACACTACTCAAAAGCGAGGTGGAATCCGTCAAAGCCCCCGGGCCTGTGGAAAATAAGGCCCAGACCGCAAAATCCTTTATAAACGCATTCTTTGAACACCTACAGGAATGCATGGATCATGCAATCCCAAATAAAAATAAGACCCAGTCCCCCAAAGGCAGGCGTCCTGTCTGGTGGACCCCAGCCATAAACCAACTATACAATAGAAGAAGGAAGTTACTACATGATAGAGCAAAATCCCAAAAAGGGAAGGCATCTCTGATCAGTATTAGCAAAAACTACGGGCACTCATAAAATCATCTAAGGCCAGCTTTGAGAGAAAAATTGCACAGGACACTAAAGATAATCACAAAGCTTTCTTTAGTTATGTTAGAACCTGGGTGGGAATTCCCAGATATGCTCAGAATTAGTCCAAAATGACAAAAAATACACTGAACCCACAGACATTGCCAATATCCTGGCCGACAGGTTCAGCGCAACCCCCCCCACACCTCCCCACCAAAAGAGCAAATATCTATTCCAGCAGAGTGCTGCCCCCCTGACATCTCAGATGCTCAGCTAAGAACTGCCCTCTCCAAAGCTTAAAACACAGCATCAATGGGACCAGACGGTGTCCCGGGCTGCGTCCTACATGAACTCCAAGATGAGCTGAACCCAAACATAAAGCTACTGTTCAATCTCAGCCTTACTACAGGATATGTACCCAAAGAGTGGCGTACAGCAATGGTGGTCCCTCTCCACAAAGGTGGTGCCTCAATGTATCCTGGAAACTATCACCCCATAAGCCTGACTAGCTTGGTCTGCAAAGCTATGGAAAGGATCATCATGGAACTCATAAATAAATATATTGGGGACCTACAGACACTGGATCCTACCCAGTTCGGCTTTGTTAAGGGCAGATCCTGCCTCTTAAACCTGGTCGATTTCTTTGAAACAGTCACCAAGGCCATTGATAAGGAGAAGGTGGTCCACACAGCCTACCTGGTCCTCGCAAAAGCCTTCGATACAATACCCCACTCGGGCATCATAGATAAGCTATCCAGCTTAAATATAAACCCCTATGTCACTAGATGGGTTGCAAACTGGCTCAAGGACAGAACCCACATGGTTAGAATTGCTGGAACCATGTCATACTCCAAACCAGTTACAAGTGGCATCCCACAAGGCTCAATCTTGGGACCTCTCTTGTTCGGTATATATTTCTCGGAGGTACAGGCCAACACGGAAGGACTGTGGCTGACCAAGTTCGCAGATGACTGCAAACTGGGCACCATAATCAACTCTGCAGCTGACACAAGCATCCTCCAAAAGGGTCTCATAGAAACAGACAACTGGTGCCAGGGCCATGGCCTCAAGCTAAACGCCAAAAAGTGTATAGTCATCCCCTTTGGCAAAAACAAAGTTCCCACAAATTACCACATAGGTGGTAATCCATTAAGTACGGACAAAGTAATTAGGGACCTGGGGACCCAAGTTGATAGCAATCTCTCATTTGACAACCACGTGGCCAAAGTGGTTAGTGGTTAGATAGACCACCTAATCATGAAGGGATTCACATCTAGATCAGGGGAAGTCATTGTGCCTCTTTACTCATCCCTCATCAGACAAGTAATTGAGTACAATGCCCCTTTTGGGATGTACCTTACCAGACACCTTCAGCAACTAGAAAGACCCCAAAAGTACCTCACCAAGAGGATCAAAGGGCTCAAACAGATGCCATATGCTTCCCGGTTAAAGAAACTCCAGCTCTACTCGGTTGCATACCACCTGCTTAGAGGTGATCTGTGCCTGACGTATAAAGCCATGTCCAACCCGGAATTAATGGACATGCTGCACCTCGGAAAATCCAAATCCTATCGAGCTACGCACTCGAGGGATTTGAACCTCAGCACAGAAATAAATAGGACATGCTGGAGGGACAGATTCATAACCCAGAGGCTCCCTTCACTCTGGAATAAAATCCCAGTCCAGGTTAGGCAGAGTCCCTCACTGACTCTCTTCAAGAGGAATCTTGATGAGTGGATGGGAGATCGTAGGTTGACCCCGGGTATCACTTCTGTGTCACTGTTAGACAGAGGCACAGTAAACTAAACCTCGGAAAAGGGCATAGTAAAATTAATTTTAATGGGTGGCGAAAGCCAAACACACTCTGGCTAGGCTTACAAATGCCCTGAGGCAAATAGCGTAGTATGAACCTATGAACCTACAAGGATGCATGGATCATGCCATCCCTAGCAAAACCAAGACTCACTCCCCTAAGAGAAGGAAACCAGTCTGGTGGACCCCTGCCATAAACAGGTTATACAACAAAAGGAAGAAACTAGTTCAGAAAAAAAGCCAATCCCAAGAAGGAAAGACATCCCTGATCAGTATCAGTAAGAAACTAAGGTCCCTCATAAAATCATCCAAGGCTAACTTCGAAAAAAAATAGCCAAGAATTTGAAAGATAACCACAAAGCCTTCTTTAGCTATGTCAAGAATCTAAGTGGCAACTCACAGATATGCTCTGAGATAGTGCAAAATAGCACAAAATATACTGAACCTACTGATATTACCAACATACTGGCAGATAGATTCATTGCAAAGTTCACCTCCCTCTCACCTTCAAAAGGGCCCACAATAATACCGGAAAAGTGTAGTGTCCTGGAAATCACAGAAGCACAGGTGAAAACAGCCCTTTCAAAAGCCAAAAACACAGCATCAATGGGGCCAGATGGTGTCCCAGGCTGCGTCTTGCACAAACTACAGAATGAACTAACCCCCCCACCTAAACACGCTGTTCAACCACAGCCTCTCCACAGACTACATGCCCATAGAATGGCGCACAGCAATGGTTATTCTGCTCCACAAAAGAGGGGCCACAGCTGACCCTGGTAACTATCGCCCCATAAGCCTGACTAGCCTGGTCTGCAAGGCTATGGAGCGGATCATCATGGAACTCATTAACAAAGACATTGGGAACCTCCAAACACTTGACCCAACCCAGTTCAGCTTTGTTAAGGGCAGAAGATGCCTACTAAACCTGGTTGACTTCTTCGAGACAGTTACCAAGGCCATAGACGAGGGAAAGGTGGTTCGCACAGCCTACCTTGATCTTGCCAAGGCATTCAACACCATTCCTCACTCGGGTATTATAGAAAAACTCACCAGCCTGAACATAAACCCCTACGTCACAAGATGGGTTGCCAACTGGCTTACAGACAGAACTCACACGGTAAGAATAGCAGGCTCCACGTCTGACTCTAAACCAGTCACAAATGGTGTCCCACAAGGCTCGGTTCTGGGACCCTTACTATTCGGCATATATTTCTCAGAAGTACAGGCAAACACAGGAGGATTATGGCTAACCAAGTTCGTCGATGACTGCAAACTGGGAGCCATAATTGACTCTCCGGCTGACACTGACATCCTCCAAAAAGGCCTTACTGAGACAGACACCTGGTGTCAAAGTCATGGCCTCAAGCTAATTGCCAAAAAATGCAAAGTCATCCCGTTTGGGAAAAACAAAACACCCACGAATTACCACATAGGCGGCAGCCCCCTTAATACAGAAGAGGTAATAAGAGATCTGGGGACCCAGGTAGATAGTAATCTCTCCATTGACAATCATATTGCCAAAGTAGTTAGGAAATCCTTCTATGTGGCCCATCTAATTACTAAGGGGTTTGCATCTAGAAATAATGAGGTTATAGTGCCCCTCTACTCGTCACTCATCAGCCCATCATAGAGTACAATGCCCCATTTGGGATGTACCTCACAAGACACTTCCAACAGCTTGAAAGACCACAAAAGCACCTCACCAAGAGGATTACTGGCCTCAAACATATGTCCTATGCAGCCCAACTGAAAAAACTCCGGCTGTACTCAGTGGCATATCGCTTACTCAGAGGTGATCGCTGCCCGACTTACAAAGCCATGTCCAACTCAGAATTGATGGACATGCTGCACCTAAAGAAATCCAAGTCACTGCGAGCCACACGCTCTAGTGAGCTAAACCTCGCCACAGCAATAATTAGAACATGCTGGAGGGATAGATTCCTGTCACAGAGACTCCCCATGCTTTGGAACAAAATTCCTAACTACATTAGGCAGAGCCCCTCAGTAATACTCTTCAAGAGAAGCCTTGACGAGTGGATGGGTAGCAGAAAATACACCCCTGGGATCACTTCATTGGCTCTGCTTGACAGAGGCTCAGTTAATTAATCAATGGGGCAGTGAAAGCCAACACACTCTGGCTAGGCTTATAAATGCCCTCGGGCAGATAGCCTAGTACCTACCTCTGAACAATGAGGGAAGATAGATTTCTGAAGTGATTGTACTGTTTAATATTTTATATGTAATATGGCAACAGAATGGCATATTTTCAAAATGTTATTCCATTTGTTGCACAGAACTGCACTTAAAAGATTTCATTTGAAATAGACTATGACAGGTTGCACCATTATGCTATTACACAGTATTTTGAAGTACATACAAGCTTGCATGAAGTTGAAGTTATACAATTAATGTACTTGTGCTGAGCTGTGCAATAAGGGCAGTTTCAGTTTTCAGTTGCTAATTTTTATTTCAGCAACTGGAATCTACTGAACCACTTTTTTAAATATTATGTGGATTGTACTATATAAGGGATAATTTAGAGAAACAGTGCAGATTTATTATTAAGATGCTAAATTTGGCATAATTAGGAAGGAAATGGAAATGTTAAAAAAAATGAAACTGGTTCCTGTAATATCCAGATACTTGAAGGACCGGATTTAAGGTATTATTTATTCAAAATGTAAATGGATAGAAAACAATTATAGCTATTTTTCTATAGATATGCCAGCGGTTAGATTATAATAGCTGATGATATTGCAAAGCAAAATTGGAATATTTTTGAAAAATAGAATGACCAACTATTTAATCATTAATAATGTTGAGGAATATAGAGTGTGGCTTAACTGATCTAAGGGAAATACTGGTGACTAAAGATACACTGAGATGTTAAATGTTTGTTGTCATTATAATAAAGTCATGTGCAAGTAAAACCTAAACTAAGACATTTGCAGCCTCTGAAAGACTGTGGCAGAGGGCTTTAATTGATTTTGTCAGTCTCTTACTAGAAGCAAAAGTTAATATCAGTAGACATGCTTTTCAAGTGGGTTGAAACCATATATGTGACTAGTGAGACTAAAGACTCATAATAAAAAAGTAAAAAGAAAAACTGAGGTACTCTGATTGTTTTGCCATTCAGGTTGTCATAAAAATAACATAAATGATAACAGTATGGATTTCATGGCTTCATTTTATGCTAGAAATGTGAAAAAGTCTTGGTGCTGAACAAATATTCCTTGAGCTATATCATCCACAGACCCCAGGAATTGTAGAATGTATGAACAGAAGTCTACTAACTCTGCAAATGACTGGGTTACTTAATGGAGGGTTCCACATTGGTTAGATTTTTTGACATAATGTCAGGAAGGAGTGGGGCCATTCACTTATTTGGGTGAATTGTCACTGTTACCAGGCCAGCAAGTAGTAGTAGTGGAAGTTGGTGAGGTTCTTGGAGGTGTACAGAGTACTGTATATGTCATAAGTTTGTTACTTCTCATCTAGCTTAAGATTTTAAAGTATCTCATGGTATGTTGTTGAGGATGCTGGGGACAAAATGCTGTGCTAGAACTTCTCACAAGTAACACCTTGAAAAGTCAATTGTATGGGTCCTTGGAAGGTGTCCAGCAAAAAGGGGAATTTCATTTGACTGATGCTATATACTCCCGAATAAGACTGTCAGTTTTCTTTTTTGAACTAAAGGAGTTCTGTTTATGTATTTATTAATTTTCTGTTTATTTCCCATTTTTTACAGTGTTGGTGGGTTGATTTTGGACAAAACAGTTACAGATCCAAACTTTGAAGGGATGGCTGTCTTTACACCTGTAATTAATGGTATGTTTAGATGTAAAATTATATATATTAAAGTTTACTTTATTTCATGTAACCATTTTTATACATATTATTGACATAAAAGTTTATTTTATTTTATGTAAACCTTTCTATGCTTATTATTGACATAAAAGTGTTTATTTCTTGTAATCCTTTTTTATGCTTATTAGTGACAATACTTTTAACTCTTTAAACACACATTGAATACTTGCCCTTGGTAAAAGAAGTGATGGGACTTTCTAACCATTTTTGTAAGTCTTGCCTACCAAATTTTACTTGTTTCCTTCTTTGTTACTCTGTTTTGGTTCCCACATTTCTAGGACTTAAGTGAAGAATTTGTCAATCTGTCCATACTTTTCTGTTCCGTCTTACAGTGTCTCTCTCTGTTTCTCAGGCACCAGGCATGAGTGATGGTGATCAACAACCCTCCTTTGCTCTAAAAAGTAGGAAGTAACTGCACTTGGACTGGTCTGTTATGATGGATTAATAGCTACTAATTTTTTTTTTCAAGGGGTTATCATTTACAAAGGTGCTTGCAGACACATGGTGTTCATAGACAATGGGCATCAACTAGTTCAGAAGATGTTTACTTTGAATAATTTGATCCACAGCTCACAAGTACAAGTCAAGCAAGGCAGTCATACCCACACTTAGATCGCTGGTTATGTACTGCTTGTTTGAAACAGAAGTTATGACACGTTGCATGCAAAAGGCATTATTAATACATTTTATTTGAATGTACATGGCGTCTTAGTATCCAGTGAACAGCCTGTGACCTGATTTAAACTGCACTTGTGTCAATGTAATACTTGATCAACAGGTGTCTAAATCATAGAGACACATTTGCATCTGTGATCCCTTGACAACAACTGTTTTTGCATTTAAAATACAGCTCAGCACTGAGATGCAGAGAGAACAGTGTTCCTTCCCACCCCCGTGGGAAAATGTATGACTGCTGTCTCAGCAACTTGTTCCTGTTCAGTAGAAGAAAGGAATATTAAATGTTATGCAGTCACGGTATTTTGGTAATATCTCCAGTACACCGATATAAAAAGAATAGTTTGCTTACAGATATAAATTTAATTTCAGGATGACGTTTGCAGGAAGTCATAGACATGTGGTAACTGAAGGTAAATGAGCATTCCATTGGAATTGCTTTTGTTTGGCTACACAGTTAAAGAATGTGGTCAACTTTGAGAATTATGCTTCACACCGTAGAAGAAAATGAGGTTGACAAAGTGAAGCCAAACTCTATCAGGTCTTTATCGTGTTAGGATAGTTCCTTTTTCTCTGAATCTTTGACTTAAAATGTAAGAAAATATTTTTTTTCCTGATAGGTGAAGACATCTCAGGTAATCTAGTTTGATCATACGTACTGGATAATCAGCAACTCTTGGATAATATGTTTCATCTTCCTACAACCCCTTGACCTTCGAGCTCATTTATCACTTTCATGCATGTTTGTGAATTCCATCAGAGTTTTAGGTTTCATATATTCATAAGGAAGGCATTCAATTTAACACATCTGCAGCTGTTTGAATAAAAGGACTTCCCCACATCAGCTGTATGCCTTCCTCCATTTGTCTTTAAAGGATACCACTTATTCTTGTAAAGCTATTCTTCTGAAACATGCTACCCTTTTCAGCTTTGTTTATTCCTCTGAGATTTTTAACTGTGTCTGTCATATCCCATCTTCCCTACCTTGTTTTATGGTATACATACTAAGGTTCTTTAGTTTGTGTTCATACGTCTTCATTTACAGATTTGTACCATTTTATTGCCTTTCTTTGAACAGTATCTCCCTAGTGATAGTAAAGGTGAGACTTTTTGTTCTATACACAGTACTCCAGAGGTTTTTTGGTAACTGTGCAAAGGACGAATACATTTTTTTCTATTAATAAGATCTCTTCATATGCCTTCAGAGACATCTAGCTTTCATTACTATCTTTTCACATTGATTTCTTATTGTGTAGTTTTCCTCTGGATTTTGTTATCTGGCACTTCTTTATACTGTTAGCTATCATGCGCACCTATATATTTGTAAAATTCTCTGTCATCCTGTTCATGCAGACTCACATTTCGGATCTGTGGAAGATCCTTGTATCACTTCTGCTGACTTGGTCTTCCATCTAGTCCCTTGGTGGCTTCACTTATAAACACTTTGAAATGGTTGGTCACAGAAATGAATCCTGTGGTGCAATACTTCTGACTCAGTTTTCTTCGCTTTGGATTCTGTACTGATTACATTCTGTATCTATCGCCCGCCTATTGTTTAATAGAAAGCACCATGCTGGGGTCCTCTACATGGTTAGCTAGCAATCATATTAATCATTTTTAAAGACTCTGTCTAACATCTTGATAAAATGCATTTAGGCCACATCTACAGACCCTGTCTTGTTTATTACATTGGTATCCCAGTCAAAGAAATTGCATTGGATTTGTATGATCTGGGCTTTCTGCTGTGAATGTGTGCTGTTTTGTATGATACAATTCACTGTCCTATGTGTACTAAGTGACTCTTTCTGTAATATGTGATTCTACTACTGTTCCAGTCAATGGGCTCAGACTGACTGATCTGTTGTTTTCTGCCTCTCTGTAGCCTCTACTTTTGAAATGTGGAGTTACATTGTCCTTACTGATGTCCTTGAATACCACCTTATTGTTACAAAATTTCTTAGGGAGACCTTAAAAAACTAAAAAACTATTCTTATATATTTTGAATATTACATGCCAGTATTTTGCATGTTTGCTTTCTTTATTGTAGTTTACTTTATATGCTCTGTTGGGCGACTTGCCATTTTATAGAGCCAAAGTAATTATGTAGCTGTTGAGCTGCATGATAGCTTGCATTAGCATGGCTTGTAAACCTTTCCTTCCACCAAAGAAAGACGTTCACTTTTACAACTAAGGAGCTTTTGGGACTTCTCTTCACGATTTCATTACTTTCAACATCAACAACGAGGGTTCTTTGTTACGAATGCCTGCCCTTTATATAGTTATGTGGTTATTGCTATTGTGTTTGCAGTTCCTGTCCGTTGATCTGGTAAAAGGTTTAAAATCTTACCTCAGTATTTCTTTTCTGTAAAAGTCCAGGTCTTCATTACTGAGAGTAGTGCTTCTGGATGTCTTTTAAGCACTTGCGTTTTATTTGTGAAAGCCATCCGTATCTTTAGTTGCCTTTGTTCACTTTGCAGAGAGAGAAGCAGGAATTAGCAGGATTATGATGTGGAGCTCTGCGACTGACATTATTATTCAGCTGAGCCGTTAGAACTAGCCTAATATTCAAGCATATTCTAGCATGCCTTACAGGAAATAAAACAGCCAGTGTTAGGGAAGAAATGATAACCCAGAGGGAGTTACTGGAGTGGAAACCATAATCCCGATACTATAAATCTTGACATAGATCGGAGATCATATATTGAAAGCATCCATTACACCTATTATTCATTTTTTGAGGGTATATCCTGGAAGAGCTTTTTTTCTATAGCAAATCCAGACTAATAACTACTAGAATGGTATGAACTAGATATCAGCCAGACGAGAAACGTATAGAAGCTGGTCACCAGACGCTCAACAGTAGCAAAGAAAACCTTACTCTTGGAGCTGTGATCAGTTAAATATTGTTTGGAGAAGGGAGTAAAATGACTCCAAGGTCATGTTGTTGATTATCTGACAAAGGAATAGTATCTGAACAATGCATTACAGATAGCCACTGCCCTAGCGGAAAGGACTTAACCACAACATTTCCAAATAGCAGTTGGGAACCCTATAGCAAAAATGATTATTGCAGGCTACTTGAAAAGCTCTGTTCAACAAATGCATGATCTTCCTTCTAGAGCAGTGGATTGAAATAAACAGCTGAGCCCTAGATGTATAGCTTATAAAGGCGCCACAGTCGGATCGGATCGGATAACCCCAAAGGTTGAACAAGACAAAAAGAAGACAACATGGATCAGTCATTATGGAGAGTATGTAACTTTCTTTTTTTTTCACTTTCACCTTCCTTGAAGCTTCTTTTCTTAAAGTAAGATATCACAGTTATATGAGACCTGACAGAGATAGCTAATGTTTAAAATACCCTTCTTAGTAAATTATGTACTTCCCTCTTTTGTTGCCATATTTCTGAGGCTACTTACCTCTGCTTTTCACTATTTTTTTTTCTTCTGAGGCAATTTAATTTTGTGAATGGATTATTGGAGCAGACTTATTTTGCAAATTTCCTGTTTGTAGGACATGACAGTTTTGTTTTGATGAAGTTTTTCAAATACTGCAAAGTATGCATAATTGTGCATCAAAATGTACAACACCATAATGCATTAACACAATATAAGCTCGTTTAAAAGAAACTTGTAGAATGAAAGTAAAACAAACAAACAAAAAATGTAGCAGTTTCAGTGTGGTGATCCCACTTATATGCAGATATGGATTATAGACCATTATTTTCACTGAACTGTTTGACTTGAAAGTCATCTAATAACTAAAATATTGGCCTACTGTAAACAGCATTCCATACTACTTAGGAAATGCAGATGGTAGATGACTGTACCTCAGCTGTATCTTCTGCTCCTTTGCTATTTAATCATTCAAACTCCGAGACTGCAGTATCATTAAAACAGGTGACATTTTTGTCGCCTCTTCTGCTGAGTGTGATGCTTTTTGTCCTAGAGAGATAAACAGCACATGTACTCTCCTCAGAAAAGCAGAATGGTGACCAGCACAATAACCTAGTCATTTACATGCCGAGCTGCAGGCTTCAGACTAATGAAACAACTTGTTACAAATACTGCAGCTGTGTTTATTTAGATATAGCTAAAAAATGCTTCCAACAGACTGTAACTCAACTGACTATATTACATCAGCAATTGTTTGATTGTCAATAAGCCCTTGACATACATCAACGGATTAACTCGAAATAATCATGTCTCATTTAATCAGCATGCAATTAACAGAGTATAAAACATTTAAAACCTTGGAAAACAACAACTCAAAACAGTGACAGACTCACGGGTGTAAAATGCACAAAGTATTTGTTTTTGCCTTAGTGCAATCCCCTACAACCCAGAATTACACACACACACACACACACACACACACACACACACACACACACACACACACACACACACACATATACACACACACACACACACACACACACACACACACACACAAACTCCAACATTGCACAAACTCAGAGAAAAGAGGAAAGTGTTTTCTGTCTTTTTTTGACATGTTGGCAATCAGCATTTCAACTTCCAACATTTCAGCAAGGAGCTGAATTAGAAAAAAGGATTATATTCACCTTCTGCCTGTTTTCTGACTGACATTGATTAAACCAACCCAGTAGCTTTCCAGTTAAAATGTTCTGAGCATTCACTTAACTTGGGGTTAAAAAAAGTACGTTTTGCTATAGTTCAATGATAAATAACAAAGAGCTTTACCTTTTAGTCTTCAGTCAAACACTTCAGGATGTGCAAAGTACTGGTTTATTCTATAAACAGCGCTGGGAGACTGCCTACTCAAATTTTCAGATCAGTGTTAAAGAAAAAAGAAAACAACTATGTGTATATATATATATATATATATATATATATATATATATATATATATATGTGTGTGTGTATATATATATATATATATGCATATATGTGTATATATATATATATATATATATATATGTGTATATATATATATATATATATATATATATATATATATATGCATATATGTATATATATATATATATATATATATATATATATATATATATATATATATACATATGTGTATATGTATATGTATATATATATATATATATATATATATATATATGTATGTATACACCTTTTATTAATTTCATGCATGCAGAACTTTGAAGTTACATTACTTTCACGAATCAATGTATTTAAAAATGCCCTCATCCCCTCATGATTCTCTCTTAAAGCTTTGCATGAACATTTCACAAATATGCCTTTTTAAAACATAGACCACCAGGTCTAACAATTTATCTTTTAACCTTGTAACATTCAATACCAGTACACACCGTCTTACAGACATTCTTACAAATACTCATCCCCCAGCCTGAGAAGGCCAGAGCCTACCGTTAATTAATCTGATTTCAAAAGATTTCTGGCATTAAGTAATCTGGTTTCAAAAGATTTCTGGCACATACAAAGACTCATCCCCCAGGCTGAGAAGGCCAGAGCATATTATTAATTAATCTGGTTTCAAGAGATTTCTGTCACATTTTTTTCTTTATTAGCATTCTGAAAGTATAGTATAACATCCCTTAACTCCTTCAGCACTTGCTTCACCTTCAGCTGTCTGTCATTACACTATAATTTTCTAATAAAGACAATGCAGTTGTAAGACACTTAAAATAAATGGCTACTACTTATACAAAAATATATTTTGCATAATCATGCATCTGTGTTACATAAACATATCATAAACATTTTATTTGACTCATTTGCTAAGATACTGCAAGTTTATATGTATTTAGTAAAGAATAATCATGAAACATATTTTTCTGTAACAGTCCTCACCATTTGACACTTTGTGTCACCCAACACGCACAATTATGTTTTAATTCTTCTTAACTTGATAATATATGCTTCAGCATTATAGTATTCATCATCTGCAGTGACTGAATCTTTATTTAACTTAAGTTCATTATCAGATACTTTTTTAGTGACATTGCACATGCAGGTGAGGTTAAGCATTTTGTAATTACAGCCTTTAGAACAGAAAATGTTAAAACAACTACAAGAATAATAATTATTGTAATGATACCTTGTAATATACTAGTTCCCAGGTTACTAAATACACTGCTTAACCATCCAAAAAGTGTCCACTGTTTACATGTGCTGTCCAGGTCCTTGGTCCTCTGCTCTATGAAATTGGCCAACTTTTCTTGTTCATCATGATAGTCAGTAATGTAAGAACAACAACATCTTATGAGGTCACATGACCCCCCCCCCCCGGCAGCTAGCATTATTTCGAGGGCCAGACAATTTTGTAATCCCACAGTTCGAATTTCAGTCTTTTTTCGATTTGGCATTCTGATGTGATGTGAAGTGAAGTATAGTTAGCTATCTCCTGAAGAATTTGAGCAAGCATGGTAATTTAAAGCATTGTCCTTTACACTCCATACCCAGGAGTAAAAACTGGCAATACTTGCTCTGCTCAGTGAATTGCTTATTTATTTCTCAGTCTGCCGGCTGACAATATCTAGACCAGTTTACAGGCAACCAGGGGTAGGCACGATCACTGCAAATGTAGTAACTATCCTCTATCATGCCCATGCCACTCCTGCAGTCATAGCTTTTTAAGTGTATAGAGTTCAGCACACTTTCGTGTCTAGTGTCATTGCATTTGCTTGTTCTCGCTGGTACAATTCCATTTTTGGCATAGCATGTGTCTCCATGATTTGTGATTCAGGCTGAAGAGACACAACCTTTGAAAAGTCAATCACATTACGCCAAGTTAGAATCATGTCACTAAGATCCTTTTCAAATGTCACCTGTGATGCAGGAATTGGAATAATGAGAATCCCTGCCTTAGAATGATGAGGTATATGTGAACACACCTGGCAGTTTGTCACATTATGTCGACAGTATATTGTCAAAGAACCAACAAGAAACGGTTTTCTCTTGACCAGTTTATAAAAGGAAACAGCAACAAAAACAAAGCAAAAGTACCTGCTGCCACTGGATGCATCATGGAGTGCTGTCTGAGTTGATTTTCTCTTTTAATCTTTTGCTGGGACAGATGATTTGTCCTTTGCACTTCGGTCGTTCTTTGCTGACAAAGATGATTCGTCTGGGGCCCCCACATGGTAAGTCTTCTTGCACTGTGAAGAATGTATCCACTTTGGTAGTCCTCACACAGCAGATGTCAGTAAAAGTTGTGAGCGGCACCTGGAAAGGACCTTTCCACTTTGGACTCAAACAGTTCCTTCTCTGGAAAGTTTTAACATAAACCCAATCACCAGGCTGCAGTTGGTGCCAGGGCTGGTCAGGAGGTTGAGGAAGAGCTTCTCGTACAGTTCTGTGGTACTGCTGCAAGAAATAAATGAGTTTTGTGCAGTAGGGCAATATAACATAATTTGTTAGAGTTAATTCTTCATTTGACACAAGGGGAATAGCTGGATGGGCCATGGGTCTGCCCATTAATGTTTCATAGGGACTCAATTTCCTTGTACTATTTAATGTACTCCTCATACTCATTAATGCTAAGGGAAGTGCCTCTGGCCATTTAAGGCTTGTCTCAGCACAAATCTTTGAAATCTTATTTGTAACGGTCCTATTAACTCTTTGTACAAATCCAGATGACTGTGGATGGTTGGGACAGTGAAGACCCAACTTACAATTAAAAATCATGCATAGTTCTCTAATCACTGAATTGTTAAAATGAGTTTTTGGTCACTATTGATAGTACAAGATACATCAAATTTAGGTATAAATTCAAATACAAGTTTTTTAACAACTGTTACAGAATCTGCTTTGAGATATGGGTAAGCTTCCACCCATGCAGAAAACATGCAAACCACCACTAATTTAAATTCTAAATTACGGACCTTTGGCATCTTGACAAAGTCCCTCTGCACATTTACAGCAGGTCCCCCTGTTGGTGGTAAGTATGTAGTTCTAATGTTTGAATTTTTGCTAACATTGTGTTCTAGGCATATTGTACAATTGTTAACATACTGAAGTATCAAAGAGGAGACATGAGAAGCATACCAACCTCAAGTAATTTGATTAAATAAAATTGTCTGACCTGCATGGGCTGGTAAATGATATGCCCTTACCAGGTAAGGTAGCAAAGAAGTAGGCGCCACCAGTCGGCCATCTGGATGTTGCCGTACCCCATCATCAGATTTACTGCATCTGTCTTTAAGCCACATTTGAACTTCTCCCTGTAATGCTTCAGCTTGGAAAGCCAATACTCTTAAAATTAAACACATCATCAGTGTTAGTCTTACAATAGCATTACATGAACATTTGCACAAAATCCTTCTACAACTTGTTGATCAGCTTGAGCTGCCAAATTAATTCCCTTTGAAACAATATCTATATCCTTTTGATGGGCACTACATTTAACTACAGCTAATTTTTTAGGCAACAAAAGAGAATCTAATAAAGCATTCACAAAAAAAAAAAATCTTTAATCCGAGTTCCTGCTGAAGTTAAAAATCCTATCTGCTTCTAAAGTTGCCCAAAATCATGTACTACACCAAAAGCATAGTGACTCTCTGTATAGACATTGTCAACTTTGTCTTTGGCTAACTCACAAGCCCTTTGTAGACCCACTAACTCGGCTACCTGGACAGAATGTACACCCTCTAGTCTTTGTTGAAACAAAACATCATTGTTGCTGCAGACAGATAGTCCTGCGACCAGATTTCCATTTCGATGTCTTCCACAAGAAAAATACACAAACAGCTTCAGTTCAGTGTTGGGTATGTGAGTGTCCTTTAAGTCATTTTTAGGAGAAAGCAGATAATTAGTCACACACACAATCATGCTCTTCACCATCCTCAGCAGTAGGTAACAAAGATGCAGGATTTAGAAATAGTGTATGAGAAAAATGGATCAGAAAGAAGTGGAAGTTCATACTTAGACATATAGTTATAAGAGAGATGATACAGAATGAAGGACGGCTACTATAAGATGATGCCTGAGCACCAGTGATTGCACATGACTGACTAGAATGGCGGCGGCAGCCACCACCCTTAAACATGGTGGAAATCCCTTTGCAACAGAATCAAGTGCTGTACTATAATAAGTAATGGATGAAAATTGTCCCCATGTTTCTGTGCAAGCATTCCCTGACCAAATCTATTCTTTTCATGACAAAATGAAATGAAACTCTTTCCATAATAAAGCTGAGGCAGTAGCTAAAACTTGTTTTAAATACTGAAATGAAATTTCCTCTTCAGTATCCCAAGGGAAGGGACTCTGGTGTATTCTGTTTTAAAAGTTTTGTCAAAGGTTTAGCAATCTCTGCATAGTTAGAAATCCACTGTTTGCAATATTCTGTCACAACTAAGAAAGATCTAAGTTGATGCTGAGTAGTTGGATGTGGGACTTTAGCTATTGCCTCAGTACAAGATGGTACCATCTGCCTGCTACCATTATATATCAGATGACCAAGATAATGTATTTGAGATGACTATAGCTGTAATTTTTTCTTGACACCTTGTGTCCTTTTTCTTCAAGAATACTTAAAATATGGAGGGTATGCTGCTGACACTGCTGAAAAGAATCAGACACTATTAGTAAATCATCGGCATATTGCACTAAGACAGACCCATCTGGAAATATAATGTCTTTCAAATGAATTTGAGAAAATATTGAAGGATATTTAGTGTATTCTTATGGCAACTGTGTCCATGTATACTGTTGTCCCTTATAAGAAAAGCAAAAAGAAACTGACTTTCAAGGTGGATAGGTATAGAAAAGAATGCTGAACACATATCTATCACAGAAAAATATTTTAGGAAAAGTTGGTAATACTGCATTGTTTACAGCCCTCAAATCATGCACAAACCTATAAGTATTCTTTTTCTGTTTTTTTTTTACAGGGAGATTAGGGGTATTACAAGGACTTTTAGCTGTCTATATTATTCCTTGTTGTATCAAGGACTTAATTACTGGTTTGATTCCCTGCTCTGCTTCTGGTTTCACTGGATACTGTGGAACTCTAGGGAGAGGTTTGCATGGATTCAATTTTATTTTTACTGGTTTTGCAGATTTTAATATACCTACTTCATTAGCATGTTTAGCCCATATGGTACCAGCTGTCTGTATGCCTTTAAAAGGCTGTTTCTCAGCTTCTGCTAAGACTGCTAACGCGTCCCCCTCTGATTCTGTTGGAACATCCAAATACACCCCTTCTGGTGTACAGTAAATAGTACAACCCAGTTTGCATAACAGGTCTCTCCCTAGCAAATTTACCTGTGCAGTAGTACTCAAAAGAATCTTAAGAATGCCTTTCTGCAGTCAGTCCTAAAGAAATGGGTATAGGTTTTGAAAGAGGATACGTAACAGTAGTGTTTGTTACTTCAACTGCCTTTACTTTATGTTTTGATGCTGGTATCTGACTGTCTGAGGTAACTCTTAATACAGACACCAGGAAAGGAATTTTCTTTGAATTTATTTTTATCCTAACATAGAGGGTGCCTTTTGATCTATTGGCAGCAAAGGATCAAGATTTATTTCTGTTTTTTTACTTTGACATAGCCAGTACAGTGATTCCTGACTCCTTCCAGTTTGAGGAGGTGATGGAGGAAATGCAGCATTGTTATAATTCGGCTGCCATTCGGTCCAGGTGTCTTGGACTCTCGGCATTCGCTTGTGTGGGCATTCTCCTCTCCAGTGTCCTACTTCACCACAATTGAAGCAAGATCCACAGATAAGGCAGAAGGGACACTGCCAGCTTGTTGTTGCCAACCAGCTGCATCGTGTTCCCCTCAACCAGCGTTCTTACTAAATCCCTCAGCAATTCCTCTCCCCCTTCCCTGCCTCTGTTCTGTCCCCTTGGAGCTTTTAGCTGCCATATTTGAAAGTTAACAGCTTATCCTTGGTATTTTTTTCCTCAGTTTTTCCTGATACTTAATACAGTGATTTGCAACACTTAATAAGGACTCTAAGTCCCTTTCCTGCCAGTCTTTAAGCACTTGTTTTATTTGATTTTATACAGGGGTTTGCAAACCTTGCACAAAAGCAGCTACAATAGCTGGCTTAGCTTGTTCTTCTGGGTCTGTTGTTCCTGAATGTCTAGCAAATATTGCTTTGAGATGACTCAAATAATCTGCAGGGGCTTCCCCTTTATTTTGCTTACATGCCTGAATCTTAGACCAATTTGTCCTAACTTGACATACATTTGTAATTTTATTTAACTACCCTGTCCTTTTGTCTATTAGTGCATTCCTCGTGAGAGTAAAATCTGTTATTTCAGCCTTTGCAAGCAACTGTTTTCTTATTTCATCTGAGGTGACTACCCAAAGCAGCTGGCTTAAATATGTCAAACTATGGTTATAACATTCTGTTATAATTTTTAATTCCTCCTTAAACCTTAACAGATCTTCTCTAATATTTGGAAAACCTTTAGACATAGTCTACAAATCAGCAGGAGTCCAAGGGCAGTGAATAAGCTCTCTATCATTAACCCTCAAAAGTTCGGTAAGAGGTGCCAAATGATCCTCTCCAGAGGCAGTAGCCTCTTGTCATACCCTATCATGTGAGCATGTGTGATGAGTCACCAGAGTGTGTAAAATGCTAGTGCTCCTGTTGGAGAGGTAGAAGCTTGTTGAAAATGCTAGGAAAACGAAGAAGAGGAAGAAACCCCCTCGACTGCAGATGCCTGTTCTGAAGATGAGGGTTGAACAAGAAGAACTAGGTTGAATGTAACAGTACCATGCTGACCTGGTGTCCAGTGGACAGTTGTCCAAAATGCAGGGGTCTGAGAAACAGCATAATCCTGTACAGGAACCACCCATACAGATATATATGGGAGTTTGGGTGCAGTAGCTACTGGAGGATTATCATTCTCTTAAGAAGTTTCTGCTTTTTTGGCCACTCCCAGTTTCTTCCATACCTGCCAAGACAGGATAAAGGGATCATTTTTACTGGTTTATACTGCCTTCTTGACCTCCTTTGCCTGTTATAACAACTTCTAATTAGCATCTTTAATTCCCTTAATGCTGACTCCTTTTCCCTTTTAAGAGCTTCAGTATACCAAGAATAAAATACTGCCATTTGTTCCCCACTTACTTTGTTTTTTTTTTTTTTTTATTTTCTTCCAAAATACCCTTCAATTTCACTAATTTATCCTTATCTTAAGTTCCGTTTAATGGAAATACTTCACCAGAGCAAGATTTTAGTAAGCTGAAACCATCATTCAAATACTTACAACTTTCTTTTCCATAATCATAATACATAAAAATGCAGGTGTTCCTTTTACAGGGATTTGATCCTGCTTGCTTAATTTTGTTCCCATTTTCCCTATTAAGACTTGCCTTGTAGATCCTGGATCCTGGTAATTCAGGAAAAAAATGATTACATCAATTCACACACCATTCAGGGAGAGAAGGGTAGCGATTCTGTTATTGCGCAGTATCAGAGGAAAGGTTTTGATCACCTTTTCCCACAGCATCCCCTTGCTTTTGTCCCATCACGAGCTCAAAATTTGCAGCTCCAGCATTGCGATTGGAAGAACGGGGAGATTGGTACTGTATCCAGAACTGACCACCCTTTCCTGTGTACCTGTGGGTACTTTCTCACTGTCAAACCTATGTGCTATGGGCTCGTGAACTTGATTTACCAGCACACACACCTGTGTCTGAGCATGCTGTAGGCTCATGAACTTGATTTATCAAAACACACAGCTATGTTCCAGCATATACTGTAGGGTCATGAACTTGATTTAGCTTTAAGTTTAACCTCTCTTTTTTTGCCTCTCTTGCTTTTCACCCATACATTAAACAACACAAAACATCTCTCATGCCTCTTAACTCCCTTGACAGAAGGTGCTTCCCTGTTTTAATTTTCTCTTTTGTTGTATGCACATACACTTGAATAAACTTTTTCTTATTTCCTGTGGGGGTCTTCCCACTATTACTTTGCATATACCTAACAAGCAAACTCAGTAATTCAACAAAACAATTCTTCACTCACTCCCCTCTTTTAACTACAATTTTCTAAGAGAGACAAAAAAGAACATTTCCCCCATTTAGTGTAGCAGCAGTTTGCACAGCCTGAACAGTTAGGTATCTGAATCTCAGACTATGGAATTCACAGAAACACTTTCTGTGTTGAGCCCTTGTAATTTATTCCACACTGCCCTGCAGCAATACCAAAGTTCAGATTCTGAGTCACAGCACAGGTTTTGTGAAAGGTAGATCATGCCTGCTCAACCTGGTTGACTTCTTTGAGTCAGTCACCAGAGCTGTGGAGGAGGGTAAGGCAGTTTATACAGCCTACCTCAATCTGGCTAAGGTCTTTGATACCATTCCCCACTCAGGAATTATTGATAAACTCACCAAACTAGGCATCAACCCCTATATCACTAGGTAGGTTGCAAATTGTCTCACAGATAGAACCTACAGTGTGAAAGTAGCAGACTCCAAGTCAGACTGACGGCCAGTCATGAGTGGAGTCCCACAGGGATCAGTCCTGGGTCCTCTCCTTTTTGGCATCTACTTCTCAGAAGTCCAGGCCAACACGGAGAGACTCTGGCTGACCAAGTTCGCAGATGACTGCAAGCTGGGAGCCATTATTAACTCCCCAAGTGATGTAGACATCCTACAAAAAGGCCTCACTGGTGTCAAAACCATGGCCTTAAGCTTAATGCCAAAAATGTGCCATCATCCCCTTTGGGAAAAACTCAGTTCCCACTAATTACCACATCGATGGGAGCCCACTGAACACTGAAGGCGTTATAAGAGATCTGAGGACACAGGTTGACAGCAACCTCTCCTTCAACCACCACATTGCCACTGTGGTCAGAAAGGCCTTCTGTGTGGCACATCTCATTACCAAGGGTTTTGCATCCAGGAAAAAAGAGGTCATCATCTCTCTCTACTCTTCCCTCATTAGGCCAATCATAGAGTATAATGCCCCATTTGGCATGTACCTCACTAGACACATACAACTGCTGGAAAGGCCACAAAGGTACCTCATGAAAAGGATCCTAGGCCTTAAACACATGTTCTACACAGACAGACTCAAAAAACTACAGCTATTCCCTGTCTCATATCTTCTACTAAGAGGCGATCTCTGCTTGACTTACAAAGCCATGTCTGACCCAGCTCTGTTAGAAATGCTACATCTAAAGAAATCCCAATCCCTCCACACCACACACTCCAGAGACCTTAACCTCATTACCACAATCAACAGAACATGCTGGAGGGACAGGTTCATAACCCAGAGAATGCCCATGCTCTGGAATAGACTTCCCAAACATGTCAAGCAGAGCACCTCAGTGTCCCTCTTCAAGAGAAATCTTGATGAGTGGATGGGAAATGGAAAGTTCACCCCACGGATCACTCCACTGGCTTTGCTTGATAGAGGCACTGGGAACTACTGGCGGGTGGCACAATGCCAGGGCACTTCTATGGGCTAGGCTTTTAAAAGCTCCAGGGCCATATCCGAGTACACACCTATGAACCTACAAAATGTAAAGTTCAGTGATAAATAACAAAGGGTTTTACCTTTTAGTCTTGAGTCAAGAATAAAGCTTCTGGATGCACAAAGAACTGGTTTATTCTATAAACAACACTGGGAGACTGCCTACTCAAATTCCCAGATCAGCCTCAAAGAACAAAGGAAAAAACACTGCATATTTACCTTCTCTTATCAATTTCTTGCATGCAGAACTTTGACACTACATTACTTTCCACAAATTGGTGCATTTAAAAATATCCTCATCCCTTGTGATTCTCTCTTAGAGCTTCATGTGAACATTTCACAAATATGCGTTTTTAAAACATAGATCACCTGGTCTAAGAATTTATATTTTAACCTTGTAATATTCATTACCAGTACACACTGTCTTACAGACATCCTTACAAAGACTCATCCCCATGCCTGAGAAGGCCAGAGCATTCTGTTAGTTAATCTGGTTTCAAAATATTCCTGGCACATAGTTTTTTTCTGGTTTCAAAATATTCCTGGCACATAGTTTTTCTTTATTAGCATTCTGAAAGTAGACTCTTTAAGCATAGTATAACATCATAACATCCCTTAATTCCTTCAGCACTTAGTTCTCCTGCAGCTATCTATCAATACTCTATAATTTACTAATAGAGAGAATGCAGTTGTAAGGCACTTAAAATATAAGGCTAATTTTTCCTTTACATAAACATATCATAAACATTTTATTATACTCATTTGGGAAGAAACTGCCAGTTAATATGTATTTACTGAGGAATAATCATGAGACATAATATTTTTCTGTAACACTTTCCTTATTGAGAGTCGTAGAAGCTTAGTAGGCTGGCCTGTGCCCTGAGGACTCTGATCACACTGTTTCAATCCAAGGAATAACAGCACTGCAAAGTAAAAACTGAAGCCACATCAACTAGTTACATTAACAGCTTGGAGTCTAGGCACACATGCATGCAAGGCTTTCATATCCATAGATAGGCTTCTTACTCTTCAGAAGCTCGTCTCACAGATTGTTCATCTGCAGTTGCTCACATCTGTTGTTTTTTAAGACCCTTTGGATTGATGACAGGTACCCTTCCCAAGGTTTTCCATGAGACTACTTCAAATAATGTTAGAGTCCAATGGTCTTAGGTTTCATACTTGATGTTTCTACGCATAAAAATATTTAAACCTGCAAAACGTATGTCTAAGATGGTGTCTGCACATTTCAAATCTAATTACTAGGGCGGCACAGTGGTGCAGCGGTTAACATTGTTGCCTCACAGCAAGAGGTTCTCCAGTTCGATTCTCGGCTGGGGTGCCTTCTGTGTGGAGTTTGCATGTTCTCCCTGTGTTTGTGTGGGTTTCCTCCAGGTACTCCGGTTTCCTCCCACATTCCAAAGACATGCATCTGGAGCATTTCTCCCTGGGCCTCCTCTGAAAACAGGCTCTGTGGAACCTAGTTGGACTTTCCCGATCAACAAATGTTAAATAAATAAAAAATAAAAAATTACAAACCATTAATTTCTAATTTATATGCTCTAGACTGTATTCTGTTTCTATGCCGCATCACTGTAGATGTCTGTCTTAATGTAGGGGGAGTATTGTGAAGGGTAGATTTTTTGAGTATATAGTCACAGTCAGAGGTCAGTTTGCACATCACTGTACTCAAGATGGAGCAGTTCTTCTCATACAGAAAACCTTCCAGGGCTCCCTACCTGAACTGGAATAGCAAATCATATGGACAACTTGACAGTTGTTTGGTGTATCATCAAGGATGGGAGAATCATTCCTGTCTTCATGTTTGGGAAACAGTGTGGACATTGGAATGCATTGCTGCTTCTACTCCACACTTTTGATTGCAAATAACGTTCTTGGAGAAAGCAGCTGCTTAGTATAAATGCTCAGTTGTTGTCTTTTTATACACACTACCAGTTCCTATGTTCTTCAGTAGTGTACACCAGGATAAATTATATCCCTAAATATGAACATCAACCTATTCATACCCTACATCTCTTTACTCTCCCTTCTTCACTCACTTCCTTACTTCTGTCAATTTATCTTCCTTTGCTTTCTCTCAAAATATAAGCCTGTTTTTCTCTCACTTCATATTACATTTCCTGTTTGTATTATACTACTTTAACTTTAATTTCTCTGTAAACTGGCTAAAATTTCTCTAACTATTAAATTATTGCCATATAACATGTATCTGTTCCTAACCAATGTTTTCATATTATGTCTAATTTGGTATAATTATTTAAACTGTAGTTGTTTTTGTATTATTTTTAAAGACTGAAGTTATTGTTCTTAAAATACTTTGTAATATCTTGGAGCTTTTTCCCCTGGGCCTTCACTGAAAATGGGTTCCTACCCAGTTGGACTTTCCCAGTAATCAAATGTCAATCAATCAACCAGTTAATAAATAAATACATTGTTCAGTTGCTGGGAAAAATCTTGTTGTGACTCATGTTGTTCCCCAACCAGTGCCAAGTGAAGTAACTTATTTTCCCTTATGTCCCTTTGGGGGAACATAGAGGGATACTTCTGTCCAGCAATAGTCCCAGGACATCTTTATATTTCTCCTCCATGTCCACTGTTTCTGAAATTAATACAGAAAGCCAAACTGCACAAGCCCAGAGTAATCCTCATAGCCCTTTTTTTGGGGGGGCTGACAAGATTAGTTCTCCTTACTCAGACCTTCTCTGTTGGTGAAGCCTACTGGACCCTGCTGTCTTATTCCTTCAGTAAATACCATCTGGTTCTCCTCTCTCTATATCTAACCTCTTGGTTTCTCCAGTTCCAGTAATGATGCAAGATCCTGCCTACTTATCCAGGGTTGTCTAATTTCTCACTTATACAAAAAAAGTCCAGTACTAAAAATCCCATTGCAGAAAATGGACTCATTTCTGTGTAGGAGCATCATCAGAGGGACTGGATCAGTACTACTCCTGAAACATCATTCAGTCTGCTTCAATTTTTTGACACAGACCCCAGCTACTTTATAAAAGTGTGCCTTGTTGGTGTTTCTTATTATCATCAAGGATTTAATTCCATGTATTTGGCATTTCTGAAAGTATGCAAAGCCTTTCTAAAGGCTGTCCTTCATATTACACCTCCACTCTTGTTCCTCTTTTATATTTTGCACTGAAAAAAAATTACATCTCCCTTTTAAACCAACCTTTGAGGCACATTTATATATATATATATATATATATATATATATATATATATATATATATATATATATATATATATATATTATACCAAGTCCAAGACTGCACAAACTCAGAGAAGAGGCAGAATATGAGGAAAATAAAGCACTAATTTTTTCACTTTTCTACAAGTAAAGCGACCATTGCAGTTCTCCATTCATCTTTTGTGCTTAAGATTCTGAGCATGGGTCAACATGTGGAGGTAGACAGTAGGGCTCATGCTTATCAGAAATACGTGAACCTATCTCACAACTTTAACTAGATAGGGCAAAAGGTGTGGCAGTAGTGAGACAGGCTCTTAGGGTCCATGATTGGCACCTTAGATGATCAGGCTGGAGTGCAAAACGAATCTGACTGTAAATATGCTATATTTTTTATAATTTTATATTTTGAAGCTATATTTCTTGAGATATCTCTTCTCTAACTGCCTTCATCTAGTCAGTATGCCAGTACAGATTATTTACTTTGGCTGTGTAATCTTACATGTTTTTTTAGTCTTGTCATAATGTATACATTTCATTGTTTTGCTTGCTATGTTGTCAGATTTACAATGGATGTTATTTTTTTTTCTACCCAGGGCTTCATTGCAAATGGACTTAGCTCAGCTAAACATTCAGTCAAAATACATACTTACATGTATATATGCATACATAAATGAATAAAAATGAATAATTCAAAAAGATAAATTAGTTTCATGGATGTCTGGTATAACTTTGGATATCTTGATTGCATCTCACTCTGCAGAGGTGTAATAACCTACTTCCTCTCATTTTTTTGTTTTGTTTTGTTTTTTTATAATTTCAAGTCTCCATGCTTTCTTTTTCCATTAAACTTGTCAAATTATAATGTCACAGTTTCTTCTGGCCAGTGGTCAGGGTAAAAAATTAAGACTAGTGGTCCACCTCATGCTTCTTAAGTGTGTAGAAGTTCTAAGTACCAACTGAGATGCTCTCAAAAGAATTGTAATTATATTAGGTTGCTGTTCTTTTTATTTATTTATTTATTTTTGTTAGGAAATATGTGTTTTTACACGCAGTTTTGGTTTGTAGTCAGACATTTAATGCATATGTTGTTAGGCCAGCTTGTTCTCTAAGATAATGAATAAAAAATAACAGGAGCTTAGAGTCGATGTTTAAAGATTTGTACACTCACTGGTAACTGAAAGGCTTGTATTGTAATGAGTGCTGTTGATACTGTACTGTATTTATTACTAGGATTGCTTATATACTGTCACTTTTTATACATGATTTTTTTTTTACTTTCTGCTAATCCAAAAGGCATGAGACATGTCTGAAAATGTCAGTTGTGATTAGTGCACTTCCCCAGTTATCAAACTGCTAACTAAATTTAAACTGCTAACTAAATTTAAAAACTTTATCCATAACTTCAGTAGGAAAATGCAGTTGATTAGTACGAAATGCAGACAGGCTGGAAGCAGTAAATGGGTTTTGAGAATGCATCTGTGAATGTATTATAGAACTCCCCAATGATTAATAAACAGCTGGCCTTCACGAGGCAAGGCTTAAATATTTGGAATGGGTTTGCTTTAAATTTGAATCACTTGGGTCACTCTGCCAAGTATTGGACACAGTTCCAGATTTTCAAGGCTAAATTTATACTGAAGGGAACAACTTAACTGTTGTAAGATAGGATTTCTCCTGGACCACATAACAGTTGCATTTCTGTTTTAAAAGCTGTTTTACAAAACAGGCACTTTAGAAAACAAGTGACAAATAACATATCTGTCTGACAAATTAAGAATTTTATGTTTGGAAGCACAGTGTTTCCTCCTAGATTTGGATTACTACATTTATGATAAATAAATGTTGTTATTTCATCATTTTGTTATGACAGCAGTTGTCGGTATTACATTAGACTATATTACTGTCATTAGTGTAGAGTGTTGTATGCTTCCAACTTCAAATATGTTACTATTTGCAAATGTAAACAAAGCACAGCTCATTAGGATGTACAAAAGTTATAAAAATAAGAAAGAAGCACTAATAATAGAATTAATAAACTGTATACATCAAGTATCAGTCTGATCTGTCCCTGAATAACTGTGTCATAAAGTGATCACTTCTGGATTGTCTTAAAGCTGCTATTGCAGTTCCAGAAGTATACCTGATAAGCAAAACACCTGTTGCCTGAAGTTTCTAGCTGCATCTTCACAAATAATATTAGCCAGCTCAAGCAAAGACCATACGCAGGACATTAAAGGAACAGTATTTTTAGGTGGAAGGGACCTAAAGTCACATGGGGCAAAAAACAGCACGACTTTGAACACTATACATGAGTAGTCTAGGCTGTGAAGGACTGAGGTGGTATGATGGAAACTTAAAGTACCAGTCAGTACTCATGTGGTCATGTCCCATACTAGCTGCTGGTGGTCAGGCTCATTCTTGGGCAGCCCCAGGTGAGGACATTGCAGTAATAAGACAAGAGGAGGCTGAAGTGAGGTCCATAGGTGGATGGAATTCAGGTTACTGTATCAGGTAATACCCCTTATGGGCTAACAAGAGGCCCGTCAAGAGCTTACACCTTGTCCCAGAATGTCAGCCTATCATCAAGGATCACTCTAACATTACAGAACTTAGACACAAACCTTCAGCCTTTCACCTTCACAAAGGATATAGAGGTCCAGGGGTGGAGTTGTGGAGTCATTTAAGGTAGCATGAACAGCCAGGGCCTGTGTGCAGGCTCTGTTGAATTTTAGACATTTACTTTTTATCTGTGGATTGACAGAATTCAGATAATCTGCAACAGAATGATGACCACCATATACTCTTAAGGAAAGGAGGGTTACAGTTGTATATCTGTGGCAAAAGGGCAGTAAAGCAGATGAGTTCTGCCAGGTGCATCATGTGCAGAGGGAAAAACAATAAACCCAAAATGGAATGCTGGGGGCTCCATAACCCTGGTAGTGAAAAAATGATTAATTGACACTAGAAACTAGCCTTGGATTGCAACCCGAAAGGTGTGAATCAAACCAATTCAGGATGTAACCAGAAAAAGGCTAAAGTCTTTGCATTTGGATGCTGTGATACACCCCCCCCCCCCATGACAGAGGTTGCTCAAAAAATCAAGGAAGAACAATGTGGAGTAACAACACTGATTTAATGACATTAGGAGATAGTTCACCACCATAATAAGGGCTGTCTCATTACTGTGGTGAGTCCAAAATCTGGACTAAAATAGATCAAGTAGGTTCAGATGGTAGACTTTATAGATTCCCTGCAGACTACTCTGTCAGAGATACTAGGTGAGTAAATTGGTGTAACTAAGGACATTTTTTGAGCAGTGATGCAGAATTGGAATAGCCTAGACAAAGTAAGGCCTTGCTGAGTCTAATTATGGTGGCTGCCAATAAACAGTTACTAGAAAATGGAAATCTAAGTCTAACCCTGCTGTAATAGAAGTAGTGGATATAGTAACAGACATAAAACAACTGGAATTGGGATCTTTAGAAAAGGTTAGGAGCAAATTTAATTGAAAAAATGGAAATTGAAGGAACAATACATGCAGAGGAGGAAAAAGGTTTAAAAGGGCATGAGTTGAATGAGCTATGTAATGTTTGACTGGCAATGACTGAATAGATTATAAGTGATGTATAATGTTTGCAACTAAAATTATGCCAATATGGTTTGTGATGTATTATGTTTGCAACTAAAATATATATGTCAGTGTGGTTTGTTTTCACTTATATGAATGATTGTCTATGTCATACATGATCATTTACTAAAGATGTTTCTTGTTTTAAAAAAAAGGAGGTTCAGATGGTTTGTGGCCATTTAAAGTGGAGTATTCTGTGGTTTACTGTTAAGGATGGAAAATGGGGCCTCTTTTAATCTTGGAGTCCTGAGCAGACATTGACATTGTTTCTGTACCGGAACAAAGCTTAGTTGCTGGAGATGCTGTCCTTGTACAAAGGTGCTACTTATATATGTGGTTCAGAATACATTACTTTGCTTTGACATCCATTTAAATGCCTGGAGTGGGTATTAAATAGTTTCATTACTCAACTGAGGGTTTGATGGAGCTCATCTTTTAGACTTTTGTGGAATTTTATCTACTGACTGCTTTTGTAGTGGTGCAGATTTATTTAATTCCACATATTTTCAGGTGACTGGCATTTTGCCCTTACAGTATACAAGTTTTCTGGTGTTGTGAGACTGAATTTTGATGTATAGAATTAGGATAATTATTAGGATGTTGTTGTTTCTTTCGGCTTATCCCGGTTAGGGGTCGCCACAGCGGAACTCCGGTCTGCTAATATTTGGTAGTGGATTTTTACATGCCGAGTTACCAGCTCTGACGCACAACCTTCAACGAAGGCACGCCCATTCACGCATGCCTCCACACAGAAGACGCTCTAGCTGAGAATCAAACGTGACAACGTCTTGTTGTGAGGCAACAACGCTACCGCAGCACCTATTAAATATTATTAAATTATTAATTTGATGTGTGCTTGATGAGAGCTTGCTGACTGCTTCTGAGCATTTGTGATCTTCGGGGCTTTGATGTCTCAAGATGCTGTTTTTGGCTATCGTGCATGTAGTTTTGCATTACTGCACTACACCTGATTTTTTTATATTTCATTATGAACAGACATTTGCATTCTTATTGTGACTTGCTTATGCTTTGTTCACTGGGAATTTGTTCCTTCTGCATTCAGTTCATTATTCTGTTTAATTACTTTAGTTTATTTGTTGAATTGCTCTGTTCATTTTCTTGTTAAAGTGCTTATGTAATTAAGCATTAAAGTAAATTGGGACTTGAACTTGGTCGGTGTACTTCATAATGCTGGAAACTCCTCCATTATCAAGAACCAACAGTAGCATTTTGTACTTCTCACCTATAGCTGATTCTGGGAACCAGAGGCTATTCTTAATCTTGGTTTACCAGCAGGACACGTAGTAATTGTGCTCTTATACCATCAGATAACTTGCAATTACAGGAAGACAAAGCTGTACTAAAATACCATAAAGCATAAAATGCTATTTCTGACATGACTGTAGAATAGCAAACAGTTTTTCACTTTATGTTAAATGAGTGATGCCTAGCCTATATCAAGTACCACACCTATTTTACTTCCTGATTTTTTTTTTCATTACGTCTTATTGCAGTCATGCCTTCTGATAGGGTGTAACCAGAAATTAATAGAATTTACTTGTAGTCTTCTGCTGCTGTGCCCCCACCTCCATAAAAACGTAGACAATTAATTCACAGTTCAGATATGTGCATGTTTATTTTACTGTAGCTGCATTTTTAAAGTTAGGAAAGATGAATATCTGCATGTCTTAATAATATCCTATCCTATGTCTTAATAATGTATATGCATATGTCTGATCTGATGTTACTCATTTTTGTCAACTGTTGGGACTTGGATCTGGTCTCAGCACCTTTAAACCTTTGGATCCAGGGTTCGGACTCCTCCCCTAGCCATAATTCCCCTCTCCTTCCTCAGATCTCATTTGCCACCAGAACTGAACAGTCACAAGGGCTCTAATCTCTGTTTCGGTGAAAAGTCTTTTCAAAAGTCCTATTATAACTTTATCTGGTGTTTTGCACCTTTCCTTCCCTACCCTTTTTCCTTTTGGTGACTTTAGTTACTATTTAAAAATAATGTATAGATTAACATAGTCTTTAGCCATTATGATTAATATTTACAGTTACAGTTAGTTTATAAGGTTAAATTTCAATTTAAACTTACTCATAGTAGTATTTAGAACTTAGTGCGTCATGTGGTTTCCTTCCTGACTTATAGCTTAGTCATCGATAGTTGTTTGGTTTATGCTTCCTGTGAATGCATATACAGTTGGGGGTCTCCTCAGCTTTATCTCTTCAGGTAAATCTGAGAACAGTTTCGATGACCCCTGATGTCGCTGTTAAGGAATAACAGCACTGCAAAGTCAAAAGTGTCGATGTCACTGAAGACAAGGATTTGGATGAAGGGGAGGGTTTCCCTAGATCCCGCTTCAGTGATGTCAGCTTTAGTGAAATCCTAGAACTGATGAAGCTGAAAGGGGGATGGTCCACTGATATAACTTCCCCAGAAGAATCCATGTTCCTGGAAGCTTTTGCAGATGACTCTTCTATTGCTTCATGGTTCCAACTCCTGACACCCTCATTGATTTGATGGCTTAGAAGTCCTGGAAGGAGCCTGATACAGCAGATTAAATTCCCAAGAATTTGGACAAGATTTTGGCACCCCCAATTGATGAAGTTCACAGGAATAAAGTCCCTCATGTAGATACTACAGTCGTGGCAGCAGCCACAAAGAAAGAGCTCTCTGAAACTAGTACATCTGTCCATGAATCTAGGGCTTTGGACAAACTTACACTGTAGTGACTTTTTCCTGTGAAAGTGCTGAACTATCTTGCCCATATTATGTTTCCAGAGAGAGAACTGACTGATGAGATCAGCAATTTTCTCTCACATAATTTGCAGCAGATTGCCAGAAGAACGTGGAATCCCAGATATCTACCTTAATTTCCCTTTCTAATGTTTTCACGCAACTGCTTTCCAATGCAGCTGATAGAACAGTTACAGCAGCAGGTGCCAGCATAGTGGCACATCAGTATGCCTGGTTGCAGTTGTTTGATTCTGAAGAAGGCTTTAAGAAGCTTTAATTGTCCTTCCTCAATGCTCCTATTTATGGATCCACTCTATTTGTACCTAAGATTGAGGAGACACTCACCAGAAGTGAGCAGGATGGTAACACCCTATCTGCCATGGGAATCCACTTCTCTACTACTCAGAGGATCTTTTCCAGGAATCAATAAAGAGGAAAGAAGACATGGTTTAGAAAAATCACAGGATTTTAACTTGGATGCTTCCTTGGACAAACCTTTCCATGGTAGATGAAGGGGTCATTTTAATGGACATTGTCCTAGGGGTAGAGATAGTCCACAAAACCAAGGATTTTGTGGTCCCTTGTCCAAGAAATCCTTTCAGTACTCCTAAAGGGTTGCTTGACTGCCACACTCTGGAGGCAGTCAAGGGTGCTTATCCTTACACCCTCAAGGCTGGCGGGCCATCACTTCAGACACATGGGTGCTGACGATAGTAACCAGAGGAAATACCATTCCATTTCTCTCCCTCCTCAAATAAAAACAAGGATTCTATTAGTGCCACTCCAACAAATAGAATACACAACAGCAGAAGTCAAAAAGTCTTTGGAAAAAAGAGGCATCCAGCAGGTCCTGCCAGACTGGATAGGATCAGGAATCTATGCCAAGTTCTTTTTAGTTTCAAAGAAGACAGGGAACCTAAGCCTATTCTGAACCAAAGTCATCTAACTCAATCTGTGAAGCACACAAAGTTCTGGATGGTCACAGTTCAGTCCATTTTACCTCTACTCAGGAAAGAAAACTGGATGTGCTCAGTAAATCTCCAAAATGCGTACTATCATGTAAAGATAAGCAGGCAATCCAGGAGATTCATCCATTTCAGGCTGGGAGACAATTATATATTTTCAGTTCAGAGCTCTGCCCTTTGGACTCACTACTGCCCCCTGAGTGTTTACCAAATGCATGGCAGTAGTGACAGTGTATCTCAGACTGCGACCGCAGGGTTCTAGATGTTCCCATACTTGGATGATTGGCTTATAACCGTTTCAACCAGGGATCTGTTAATCCAGCAGAAACACCTTTTACTTCATGTACTTCACAACATGAGGATAACTGTAAGCTTGACAGCAAATTGAGTCCAGTCCATAGAATGTATTGGATTCCAACTGGACAGAACACATCAACTAGCCACCTTACCACAGCACGGGATTGTTTCCATTCTGCAAGTAGCAAACCAAGTATTGTCTCATCCATCACCCCCAGTGAAACTAACTCTCAAACTTCTAGGGCTTATGGCTTCTATGATCACCTTGACCCATCTTTCCAGATTTCACAAGAGTTTTTCAGTGAACCCTCTCAGTCCAGTGGTCCTAACTTTATCACCCCCTCAGCACCCCAGTCAGAGTAACACCCATGTGCAGTACTCATATCAGATGGTGGATCACATTCATAGAGTTGTTAGAAGGTCATCCATTCTTTCACCTTCAATAGCTGTGGTTGCCATGGATACTTCCCTTTCATGGTGAGTGCTTTTTAGAAGGGCTTTCCTTCCTTGACCCCCTTTAAGGGTTCCCATTCCTCCATGGGATATTACAGTAATGCTTCAGGCCCTTATACAACCTTCTTTTGAACCAGCAGCTTATGTCGACTTAAAGTTTTTAACTTGGAAGACACTCTCTTGGTTGCGGTTACTTTTACAAGGAGAATTTCAGAACTGCAAATCCTTGCATGCAAACTTCCATATCTGTTTTTTTTTTCATAAAGACAGGGATTTTCTAAAACCAAATCCCTCCTTTATTCCAAAGATGGCATCTGAATCACGTATAAACACTGAATCTGAATCAAATATAAATCAGTTCATTAATCTATCAGCTTTCTTTCCAAAGTTTTCAAATAGGGGAGAACGTACTTTGCATTTGCTTGATGTTCACAGACAACTTAGTTTCTGTCTACATAGAACTAACGATTTCAGGAAGTCGTATCAGTTGTTTGTTGCATTATCCAAACCTGAATTATGATTTGGTGTTTCCAATGTCACACTTTCAAGATGGCTTTTAAATTGTATTAGATTTGTTTATGACAAATTGGGTTTATCATTAACCAAAAAAAAAAAAAAAAAAACAACAGCTCATTTGACAAGACAGTAGCACCTTTTATAATTTTTCAGCATACTCTTACAATTGATGAGATTTGTGCTGCTGCCATTTGGTCTTCTGTCTATACTTTTATGTCTCACTATAAGGTGGATGTACAGTCCACATCTTGTACCTGTTTTGGCTCTGCTGTTCTCAGAAATATCCTTCCTTGATGCCACCCAGGCAAACTAGTAGCTAGAGAGTCTGTTCCAACAGTTGAATCGGACAAAAGTGGACAACATTAGATGCAAAATTTATGTACTCACAATAACAATAGGTCTGTGTTGTCCTATGTATGTCTAGTTCAACATCTTTCCCTCCTTCCCCCTTCCAAATTGACACCTCCTATACCTTGAAAAACGTATGGTAGTCTAGTAAAGTTTTGCTACCATTAACTTCAACATGTTGGTTCCTTTTCTTTACATGGAAACACTTTATGTATTGAACATAACCTGAAGGGCCCATCTCTATACCAGAAGAGTGCAGAGTTCCTGTAATCATGGCTGCACAGGTAAAAGCCACACTCTCCAAAGCCAAGAACGCAGCATTCATAGGACCTGACAACATCCCAGGCTGCGTTCTACACGAACTGCAGAATGAACTGGCACCCCAGCTAAGCACCATGTTCAATCATAGCCTCACCTCAGGCTTTGTGCCCACTGAATGGCGCATAGCAACGGTTATCCCACTCCACAAAGGGGGAGCCACCACGTACCCTGGGAACTACTGTCCCATTAGCCTAATGAGCCTGGTGTGCAAAGTCATGGAACATATCATCATGGATCTTTTGCACAAAGACATTGGTAATCTCCAAACTCTGAACCCCACCAAGTTTGGGTTTGTAAAAGGCAGATCATGTCTCCTAAACCTGATAGACTTCTTTGAAGCAGTCACCAAAGCCGTAGATGAGGGTAAGTTGTTCACACAGCCTATATAGATCTCGCCAAGACTTTTGACACTATCCTCCACTCTGGATATATAGATAAACTCACTAAACTAGGTATAAATCCCTGTGTCACAAGATGGGTTGCCAACTAGCTCACTGACAGAACCCACACTGTGAAAGTAGCAGACTCCAAATCCAACTACAGACCAGTGACAAGTGGAGTACCGCAGGGTTCAGTCCTGGGTCCTCTCCTGTTTGGTACCTACTTCTCTGAAGTACAGGCTAACACAGAAGTTGTTTGGCTAATGAAGTTCACAGATGACTGCAAACTAGGAGCCATAATCGAAACTCCTAACGATGTGGACATCCTACAAAAGGGCCTCACTGAACCAGATGCCTGGTGTCAAAGCCATGGCCTCAAGCTCAATGCCAAAAAGTGCATTGCCATCCCCTTTGGTAAAAACACTGTACCCATGAGCTACCACATAGGTGGTAGTCTACTTAACACAGAAAGTGTGATAAGAGACCTTGGGACACAGGTGGACAGTACTCTCTCCTTTCATGATCACATCACCACAGTATTCAGGAAATCCTTCTACGTGGAACGCCTCATCACAAAAGGTTTCTCATCCAGGAAAAAAGAGGTAATTGTTCCCCTCTACTTGTCATTCATTAGAGCCATTATAGAGTACAATGCCCTATTTGGTTTGTACCTCACAAGACATCTACAACAACTGGAAAGGCCACAGAAATACCTCACAAAGAGGACTGCTGGCCTCAAACAGATGCCCTACACAGACCATCTCAAAAAACTCCAGCTTTACTCCGTCGCATATCATCTACTCAGAGGCGATCTCTGCCTAACATACAAAGCTGTGTCAAACCCAGAGCTGTTGGACATGCTTCACTTAAAGAAATCCCAATCCCTCCGAGCTACTCGCTCTAGGAACCTAAACCTTGCCACTACAATAAACAGAACATGCTGGAGGGATAGATTCCTGACCCAGAGACTTCCCATACTCTGGAACAAACTACCTATCTATATCAAACAAAGCTCCTCATTAGCACTCTTAAAGAAAAATCTTGAAGATTGGATGGGAAATATGAAATTCACCCTGGGGATCACCTCTGTGGCTCTGCTCGACAGGAGCACAGGAAAATAATTTTCTTGGGTGGCGAAAGCCAGGGTATCTTTTTGGCTAGGCTTATATAGGCCCTAGGGCCAGTAGCCTAGTACCTACCTATGAACATGGTCTTTAATTGGCTCTCAGTATTGGAAACATGTAACTGTATGTTTGGCAAACTCGGTCTGAGAAAGGAGAAGGAATTATGGCTTGCAGAGGAGTCAGAGCCCTGGATCCAAAGGTTTAAAGGTGCTAAGACTGGATCCAAGTTGGATTCTTGTTCCAATAGTTGAACCCGATGAAAATAGGACAACCCGAATTTATTGTTATTTTTGTTTACTAACTTAATTTAGGTGACCAGATTAGATCCCAGTAGACCAACTCCCTGTTATCACTGGAAACTCAAAATGGTAGTTATACTGACTGGTAGAACTTTGACCAAGAGATTGTCACCACACTGTAGATCCACATGCATGTGTATATACTTTTAAGAAGCTATCCAAGGGCTTGCACAAGTGTATAAATACTGAGCACGTACAAGTCAGACTGCCATTTTATAGTTAGCTGTTGAGATGTGAACATGTACATATGTAAGCTCTGTTTGTTAGTTCATTCATATTTAAAGATGCTGCTATCCATTCTGATGTGTTTCTGTATATTAAAGCATCCAAACGAAACCCCCAAGCCTTCTTATTATTTGCAACAAGACGAACGAGTGACATGGTGTCAGAACCAGGATTTCTAAAAGGCCATGAAGTCAGAACCAACACTTCTAAAAGGACATGGGCCAGAATGTGAACCAGAAGCAAAACTGAACAGCACAGTTAATATGCAGCAGTGAATTGTTCCCACTATGTGAAAACCAGATCAGAAACAAATTTCAGGTACTAAAACTTGCTCAGCACTATTTTCTTTCATATAATATGAAACCAGGTATACAGAATGCTTTAAACAATATTTGCACAAACTGATATGTACTATATTGATAAAATTATTTGAATTACTACAGAAAATGTCTGAAATAAAGTCCGAATTGCCTAAAATGAATAAAATAAAGGAAAACAACCACATTTTTGCAAATCATGTGTATTTTCGTATTAAGCAAAGCCATTCAAGTTTTCAGAAGTGTATAAAGTGTATGTTTCGCAGTGTTACAGTAAAGTTATTTTGCAAAATACAGATATTACAAGACATGTTTCACAGAGTTTGGCCATTACAGATCATATTTCACAAAGTAAAGCATTTTGAAGAGTTTATTGTACTTTTGGATGTTGTTACAAGCTCACAGTACTGTTTGTACATAATTACAAGGGTCATATTTTCAGTGCGTTTGTGTATACTTTGTAGGCATGGCAGACAGATTTTGAAAGCCCAGTTCACTTGTGTTTGACAGTAATATTGCTGAGAACTGGAGAGTGAGCAAGATTTTATAGTTAGCTGTTGAGATGTGAGCATGTACATATGCAAGCTGTGTTTGTTACTTAGTTTGTTCGTATTTAAAGATGCTGCTATCCACCCTAATGTGTTTCTGTATATTAAAGCATCTAAATGAAATCCCAAACCTTATTATTTGCAACAAGATGAATGAGCAAAATGCACTAAAGTGGAACTGGATGTGTCACAATTACATTAAGCAGGGTGCTGCAAAATGTTAAACTGCTGACAAGTACACATTGACTGTTTTAAAGTTCTTGTGCCTGTAAGTAAGGTTAATGACAGAAGGGTAGATATCACTGACTGCTTAAAGTACACATTAGTTAATATCTGATAGATTTCCAGGGCCAGTCTGTAGTCCTCAGCTTTACCAGCATCTTCATTTGATCCTTTACCACTTTACAACACGTTTTGTGACCAGGAAACACAGATTCAAACAAGGAATAGAAATTTTCCTGTATGTCCTTGAGCAAGTCATTTCCACATGTAGAACTCTGATTCAACAAAATGTGGAAACTAGAAAATCAGCTAAATATGACTGAATGAGCTACAGTTTAAGTATTTTTAGGGTGGTATTCAGAAAGGACTTAATCATCATGTAAGTGAATTACAGTGGTGGGTATTCCGAAAGGGCATTTATACTTTGAAAGTTTAAATGTACTACATGGGTATAATACTGAAATTTAAGAGGAATTCAGAAGTGGTAATTGGAACCCAGTTTCTAAGTAAGTTACACTTCATGGTGACACAGAAATGGATTTGCAGCCACAGTACTTGATAAGAAATGTGTGAGTTATAATAAATTTTGTGCTGACACTGACACATAAGAGGTGGAAAGATTCAGAGAAAGGGGACGTGATTTAGAAGTATATCATTGCTGTTCAATAATAATTAGCACTGAGATATAAGAATAAAACCTGCAAAGCACAGATGAAAACACTCTCTCTAAACTGTTAAGGGAGACCAATTGTTTGTCAAGTTCTGCTACAGTTATGCTCAGAGCATCCACAGTATGAGAGTTGTTACTGTGTCTAGAATTATAAAAAACAGAAAAAGAAAAATCTAGCAAAGCCAGGATTTCCACTGTGTGATACCTTAAAACTCTGGGATATATGCAAATTACCCTTTAAGGACATCAGGGGTTTCAGCTAAATAGCAATTCTGAATGCCCATGACATTTTCTTTTAAGTCTAGTTATGGACAATTTCAGGCCAAAAAACCCAAACCCCACTAGCTGTGGACATGCATGCTTCTGCCTTCTTACAGGATCATCAGCACAGCATAAGTGAAATGTTTGGTTAATATTTGGAAACACATGATTGTCGTAAAAGAAAAAAATGTGAAGTTGTTCAATCTTGCCATTCATTCTTGACTGATGGGTTCGGCTCTGGTACGACCACATGCTAAGCTTGAGGTCTTCCAGTAGCTCAAGGCCAATACCCCATTCCATGACGCACTGTGAATTACCTCAGATCTAGTCTGCCGCGGCATCTGATCGGAGGTGCCAGTAGCTTGGGCCAGTACTATTTAAAAACTTTTATATTTAGCAGGTTGTTAAATACTTTTACTAAATTTTTGACTTAGGATAGTTAGATAGTTAGCTTCCTTGAAGTTCCCCTTCCCTTGTGTTAATATTACTCTTTAAAATATTGGCCTCATGTGTTTTGGCCTAGTTATCTGTTAAAGTGTGTGTTTAAATAGCTTTCTAGTGGCTATATACAGCCTTTTTCTAGTTGTATAGAGTTTTGGATTCTTTATCTCAGGCTCCTTTCTGTGTGTGTGTGTGTGTGTTCTTTTAGAGCCTTTTATATTTATTAATATCTGGTTTGCGTGTTAAAGTAGTTATTATGGCGGATGATAAGGACAAACATCCCAAGGTGATTTTAAAAAATGTCCGGACTGCAATCAGAAAATGTCAGTTACTGATGGACATGTTACCTGTTTGTATTGTTTAGGGGCTGTCCACTTACAAGAATCTTGTGATATCTGCCACTCCTTTTCATCAAGAGTTTTGTTAGAGAGGAAAAGGAAGTTAATGGACAGGGGTTTGCTTAAACACCCCTTTCAAGAGGCTTTGAGTGACCAGGATGTGGCCAGCAAATCATCAAAGTCCTCTGTTGAATCTAAGGACTCCAAGCACTCAAAAAAATCAAAAAGGTCTGATGACTTTGCGACATCGGCTCCACAGACTTCAGTGACTGTCTTTTCATCTCAGAGCCAGCCCACAGCATTGGAGCCGGTATCCGAAGTGCCACTATTGCTCCAGTCGGCACCATCGGTGCATTCATCTAGATCATCTGTCAGCCTTTCAGATTTGGATATGGATCAGCTGGTGCAGAAGCTTTTACAGGCACTAGGCCTTGCTAAATTGTTGTCGGCTCCGACCCAAGCGGTTTTGGAGCCGAAGACCATTACTCCTGCTTTGGCTACTCCTCCTCCGAGCCATATCAGCCCTTCTGAGCCAGAAGAGGCAGACCAGTTGATTGTGGAGCCTTTGTAGCCGAGACCTGCTCTAGTGTCCTTGGCTCCATCCACTCTGACGTCCTCAACATCGACCGGGGACTCTAGCAGCCAACACTCTCCAGTCGGATCCGGGGAGGATAGTCGGACCGACTTGTCGGTGCCGACTCTTCCTCTCGGGGCTTCGGTTCAGATGAGATTGGCTCCTACCTTCAGCTTGGAGCGCACTGCCTCAGTGCGGGAGGGTTTTACGGTTCCCTCGGATCCATCGATTCCTCCCCATCAGAGCCATGGTGCCTTCGAAGCCATGAGGAGAGCCTTGTCCCCCAAGACATCCTTGACTTCAGGCCTTGCTTCCTCATCCCCTAAAGCGCCTGTGTCTGCTTCTGCTTCCATCATCCAGGCTAAGCATAGAGACCCAGAGCCTCAGGTAGCCCCACAGGGTGCCCTCTGTTCTTCTGAGACCTCCCCAGAGGCTCCCACTGAGGAGGCTCCCAGGAAGAGATTGTGCAAGAGGAGACACTTGGACTCCCCACAGGAGTCTTTAACATCTGATACTGACTTGGATGAGTCAGAAGGGTCCCCCTCTGAGGATATATCTTTTGCTGAGATACTTGAGATCCGTAGGCAGAGGGGTGATTGGCAGTCCAAAAGCCCTACTGAGGATGAGTCAGTTCTCCTGAAGGCTTTCGGGTCTCAACCCTCCACCTCTTGGGTGTCTCTGCCCTTCGATGAGCTCATGCATTTGGTTTCTCGAAGGGCATGGGAGTCACCGGAGTCCATGGAGCCTGTCCCTAGGAGGCCTAACAAGTTTAAATCAGCCCCTCCAGACAAATCTTTCTTAACCAAAGGAGTCCCAGTTGATGCCATGGTAGTGGCCGCGGCCACCAAAAAGGAAATATCTGAGACTTCCTTGTCTATCCATCCTCCTAAAAGATAGTCTAGGATCATGGATAGATATGGCAAATGCATGTTCAGTTCAGTGACTTTTGCTCTCTGTTCACTGAACTACCTAACCCATTTTACTAGGTTGCAAAGAGATCTCCTTAAGGAGTTGGGAGATACTCTTTAGGATACAGTAGCTGCAGGTGCTTCTGACAGAGTTGCTGCCCAGCTTTCTACCCTAAATTCTATTGTCAACTCGTCTATGCTTCTCATATCCTATACAGCTGATGGAACGAGTAGGGCAGCGAGTACAGGAATCGTTCTTAGAAGACATTCCTGGATACGCTTGTGTTCCTTCGCGGAGCCCTTCAAGTCATCCTTTGTTAACACCCCCTTTGATGGCTCATCCCTTTTTGGGCCTAAAGTGAAGGAAACCTTGACCAGGTGCGAACAGGAGGGAAATACTCTGTCTGCCATTGGAGTCCGTTTTTCCACCCCTACCCAACCTTATCCCAAAGGTCAAAGGGGAGGGAAAATGTGGTTTAGGAAAACCCAAGGAGCCTTTCAGGACACACGTGGTGAACCCCCCTCCAGGGGCAGAGGAGGGGGTAATAGTAGAAGATGCCGCCCTCACGGCAGAAGGGGTTTGCAACATCAGGATGACAGAGATCACTTCTCTGGGCAACCCTATCAGCGTTCCTGAAAGGAGGCCCGGCTGTCCTGCTCTGGAAACAGTCGGGGGTCGCTTATCTTTGTACCCAAATGCCTGGCAAGAAATAAAAGACAGCTGGGTACAAAGTATCATTTCCAGAGGGTACTTCATACCATTCGCCACACCCCCCCTCCATCCATAAGGAGAATCCTGGACGTTCCACCCTGTTACAGGGAACAAGCAACTATAGAGGTCCGAAAGTTGCTACAAAAAGAGTCATACAGCCAGTCCCAGCAGATCAGACAGGATCCAGAACTTACTCAAGATTCTTTTTGGTTCCAAAGAAAACAGGGGACTGGAGACCCATATTGGACCTCAGCAGACTCAACCAATATGTAAAGAAAGAGAAGTTCCGGATGGTCACGCTTCAGTCTATACTTCCCTTCTTAGGGAAAGACAATTGGATGTGCTTGATAGATCTCAAGGATGAGTACTACCACATAAAGATGGCCAGGCCATCCAGAGATCACCTGCGTTTCCGGCTGGGAGACAATCATTTTCAGTTTCGAGCCCTGCCCTTTGGTCACACTACAGCCCCCAGAGTGTTCACCAAATGCATGGCAGTGGTCACGGCTCACCTGAGGCATCCAGGATTCCAGGTGTTTCCATACCTAGACGACTGGCTCCTTACCGCCACCACCAGGCATCAACTTATTCAGGCAAAGGAGTACACTCTGTCACTCTGCAATCATTTAGGTATTACAGTCAACTCAGAAAAGTCTGCCTTGTTGCCATCGCAACATATCGTTTTTATCGGGGGCAGAGCTAGACACCTCAACCACCACTCTAAGGCTACCAATCGAAAGAGTCTTTTTTTCTTTGTCAGCACATTGGTATTGAAAGACAGAGCACTAGTTTCAGAAGTTCTGAAAGTATTGGGTATGATGGCTGCAGCAATGCCAGCCATACCATTAGCAAGAATGCATATGCGGATCCTTCAATGACTGTTGTTCACTCAATGGTCTTACTAGGAACTACCTATGGACCACACGATATTGATTACGAGCTCTTGCAAGAAAGCTCTCCAGTGGTGGTTGACGTCTCTTTATGGCACCATAGGATGCCCCTTTGTTCTACTCCCTCCAGTAGCCATTGTGACCACGGACGCTTCCCTGAAAGGGTGGGGGGGGCATTTTCAGGGAAAGATTGCCCAAGGCACATGGACCGATCAGGAGTCACACTTGCATGTCAGTGTTCTGAAGATGAGAGCAGTACTTTTGGTGTTGCAGTACTTCCAGGACTCTCTTCCTCTAGGAACGATTGCGATTCAGACAGGCAATATGTCAGTAGTCTGGTACTTGAACAAGCAAGGGGGAACCAGATCTTATCCCTTTTGCCGAGAAGCCCACAGAGTTTGGCAGTGGGCTGTTTCCTCCCAGCACTTTCTGTTGGCAATGCACATCCCTGGGAGATCCAGCATGATAGCAGATAAACTGAACAGGGCAATCTTGTTGCCGCATGAGTGGTCCCTCAAGAAAGAATTTGTGGACAGGATTTTCCACAAATGGGCCTTGCTGCGACCTTTTTGCCAGTCACATCGACACAAAATGCAGAAGCTACTTTGCCCTGATTCCCTCTGGGAGAAACCCCGAGGGACCATTGATACCCGAGGTTCTACAGAAAGCAAAATCGCTGGGAAGGACCATCATCCTTATAGCCCCTTATTGGCCTCGGCAGATTTGGTTCCCATTCCTTCAACATCATCTCTTGGATGATCCCTGGATTCTGGACCCAGTCCCAGACCTTCTGATACATCCGTCGGGGGACCTTCATCCCTCTCTGCAGTCATTGAAGCTGACAGCTTGGCTGCTCCAGTTTCCCTCATAGCTAGGCTTCATAACTTTTGCAGTGAGACAAAACAGATCCTTTTGTCTTCTCATAAGCCGTCCACTAGAAGATTATATCTTAGTAAGTGGAAGAGATTTTCCATATGGGCCTCTAAGCATAATATTGATCCTTACGAAGCCTCCTTGACATCCATACTAGAATTCCTGACTATGATTTTAACAAAGGAGCGGCAGCAGCTACAGTTCTGGTCCAGTTGGCTGCTATATCTAATTTTCATCTTGGGATTGATAGGTTAAATATCATGTCCCACAAGTTATCCAAGGCCTTTCTCAAGGGGACATTTCATATGAGACCACCCGTGAAAACTCCCTATTCTCCATGGAATCTAAATTTTATGCTGTCATGTATAATCCTTCTCCCGTTTGAACCAGCATCATCTTGTGACCTCAAATATTTGTCGTGGAAAACCTTTTTTCTAGTAGCTATTACTTCTGCCCGCAGAGTGTCGGAGCTTCAGGCTTTATCTGTCAGCCCTCCTTATTTGATTTTTCATGCTGACAGAGTATCGCTTAGGACAAATCCTTCCTTTTTGCCCAAAGTTTGTTCAGAATCCAATATCAACCAAGTTATTGAGTTACCAGTCTTCTTCCCTAATCATTCCAACAAGTTGGAGTATATGCTACACAAACTTGATGTTGACAGACAGCACAGATTTTATTTGGATAGAACAGAAGATATCAGGAAATCAGACCAGCTCTTTGTTTCATTCTCTGACTCCAGGAAATGTAGACCAGTGGCTAAAACGACTCTGTCTAAATGGTTATCTGATTGTATCACCTTTATCTATTCAGCTGCTAATATGCCTTTGCAACACAAGATTAAAGCTCACTCAACCAGAGCAGTTTCTACATCCTCTGTGTTTTCAGCCAAACTGCCCCTTGATAACATTTGTGCAGCAGCCACTTGGTCAAAACCTCATACCTTTATCACTCATTGCAAAGTTGATAAGGCCTCCAGGGCAGGGCTTCCTTTGGGTCCATGGTCCTGAAAAATGTACTCCCGTGAGCCACCTGAGATTGATGGTGCTAGGGATGCTACCCATCAGTCAAGAATGAACGGCGAGATTGAACAACTTCACATTAAGAAGTTATGTACTCACCAATAACGTTCCATGTGAGCTGTTCATCTCGCCTCCATTCTTATGTCCCTCCCTCCTTCCCCCCTCCTGGCTGATAGCTGACCTGGATGTTGGTCACATCCTGGTTGCTTAATTTCTTCTTCCTTTCCATAGGGGGATAGCTCATTTATATGGTTATAGTACACGCAGCAAACAAGATCTGAGGTAATTCACAGTGCATCATGGGATAGGGGCTTGGCCTCGAGCTACTGGAAGACCTCGAGCTTTGCATGTGGCTGTACCGGAGCCGATGGATCAGCTCCAAACCCATCAGTCAAGAATGAAGGTGAGATGAACAATTCACATGGAATGTTATGGTGAGTACATAACTTCTTAGTCATAGGCATTCAGAACTGCCATTTAGCTGAAACAACAAGTTTCCAGAATGCAACTGTTTCTTTGCCAAAGTGTTCAGAATACTCTAACGCTGAGGGTGCAACAAATCAAGAGATCAACAATATTTTTCATTCATTCCAAGAATGAGCTAAAGACTCAGGTCTGTGGTACAGCACATTGGATTACTTAATGTTTGTATTAGAAATGACATTTCCACTAGTTGTCTATGGATTTATGTAGAATTTGGAAATATGAGTGACATTTCTGATACTGGTACTAATTCTGAATTTTCAAAATTTTCGACAGCTGCAGATACTGACATTGAATCACATCAGGGTTCTTCCTAGAATAAAAGCAGTAATTCATTCATCTTTTTTTTTGTTGGGGGGGGGGGGGGGGGCAGAAGCCATAGAAATAAACAGTGAGATCATGAGAAAGTTTCAAATAACTGTGCTGAAATAAATGGGCACACTCATTTTGATACTGTCAGTCTGAGTATCCTAAATTATGGTTTCAGCCACCTTATGTAGGACACACATCACATTTAAACTTCTTTAGCTTTCTAGTTTCCCATTTAGTTTATTTATTTTATTTTTTATTTTTTTATTTTACATTTGTTGACTGGGCTAGTCTGGCTGGATATATGTCCATTTTCAGTAGAGGCCCGGGGAGAAAAGCTCCAACATTAAAAAAAAAATGAAAATAAAATACAATTACATAAAGAAATACATATGTAATATTCATATAAAAACATTAAGACTGGAAACATAGTTATGAAATATTAAAATGCAGTACTTAGAAAAATAAACAACAAATTATTGTTATATGTGACTTACATATAATGCTATTATTATGTACAGTGAATGAGGATGCAGGAAAGTAAGAAGAGGAGGCAGGTTTTTTTTTTGTTTTTTTTTTTGATAGATAGTAGGAAGGATATATAGATCAGTGGATGCAAAAATGAAGTGGATTTAGGGTTCTAAGGATGTGGAATTTCTTATTTACTTATTATTAGTGGTAGTTAGTTGTTTTGGAAGTAATTAAACAAAAAAGTGAGAAATAAGCATTTGTCACTGTTGTTAATAATAATGAAATTGTGGTTTGTCTGGTTGATAAGGGGGGCACCATTGTGATTTTTAATATTAAAGACTATGAGAGTGAGGTTAAAAGACAATTCAGTAATATAGGTACATACATGGCCATACCTCTGGACCCCATGAAGGGCTTTAAACAAAAGTTTGATACTTTTTAAACGATATGATAGACAGTAGTGTTATTACCCGAAGTCTTAAAAGTCAACTAGCTATGCACAGTTCTGACATTTGACATTTTTACATTCTTCCCAAGATACACAAGACTTGTATCAATCCTCTTGGTCATTCTATAGTCTCGGGAATTAGGTATCTCATGGAACAATTATCAAAACTTTTGGAATTAAAGTTGAATCACTTTTAGATGTGGTTTCCATCTCGCCTTACAGATGCTATAGAATTTTTGAATTTAATGAATGATTTGCATATGACTGATATTACCTGCATAGTTAATGTGGATGTGCAGTCCTTGTACACCAACATTCTCAATGAGGGAGGTATTGAAGCTTTTTCTTTTTGGTTGTCCAGGGTTAATGTGTTTAATGTCTAGGATAAGTATTATGTTGACTTTATTGGATATGGTTTTGAACATGGATGCTTTTTATTTTAAGAACATTTGCTATTGTCAGTTAAAAGGAACTGTTGTAGGGGCTAATTTCCTCTATTTATGTAGATCTTTTTACAGGGTACTTGAAACAACTATTATATGTTCATAGGTTCATAGAGTAGTACTAGGCTAACTGCCCTCGCGAGCCATTTTAAGCCTAGCTAATTATCCCTTGTGAGACTCAAACCCTGCACCTTCTGTTTGTAAGGCAAACACCTTAACCATTAGGCCACCCTTAATACTCAGTTTATCTAAAACAGCAGACCCTGGCAACTTTTGTCTGTGGAAAAGATTCCTATCTGATTGTTGTGTGCTTGGGCATTGCAGCAATCCTAAATTGCTAAATTTTATATCATACCTTATCTCAGTAAATGGAGTATCATGTTTACTTCAACATATAATTTATATAATATCAGTTTTTTTTGTATGAGAAAAATCTGCATGGGGTTTAGCTATCACAAAATATTTTAGGAAATCATTCACTAACAATTATATGTTAATGGATGCAAATTGCTATTACCATCACATAACAATATATCTCTAAATTTCAGTACATTCATGCAGAACATATTTGTTCTACAGAAGATGGATATAGACAGGATGTGATGAATCTGGATACAAGATTTCAGGAGAAGAGATATAATAAAACAGATTTGGAAAGGGTTCAATTTGAGGTTCAGTACATGTCTAGAAATGACTTAATACAACAGAAAAAATGCAATGGGTTATCAGAAAGAAGGAGATTTTGTTGATAATTGCCACCTGTGGAAATAACTTTTTCAAAGTTAGGGATGTTATTCAGAGTTTTAGCCACATTTAAAAAAAGTATTCTTTTCTAGCTCAATGCATTCCAGATACATGTCAATTTTTACTTTTTGTAAGGGTAAAGTCATAATTCAGTGTTTGTACTGCTTCAAACAAGTGCTCCGTACTTGACACAAACAGTATGTATTAGGATCATGGACCAAGTTATTTTCCATGTGGCTGATGCTCTCACTGTGCTACAGTTTGTAAAAATAATTATTTTACATCAGTGGACACTGTATGAACTTTTAATGTTAGACATTTCATAACTTGTGGTGCCGGTTGGATAGTATGGTGGTGTGTACGTGTAGCACTTTTTCTGAGTCAGCCAAACTGAAGACCATTTAAACGGGATTTTGTTGCATGTTAGTCACATTGTCTTAGGGAATGTTGTCCATTCGTTAGACTTTTTTTTAAACAGCCTGGTGCTGTTTTTTCTTTCATAGGTACTGACAAAATACTGATTAACAGTATAGGTGCAGTCGGCACAAACCTATAGACTGTATATACTTGATTGTAATTGTAGTATATGACCACAAGGTGGCATTGAAAAATAGATACATTGCAACACATTTATACAGAAATTCTTTAACTATCGGTTGCTTACTTTCTGTTGTGATTTTTATTAAAAAAGGAAAAACAAGTACCAAGTTGGTTGGTCAATCCAATGCAGTAAAATGTCCAAAAATGATGACCAGGTGCAGCAGACTAAAATAACTTCCCTTATTCCAACAAATAATTGTTATTTGTTGGAATAAAGGAAGTTATTTTAGCTTGCTGCACTTGGTCATCATTTTTGGACATCACACTTGATTTTTATTAACAAATGTGTTCATTTCTTAGATTTTTATGCCTTAATGGGAAAGGAGTTTTATATATTGGATTTATTGCATTTCAGATACGTAATTTGTAAGTATTAATAGTTAATTGTATGGGTTGAAGAACAAACAATCACTATTATGATGAAGCTATATTTCTGATGCAAATTGTTTTTCGTAGTTTATATTCTCAAAACTTTTTGGAATTCTTTATGCTAAGTTATTAGTTATTTGATTCACTATATGTGTAGCAAACAAGTATTACACTAAAGAGATTGCATTTCTGAATGGCTTATATGTATAACAGAGATGCATCAAACAAATGTCAGTAAATAAAATAATAAATCGTGCATGATAGGTTTGGGATTTTTTTTAGGTCATATATTTTCTATGTTGATTAATCACCTTTTAAATGAAACCAGTTTGTCGTTTTCAGGCATTCACTGTTTATATGGCTGTATTGTGGTTTCACCATTTTATTAAAGCTGGACTTTAATCTTAATTTTGTGGGTCTGTTTTTTTTGGTGGCGTGTGTGTGTGTATGTATATATATATATATATATATATATATATATATATATATATATATGTGTGTGTGTGTGTGTGTGTATATCAGCTTACTGGAAAGTAATGTTCTGAAAGTCATAAAACTGAATGTATAATGTTGAAATCAAAATACCTTCACCCCTACATGTGTAGAGAGCTAGACTTGCCCCCCCCCCAAGTAGAACCCATGTTAGCTCTCATTTCCAAGTTTCAGTAACAAGGAAGTGATGTTGTTTGTTGACTTGCTATGTCCTGGTGAAGTGTACATATGTGTATATGTATGTTATTAGTAGGAATTTGGAGTTCAGCATTGTAAAGTTTCAACATTTTGACATTTCAGGACTTTGCATTCAATATGACTTTCAGTATACAACTGTTTCAATAAGTTGTCACGTTTCCCTATATGATTCATTAAAAACAGATAAGTAATTAATTGATTCTGTTAATTCATCCATCTATTCATCCACAACCTCCTTTTTCCCATTTTTGCACATGGGCTCAGGGTGTCACTTCAACATTGACAATCATTTATAGCCAAGTTTTACACCGCTGGGTATCTAGTCCTGCCACAGTAAGTAATTCTGCTAATCATACAGTGTTTATTGTTCAGCGTTGTCTGTTTTTTAAGTTTTAACATTAGGTCTAATTTCCTCATGCAGGTGTCGGTGGGAACTTGGTTGCTATTCAGGCTAGCCGTATCTCAACTTTTCTGCATTACTGGAGTATGCCTGGTGTCCTTCCATACAAGATGAGACAGGCCTGGCCAAGCCCTTGCAATACTTTCTTCACTTCAGGTAGGAATTGAGCCTGTTTTTAAACTTTTGCATGTTATCCTTCTTCATTTTTTATTTTTTATTCTAAATTGAAATTGTTTTGCTTTGATGATTTAAAGTAAGAACATGTTTTCTTTGTGTTATTTTGAACTGTACCTCTCATTGAGTTGCAGTTCTGTACATCCACACGTGTTGTTTAAGAAAAAAAGAAAATTTGTAAGCATTGGCAAAAACATAGTCACTTTAGCTGTATTTTGATTTTTTTGTGTTAAAAATCTAAATTCTTCCATCAGTTTTCCTGTAGATGAGCTCTGTAGCTGAATGGCTGCATCTGTAAGTCTGCACATATTAATGAAAAGTTGTGTTACTTATGAGAGGCAAGTTTTACATATGCTGTTTGTGTGGCTGTGATTTAAAAGCACAGAGAGAAAGTTAGTGGTATGTAAGCATCTTAAAGTAAAATATTGCATAGACGTCTTCAAGACACAGAAGTATTCAGTGTGTATTCTTAGGTCCATTACTCTAGTGATCTGTTCATTCATCTTGTTTTTAGGAACTTGCTGTGGAATTTGATAGCAAAAGGAAAAGGGGGTACTTAACATTGCCTAGGAAACTCATTCAGAGCAGAGACTTGTATGTGAATGCAAGTGGTAGCAATGTGGTGCTTGATCAGAGGGAGCAGGGGCTGCCAGAAGCACATAGCATGTGCTGTGCAGTTTGTGTGTGTATGTGTGAGAGAGAAAGCATGTGAGTCATGTGCACAGAATCAGAAGCAGACGACAGGAAAGATCAAACAATGCTAGCAGTAGTGGTCGAAGTAACGCCATGTGCTGTATTATTCCCACATCTGATGCTCCATGTGGTCCTACTGAAAATAATAATATATTATTTTGGTGTGCCAGTAATATGTCAAAACATTCATAACCAAAAGCATTCAAACTGCTTAATATCATGGCCTATTTAGGCAAACCTGAAAACAATGAATAAAAAGTTCTACTTCATAGAACTGAATGCCCAAGTACCAATGTAATTTCATTATTGTGTAGTAAGTTAGTGTATTGTCAGCTTTAATGCAGATTTTATTTTTCTTTTGCTATGTGGGTAATTTAATTATTAGCATTTGTTCATTTATTTTCTTAGTCACACTTATGGAATACATCCAGCAGCAACTGTAAAAGTGGGACTGGATCATCAGAAGTAAATTACGCTGAATGTGACTCACAGTTTAGGGTAACATTATCAGCAGTTGGAAAGTTACAGGGTGCACATGACGTAGATAAACATGAAAGTGAAAAGATGAAATGCAGCTGCTGCAAGTACAACAGTTTACAAAAGAAAGGCTTTAAATTCCTGTTATTTATGGGAGTATGTGCAAATGGACATTTCTTGAGGGACTGTACTCCATATTTGATGTGAGTGCATATTCACTGTAAAACATTAATAAATACACCTAAATCACAGCTATTTTTTGTTGTGTCTTTATTCTTGGATTTCTGGTGTGGATATGGGATATGTCCAGTGGCTACACTCATAGACTTCATCAGCATGAAAGGTTTGTGTATATGCAGCATTCTCTGTCTTTGCTCCTGCTGACCATCTGCCTCTAAAATCGCTCCACCTAGACCAAGCTGTACAATATTTTAATGATACCTTCCTCAGCATCCTTAATAATCTCGCTCCAACAAAAAAACATATGTTCCAAAGCCAAAAACCTACCTTGGATAACCAAAGAAGGTAAATCTTTCATTAAACAAAGGGATAGAGGCTGGACTGCTTATTAAACCTCCAAAACCTCAGAAAACCTCACCTTATGCAAACAACTAAGAAACCTAACTTAGAAGAAAGTATTATCTGACAATAAAAATCTTATTTTCTAGACTGTCAGCAAAAACACATAAATAACTCACAAAAAAAGTGGCAAAACATATTAACTACCTCCTCAACCCTGGCAAAACCTGTACCCCTGCACCATCTACAACAAATAGCACCGAATGCTTAGCATCTCAATTTAACTCTCATTTCATCACAACTATCACCTTGCTTTTAAACAACAACAAATCTAACCAGCCATTTACAGTGCCTACCTGCACTAACTCTAAACACATACATACTTCTTATATCAAAAAACTCCTATCAAAACTAAAACCTACCTGTCTAGCAGCTGACCAATTCCCTAGTGACTTCTTAAAAACTGCTGCTAGCTCCATAGCCCCGATCCTGTATTTGTCCTAATCAATCAATCCATCGCAGAATAATACATCCCTATACTCTGGAAAACATCCCATATCATCCCCCTCCACAAGGGAGGCCCATCTAAAGATCTCTCTAATTATTGACCCATTGTCATTCTGTCGCCCCTAGCCAAAATCTTATAGAAATGTATCCATAAGCAGCTTCTAGACCACCTCACCACAAATGACCTCTTATCTAGTTCACAGCATGGCTTCCTTCCAAAACACAGTACCTCCGCAGCCCTCATAAGGTTCACTAACTACATCAACCTCCTGAAAAACAATGGACATCTAGTCTCTACTGTATTCCTTGATATGTTCAAAGCTTTTGATACAGTATCCCACCCACTACTACTCAACACTCTGTCCTCCTTCAGCCTCAACTCTACAGCTCTCAGCTGATTCTTTAGCTACCTTACTAATCGACTGTGGACAACTAAATGGGATAATAAACTCTCCACACTCCTCCAAGTCTCTGTTAGAGTTTCTCAAGGTTCCATCCTTGGCCTTCTCCTTTTTGTTATATTCACAAATAGTCTAAACACGAGAGGGGCGGAGCTAGGATGGCCAACTGATAGCAGCGGTTTTTCAGAGCTCCATGAAACTAGTATAAAAAACAGGAAATAACGTTTTATTTTAGCAAAAATACTTAGAATTGATAGATTAAAGTATAAACTATATTATTAGTAACTTTGGTGAACTTAGGAAAGTTTTTTCCTGTCAAATTATAAAGGAGAATATATAATTTGTGGAGATGAGCAGAACATATTAACTACCTCCTCAACCCTGGCAAAACCTGTACCCCTGCACCATCTACAACAAATAGCACCGAATGCTTAGCATCTCAATTTAACTCTCATTTCATCACAACTATCACCTTGCTTTTAAACAACAACAAATCTAACCAGCCATTTACAGTGCCTACCTGCACTAACTCTAAACACATACATACTTCTTATATCAAAAAACTCCTATCAAAACTAAAACCTACCTGTCTAGCAGCTGACCAATTCCCTAGTGACTTCTTAAAAACTGCTGCTAGCTCCATAGCCCCGATCCTGTATTTGTCCTAATCAATCAATCCATCGCAGAATAATACACCCCTATACTCTGGAAAACATCCCATATCATCCCCCTCCACAAGGGAGGCCCATCTAAAGATCTCTCTAATTATTGACCCATTGTCATTCTGTCGCCCCTAGCCAAAATCTTATAGAAATGTATCCATAAGCAGCTTCTAGACCACCTCACCACAAATAACCTCTTATCTAGTTCACAGCATGGCTTCCTTCCAAAACACAGTACCTCCGCAGCCCTCATAAGGTTCACTAACTACATCAACCTCCTGAAAAACAATGGACATCTAGTCTCTACTGTATTCCTTGATATGTTCAAAGCTTTTGATACAGTATCCCACCCACTACTACTCAACACTCTGTCCTCCTTCAGCCTCAACTCTACAGCTCTCAGCTGATTCTTTAGCTACCTTACTAATCGACTGTGGACAACTAAATGGGATAATAAACTCTCCACACTCCTCCAAGTCTCTGTTAGAGTTTCTCAAGGTTCCATCCTTGGCCTTCTCCTTTTTGTTATATTCACAAATAGTCTAAACACGAGAGGGGCGGAGCTAGGATGGCCAACTGATAGCAGCGTTTTTTCAGAGCTCCATGAAACTAGTATAAAAAACAGGAAATAACGTTTTATTTTAGCAAAAATACTTAGAATTGATAGATTAAAGTATAAACTATATTATTAGTAACTTTGGTGAACTTAGGAAAGTTTTTTCCTGTCAAATTATAAAGGAGAATATATAATTTGTGGAGATGAGCACTTTGAAGACTTCTCATTCTGACATGGCTTTAAAAAAAGAAATGCAGCTTGTGACATCTGCTCTACAAGAACTCTCACTAAAAATGGATGATTTTGAAGAGAATTTACAAAACCTCAAGGAAAATTGTCAGAAACAAACAGATTCTCTCAAGGAACTTATACAGCAGCATCAATCCAGAGTAGCACACTTAGAAGCATCCCTGAATGATCTTGATGGAAGACTGAAGGAAGAAGAAAGCCAGAAAGATTTTCTCATCAAACAAAACATTTGACTTCTCAATAAAGTGGATGACCTGGAAAACAGGGAGAGAAGGTCAAATATAAGGATTTTTGGCATCCCTGAGAGAGCTGAAGGAGAAGATATAATTTCTTTCCTGAATACCTGGATTCCAGAGATTTTAGATTTAAAGGAGGGTCTGACCTTTGGTATTGAAAGGGCTCATAGAGCTTTAAGAAAGCCAGTGTCAACATCCTCCTCTACTACTCCCAGATCAATAGTTATAAAGTTTATATCATATTTGGACAGGGAGTTGTTCCTAAAATCTGCCTGGAGGAAAAGTCCATTAAAATTTAATCAAAACCCAATTAGGTTTGATAATGACCATTCTACCAGGGTTTTGGAACAGAGGAAAAAGCTTGGTCATTAATAAAACTGTTAAAGCAGAATAAAATCAAAACTCAGCTTGTCTTTCCTGCCAGAATAAAAATTATATATCATAATGAAATTATATCATTTAATGCCCTAGAGCAAGCCACTGCCTTTATTAAAAACAATAACATTATTTCCTTACCTGAAGATATTGAATGGGCATCTCTATCTCTGAAGAGAGTTACTGATAAATCTTCTTGGACTGATGTTAAAAAGAAAAAACAAAAAACAGAGTCAAAGATTGCTGTTCCCACTAAATCTCTCAAAGCATCTACTGCAACTGGACTTTAATTTGTTTTTTACTTGCTAAATTTTCAAGTAAGGTATGTCATGACAATATTTTTCTTATTGCTTTTCTTTCTTTTTGCTTTTTCATTTCTATACTTATTTTTGTTCATATACAAATTAAATAACTGTTTATGCTTTTAGTATATTAGTATAATATTACTGGTTTACTGAGTGATATAATTGAACAGTAAGCTATCTTTGCTTTTATGACCTTAAGACATGCTTTATTTCAAATAATATATAGCCCTTTGCCCTGCTAAATGTTCTTCTGAGTTATTACACAGGGATCGTCACTGCTTAGATTAATTTATCAAAACTGTTTTGGATACATGGGATAACGACATATCTATGATTTAGTATATATTAACTAGTTTCTTTAATATTTATAACTTTTGATTGTTTCAGAATATATATAGGTACCTGTGTGAACAAAAAGCTGTTTCCTGTCTTTTGACATAAATTGGGTCTCTCTGACAGTTATATCCTTGTATGTTTTATGGCACACGGTTTTTAAATGGTTACAAGTTATGTTTCCTGTAGAGTTTAATGTTAAAGTGCTGTTTTCTCTCTCATTGGCATTGAATGTTATTTTGCCGTTTGGAAGTATCTGACAGTTAAACTTTGCATTTGTTACTGTAAATAAGCAGACTTTGTGATACATTTGAAGTGAGGTCAGAAAACTGTACTGTGTAGCATGCTGGGCGGGAAAATGTCAGTTTGAAATTTAAGAAGTTACGCTTTCTTACTTTGCTCGTGACATCATGCATGCTATGCTTGCAGATCAGATTGCATTACATCTAATGTGTATATGCAAGCCTAATTGTGAATGTCAAGTCTCTGATTGGTTAATATAGCATAGTAGGCTTCTTTTACAAGAATTATGAGCTACACTGTCTGCAAACATAATCATGGTTCCCTTTTATAATAGTGACTATATTTTGTGATCAAATATATACACAAATGTTATTCTTTCTTGCAAACAGTTAATTATAGCCACTATTTCTAGTGAATATACTGGAGTTTTTTTTATAAATAGATCTTTATAAATAACTTTCCTATGCAGTTAGCAAGTGTTTAGTATAGGCTTATACATTTACAGGAAATGCTTATGACTAATGGTAATAACTGTAAGGATACTCAAACACCATAATAAATCCTAGCAAATATATGTATGAATAATTTTGATTGAACTATAAATGTTAAGTTGTCTATTTCGCCTTCGTTCTTGCTGGTTGGGAAATCCTCGGCTCCGACTCGGCCATCTTCTATATCTTGAGAGCTGTTTACTGACTCGAAGCTACCCCTTATCCCATGATGCCTAGCAATAGCTACCCAGATCTCATTTGTCACTTCAGCTGCGAGGTGTCGTTTTTCTGGCTCAGGCTCGTATAAAGTTTTTTCGTATAACTTTCTTACTCTAGAAATATATTTTTTCAGTGTTTTATTGTTAACGTTTAGTCTTGTTTTTTGTGATAGCTAGTGTTTAGTTGTAGTATCCCTTCCCTTCTTGTAGAACTCATTTAACTTACAGAGTCCCCCCCTATCCATCTTGTCAAGTTAGCCATTTAGGTTAGAGGCTTTTCCTATTAAAAAAAAAAATCCTTTAGCTATAGTTAGTACAGTGTGTTTTTGTGTAAACTGTATTTTACTTAGGTAGCTGTTGTGGTATTTGTTGTTTCCTTCTTTCAGGATGTCAAAGGAATCCAAAGTGTCTGGATTCAAGAAGTGTGACTCATGCTGTCAGAAAATGTCTCTGACAGATGGGCACACTTCTTGCGTCTATTGTTTAGGCGGTGTGTACCTGCAGGACTCTTGTTCTATCTGCCATGCATTTAGTCCAAGAGTCCTGCAGGAGCGTAAGAATAAGCTTATTCTTAGAGGGTCTTTTAAAGTCCCAGGATTCACCGGCCAAGAACTCTCAGCCTGTGAAATCCCCTAAATCTACCAAGCCATCGGCTCCAAGTTCGGAGCCGTCCTCAGTTCAGACTCTACCTTCTACTTCGGTTCCGGCTGGCACCGATGAGATTATCTCCCCATCGGTTCCATCAGAAACTTCGGAACCTTCGCGAAGCTACAAAAGGCTGAGGTCCCCTTCATTGGAATCGGTACATTTGGCATACATATTTCCTCAGTCTCCCTTGCTTCAGAGCGAGTGCAGTCACAGATCCTCTCACTCCTCTCGATCCTCTAGGCTGTTGGATCACGATGTGGAGAGAGTGGTCAGTAGGTTGCTAAAGTCGCAGGCACTTTCCAAGATGTTGTCCAGCCCTCCCCAACAGGCGTTAGCTCCGTCCACTTCTATCGATGTTCCTCCTCCGGCTCCAATGAGTTTGGAGCCAGAGTTCATTGGGGTTCGAGTAGTGGAACCGTCGGCTCCTATAACTCTACCTCCTTTGGTTCTGTCATCAGCTCCGATCCCCTCGGTGGTGCTGTCCGTCGAGGGATCTGGGCGCCGGGGCTCCCTCGTCGGCTCCGAGGGGGTGAGTGGCATTGGACCCTTGTCTGACCCCGTTCTTCCTCTCTGAGCTTCGGCGCAGGTGAGCTCGGCTCCTACATCGGCCTCGGAGCCATCTCCCTCGGTGCAGAGAAAGAGTCCGATTTCCTCGGAACCGGAGCTTTCTCTGCATCGTGGCAGGGATGCCTTCGATGTCATGAGGAGTGTGCTGGCCACTGAGTCAGCTCCACTATCGGCCCCACTGGCTCTATCCCCTGTAGTGCCTGTGCCAACCTCTGCTCCTCCAGACCCCAAGCGTAGGGAACTGGTGCTCCAGGGCACCCCATTGGATGTTTCCTCTTCTTCCAAGGCCTCCCCTGATCATTCAGAGGAGCCCCCTCGTAAGAAGAAGTGCAAGAGGAAGCACATTGACTCCCTTGAGTCTGTCACTTCTGATACAGACTTAGATGAATCAGAAGGGTCCCTGAGATCCCCCTCTGAAGATGTTTCCTTCTTGGACATCCTAGAAATGCTTAAGCAGAGGGGGAAATGGAATCCCTTAGCCCCTACCGAGGATGAGTCTGTATTTCTGGATGCGTTCGGTTCCCGACATTCCACCTCCTGGGTTTCTCCACCTTTCGATCCACTTATGGCAGTGGTGGCTCAAAAGGCTTGGTCAGCTCTGGATACAGTGGAACCAACTCCGAGGAGACCTGGCAAATTCATCACAGCACCCCAAGATAAGCAGTTCCTTACCAAAGGTGTTCCTGTTGATGCCATGGTGGTAGCAGCAGCAGCCAACAAAAAAGAGTTATTAGAGACCTCTGTCCATCCTCCTAACAAGGAGTCTAGGACCATGGACAGATATGGGAAGTGAATGTTTGCTTCAGCGACCTTTTCTATGAGGTCACTGAACTACTTATGTCATTTTACCTGGCTTCAGAGGGATCTCCTTAAAGAGCTCGGAGATACCCTTCAAGATCCATCAACTGAGGGTGCTCAAGCTAAAGTAGCTTCCCAGCTGGCGACGCTTAATTCTGTAGTTAACTCCTCCATGAGGCTCATTTCCTATGCAGCCGATGGTGCGAGTAGAGCCGCAGGTACGGGTGTGGCCCTTAGGAGGCATGCATGGATGCGGCTGTGTAATTTTGCGGAACCCTTTCGAGCATCATTCACCAACACCCCCTTTGATGGTTCCTTTCTTTTTGGACCACAGGTGAAAGACACTTTGACTAGGTGTGAGCAAGAAGGCAAGACTCTCTCTGCCGTGGGAGTCCGTTTTTCCACTCCTTCTAGACCGTACCCCAAAGGTCAGAAGAGTGGCAAAATGTGGTTCCAAAAATCCCAGGGAGCCTTGCTTGACACACGTAGTGATTTTTCCTCCGGGGCAGAGGGGGAAACAATAACAACAGACGCCGCCCTCGTGGCAGAGGGGGTCCGCAGAACCAGGGCAACAGAGAATCTTTCTCTGATAAGCCCTTTCAGCATCCCTGAAGGGTTGCCTGGCTGCTCACCTCTGGAGGCAGTCGGGGGAAGACTTTCACTATACCCACAAGCCTGGCAAGATTTAACGCAAGACAGATAGGTACGGTCCATTATATCCGGAGGTTACAAAATTCCCTTCTGTCAACCCCCTTACCATCAAGGAAATCCCTTCCAGATGTTCCACCCAATCTGAAGGACCAAGTAGTAATAGAAGTTTCAAAACTGCTAAGAAAAAGAGTCATCCAATAAGTCCCAGCAGACCAGCATGGATCCAGAACTTACTCAAGGTTCTTTTTGGTACCAAAAAAGACAGGGGACTGGAGACCGATTCTGGATCTCAGCAGACTAAACAGGTCTGTACAAAGAACAAAGTTTCGGATGTTCACGCTACAGTCCATTCCTACCCTTTCTGGGTCAGGACAGTTGGATGTGCTCGATAGATCTTCAGGACGTGTACTACCATATCAAGATGGACAGGCACTCCAGGAGATTTCTTTGCTTCCGGCTGGGAGCCAGTCATTACCAGTTCAGAGCTCTGCCCTTTGGTCTCACCACAGCCCCCAGGGTGTTCACCAAATGTATGGCAGTGGTCACGGCTCGCCTGAGACATCAAGGATTCCAGGTGTTTCCATATCTAGATGACTGGCTCCTCACTGCCACTGCCAGGCATCAACTTCTTCAAGCCAGAGACTACACAATCACGATCTGCTCCCAGTTAGGCATTACAATAAACTTTGAAAAATCTGCCTTGTTGCCCTGTTAATCTATCACCTACATAGGTGCAGACGTAAACACAAGGAACATGTCTGCAAGCCTACCGCCAGAAAGGGTGTCTACAATTCGTCATCAAGTGCAAATTCTGATGCAGAGAAAAAGAATCCAAGTCAGGTTTGTCCTTCAAACTCTGGGTTCCTTGGTAGCAGCCATTCTTCTAATCCCACTTGCCCACTTTCACATGGGGATCCTTCAGTGGCTTCTGTTCACACAGTGGTCTTTCCAACAGCTGCATATGTCTCACACAATCATGATTACAGAAGCATGCAAAACACACCTTTCCTGGTGGATGGTCTCCCCACTAGTGACTCAGGGCAGAGCCTTCATTCAGCCCCATCCGGTAGCCACAGTGACCACAGACACCACCCTGATAGGGTGGGGGGGGGGGTATTATCAGGGCAGGACAGTTCAAGGCACTTGGCAGCCTCACAAGTACCCTCTGCACATAAACGTCCTAGAAATGAGAGCCGTGCTCCTGGCGTTGCAAGCCCTTCAGGACTCACTTCCTTCTGGGACCATTGCAATTCAAACAGATAACATGTCAGTGGTGTGGTACATCAGCAAGCAGGGCAGAACCAGGTCCTACCCCCTGTGTCGAGAAGCACTCAGACTGTGGCAGTGGGCGATTTCCTCCCAACGTTTTCTGATTGCAATGCACATCCCTGGGAGATCCAACATCATAGCGGACAGGCTCAGCAGAGCAATCCTAATGCTTCACGAGTGGTCTCTGAATCAGGAAGTTGTGGATCTTATCTTCCGCAAATGGGGACAGCCTTGCTGCGATCTTTTTGCCACCCCCTTCAACAGCAAATGCAGCAACTACTTCTCCCTTCTTCCACTTCCAGGTCACTCACCCAGAGATGCTCTAGTCCACGATTGGCCTCAGGGACTTCTTTATGACTTTCCTCCATTTCTCCTGATTCCAAAACTCATTCAGAAAGCAATATCGTTGGGTTGCAAAATGATCCTCATTGCCCTCTACTGGCCTCGACAGATATGGTTTTCATTCCTGCACCATTACCTTCTCGATCAGCCCTGGACTCTGGATCCAATTCCAGACCTACTGATTCATCAATTAAGCAGGTTGCATCAATCCCTCCAAATACTCCAGCTCACAGTTTGGTTGCTCCACTTCCAACCTTAGCCAGGCTTCCCAGCATTTCCCGGGCTGTAAGTGAGATTATTGTCTCCTCTCACAAGTCCACAACCAGAAAAACTTATGCTATTAAATGGAAACGTTTTTCTTGTTGGGCAGAGGCTAGGAACGTAGATCCCTTTTCAGCCCCAGTCCACGAAATTCTGGAGTTCGTAGCACAACCTATTCATTCCGGGTCAGCTTCTGCTACAATCCGGGTTCAATTAGCAGCCATTTCTAACTTTCATGTTGGTTTGTCAAATTCAAACATTATGTCTCATAAGCTCTGTAAAGCTTTTTTGAGAGGGACTACTCTCCTTAGGCCTCCAGTGACAGAACCCCTTCTCCTTGGGACCTTAATTTGGTACTAACTTCCTTAACTCTGCCCCCCTTTGAACCAGCAGCGTCTTGCTCCATTAAGTTTCTATCTTGGAAGACACTCTTTCTGGTAGCTATTACTTCAGCCAGACGTGTCTCTGAACTTCAGTCACTATGTGTTCGTCCTCCTTACTTGGTTTTTCATAAGGACAGGGTTGCTCTGAGGATGAATCCTTTGTTTCTTCCGAAAGTCTGCTCAGAAAGTAATTTAAACCAATCTATAGACCTTCCTGTGTTTTTCCCTAACCACACCAACAAGGCAGAGTACAAATTACACCAATTGGACGTTCATAGACAATCGCATTTTTATCTGCACAGGACTAAGGAAACAAGGAAATCTGACCAACAATTCCTTTCCTATGCTCTAGGCAAACAAGGTCTCCCAGTTTCCAAGGTGACCTTATCCAGGTGGTTGTCTCACACTATTACCTTCATCTATCAATTAAGGAACAAAGAGTTACCTATTAAACTGAAAGGTCATTCTACTAGGGCCTTGGCCACCTCTGTAGCCTTCCAATCTAGGTTGCCCATGGATTCTATCTGTGCAGCTGCTATGTGGGCAAATCCTCATACCTTTATTTCTCATTACAAGCTAGATATGGTCTCCAGGAGCAGAGCTGACTTTGATTCCACAGTTCTGAAGAGTATGTTCCAATAAGCCACCCAGGATTGTAGGTGCTAGGGACGCTGTCCCAACCAGCAAGAACGAAGGCGAGATAGACAACTTAACATAAAGAAGTTATGTACCTACCATAACGTTCCATGTTAGTTGTCTTCATCTCGCCTTCTTTCTTGCGTCCTGCCCTCCATCCCCCTGTCCTATTGGACCGAGAGGAGTTCTGGTTTCACTGTCTGAGTGTTCTCTGGTTTGTCTCCTCTACTGACTTAGAGAGTATGACAGGTATTCTCAACCTATTTGTTTGGACAGGTTTATTCTCTGGCTATGTCTGGGGTTAGCTGTTTCAAATGAGATCTGGGTAGCTATCACTAGGCATCATGGGATAAGGGGTAGCCTCAAGCCAGTAAACAGCTCTCAAGCTGTAGAAGATGGCCGAGTCAGAGCCGAGGATCGGCTCTGATTTCAACCAGCAAGAAAGAAGGCGAGATGAGGACAACCAACATGGAACGTTATGGTAGGTACACAACTTCTTTTTACTTTGCATTTAATATGTTGATTTCCTTATATTGTATCCTAGATATTATTTATATTTCAGATGTCATGTTTTCAGTTATTATAAAGTCATGTTTTTTAGTATATTAGCACTTTATGACAGGGAAAGAGCTCAGTAATATCTATGACTTGTGATAACACAACAAACAAGTTATGAGTTTCAGTATTACCCCTGTCACTATGGTAGATATTTACAGTTATCTCTATCTTAATTTTGTCTTTGAGTCATTCACTTTTTCCATAGTAAGTTTTATATAATTGTTTTTTTACTAATTTTTGTCATTTTAACTGATGCCAGTTAATTGTTATTGATTTTAGTCAGTTATTTAAACATCTGCTATTCTAAAAGTTTAGGAGTTAATTAAGGACAAATATGTCTTATGGAATATTTCTAAAAATCTATGTTAACATCTTTTGGGAATGACACACACTCACTATTTGTTAACACCCAATTCTCGTGAAATTTTTATTTAGTGGGAGTTTGTCATGATAAGATTTATTCAGAGGGGAAGTAAATACAAATGCTAAATGATTCTTTGATTTGTTCTGAAATTTTGAGGTTTTTATTAGAACTAATACAGGTGACATGCTTAGGTATTTTGGGTAATCATTTAGATTGTTAATAAAGCTAATGTTTCCTTAGTCGATTAAGCACTAAATTCAGATTATATATATATATATATATATATATATATATATATATATATATATATATATATATATATCCTAATATGTCTCTTGCTTCCTTAGTGAATAATTACTGTATAAACGTTTAATGCTTCTAATAATAGTGTATGTAACTTATATCTAAACCCTAACTGGAATCAATATCTGATCAGTTATTTATCACTACTATTTTTCTTTTTATAATATATTCTCCATTTTTTACTTTGTTTTCATGGGCTCGAACCAACAAAGATTGATGGTTGGGATAGGTAGTCTAGCAGATTTAGTTTTGTTTGCTAGACTAGGAATGTATCTTATTTCATGTTTAGGGTGTATTAAAGTTTATATCAGAGTGAAATATGCTATTTTTTTGTTCTAGTTTTGAAATGCCTGACACAATTGTTTTATCTTTCATGGGGAAAGTTATTTGGATTGAGATAAATAGAAATACAATTGATATTCTATTGTTTATTCAGGAAGATTATTATGTATACAGGATTCTATTAATACAAGTTTCTTTATTATTTATCTGTAAAGAATTCTGATATGGATTTAACTTTGATATTCTTAAATACTAATGGCTTAAACAACCTGTATAAGAGAGCCAACCTACTAAGGTATCTTAAACTAAACAAGGCTCAAGTAGTTTTTCCTCCAAGAGACACACTTTAAAATAATGACACATTTTTGTGGGATCCTAAGGAATACACAATACTTGCTCAATCTTCTTATAAAAATAAGACCAGAGGAGTAACAATTCTATGGAAAAAGACTTTCTTAAATCCCCAAATCATTTGCAAACATTTAGATAATGATGGACTCATGACCTTAGTTATACTTAAGTTTAATAATAGAATTTGGACCCTGGTTAATTTATACTGGTTCCCGGGTATGGGGGTTGGACTAGCTAAGAAACACTTAGACTTTATTACAGCTACTTCTAAAGGTAATAGTATACTAGGAGGTGATTTCAATTGTATGACAGATATTACAGAAACTGCCAATAGGAAATCTCCTAGACTATTGTCCTCAGCTAAACATTTAAAAAACTGGACAGAAATATTTAAATTAAAATATATCTCTAATGCTTTGGGACCAAATTCTTTACTATTCTCGTACCAGGACTATAGACATGGTACTCAAACTAGAATAGATACAATTTATATCTCATAAGATCTTTATTCTAAAATCTTGAATTTTTCAATACAACTTGTCCCTTTTCAGATCATAATTCCCTGTTGTTAACAATACACTTGGAATTCAATCAGTTAGTTATTACTTCAAGGATTCCTTCGTATATCAGAAAAAATTAAAGATTTTAAATCTTGGATAACTTCTGAACATCACCTTTTCTTAGAGATTAATTATAAACCTGAAGCAAACACAATTATGGTTTGGGATTATCTTAAGGCCTATCTATATGGTAAAACCATTAGCTGGTACAAAAATAAAATTAAAGAGTGGAACTCAGAGTTACAGCAACTCCAGAATCAAATGTTATTTCTTAAATCTAATAAAAACTTAATTGCTACAGATAATAATAAGAAAATAGAAGAAGCAAATAAGAAATGCAATGAAATATTATCCCATAAAACTAATTTAGCTATGGAAAAACTGAAATTAAATTCTTATGCTACCTTTCCTAAGCATCTTTCATAACCTATCTATGAAAGTTAAGATACAATCAAAAATGAATAACATTGATAATATCTTTCATGAAGGGAAAAGGAAAAAGTCTCAGACATAGGGGACATTCTGGAGGCTTTTAATTATCATTATGCAGAGCATAATAAAGATAAAATAAGTACAAATTAATGTGAGAAGTTACAGAATATAGTTCCCAATATAACAAGAATTCCTGAGGAACTTAAGTTAGATCTACAAAAAACTATTTCTCAAAAGGAAATTATAGATGGGATTAAAGTAAGTATAGATTGTTCCCTTCTTCTATAATCTCTCTCCTACATAAAACCTTTCTTGAAATTCAAACATTAGCAAATATTCCTCCTTCTTGGAGATATGCTCTAATTTCCTGTATATTAAAAGAGAATAAGGACCCTAATCATTGCAACTCATATAGACCACTTTCTTTGTTGAATAATGATTACAAACTATTAATGTCAATTGTGGTCAATAGATTGAATAATGATTATAAACTATTTATGTCAGTTATGGTCAGTAGATTGAAAGTACCCATATCTAAAATAATTAATGAAGACTAAACTGGTTTCATACATAACAGGCATACACAGGATAATATTAAAAGGGTACTAACTCTGATAGATTACCTCAATAGAGGAAACCATGAAGCATTGATAATAGGTCTAGATATTCAAAAGGCCTTTGACTCCTTAAATTGGGGTTATTTATTTAAAGACTTACAGTTATTTGATTCCCCCCTTTTTTATAACAATGATAAAGAAAATCTATAAAAATAATCTAGCATATGTCAAATTAGGTCCCTTTAATTCCAAAGCAATCCCAATCACTAGAGGTACTAGACAAGAATGTCCCATGTCCCCTATCCTATTTGCTCTGGCCATAGAAATACTTGCCATTTTAATACGTAATAACCCAAAGATAAGAGGTATAAAAATATATGACCAATATATTTCTAAAATAATGATGCTTGCTGATGATGTCTTACTTACCTTACCCAACTCTAAGGAAGTGTTAGGTGAAGTGGATATAGTAACAACAAATTTCCAAAAAATCTCAGGACTCTCCTTCAACAAATCTAAATCATAATATTTATTATTAAATAAAAAAGAACATACAGATTCCAGTTAATCAAAGTATTGGAAACCAAGTTTCAACTCTAGACTATTTAGGAATAGTCCTAGGCAAGAATATAGAGGAAACCTTACAGCTTAACTATGTTAAAGCCATAGACTTAATCAAGACTTTAATAAGCAAATGGAATAATTTGTTTATAACATTTGATGATAGGTTACAACTGATAAAAATGGTTTTGTTACCTAAAATATTATATATGGCACAAGCCCTTATACTTCCACCATGAAAGAAAATCCTTAAAGAAATCACTTCAACTCTGATGAAATTCCTATGGTACCCCAAAAGAATTAGAGTGGCATATTCTCATCATATCAGAAAATGGGAATGGGGGGGGGGTAAAATTCCCCAGAGATTGAAACTTATATAAAGGCATCTTTAATTAAAATAGTGATTAACTGGATAAATCCTAGATACTCTTCCAGTTTGAAACAGTTACACTCCATTGTACTAATGAATGAAAATTATTTATCAAAGAATGCTTTGGTAACCGACAAAGATACGATATGGCACTATTTAAGTTTACATTTACAGTATAGTACAACAAAATTAACTAAACTAACACTAATAAATGATATTTTAGATGTGTTTAGAAAATTCATTAACACAAATTTAAATATAAAACTGTGGCAAAGATTTTTAATACTATTTACTATTACAAGGGATTTCCCTGATAAAACACATAGAGAGATTTTTGGTTTATGGGAAAATAATAACTTATTTTGTTGGTTGCAATGTATTGAAAACCAACAAGCTTTGAACTCACAAAGTATATTGTCAACCTATGGCCTATCTCCTATCCTTGGTTCTTCAGGGTGTCACAGCATAATAAGGATCTGTGTAGAATAATACATAACTCATCCTTCAAAACCATACCAAAAATTATAAACTGGATTTTTGGAATTCTGTATAATAATATCAATGTTAAGAATGAATTATATATATATATATATATATATATATATAAAACACTTTGTCTATAAGACATCTCCTAAAGATTCTTACTGGCAATACCTAACTAAAGGGTTTCAAGTATCTTTATCAATGGAAGATAAAACAAACATTTTATTTTCAGTTAAACTAACTTCTTACTCACAATTCTGGAGTATTTTTCATTGGAAATTTCTACACAAATCCTTTTTGACACATGAGAAACTCTCAAAAATGAACCCTTCAAACAGCAAGTTATGTTGGAGATGTCATCTGTCCACTAATGATGACTGGTCTCATATTTTTTTATGATTGTACTAATATTAAACCATATTGGAATGAGATTAACAAATTTCTTCAAGCTATCTATACTGATATATTTGTTTTGACAAAGTCTAATTTTATTGAATGTTGTTAATAGTAACAATATGAAGAAAGATGACCTGTATTTGTTGTGGACAATGTTAGCAATAGCTAGAAAATTTATAACTAGAAGATGGAACTCTAATGTAGCACCCACAATGGAGGAATTCCTATCATCACTGAAGAAATGCATACTAATGGAGAAAAGAACTAAAGAGTTAAGAACTTTTCCTAAGCCATTAGTTAATAGTCCACGGAGGAAAGTTTTGAATTTGAGTGATATCCAACAGATGGAACCAAACTTTTCCTAACTATCTTAGTTTATATATTAACTTATCATTTAACTACAAATGTTTTTATCCAAATCCTTTTTGTCATGCTGAATGTAAATACTGTAAATAGTTACTGAATGTTATGAATGTATTAAATTATTGTATTTCATCAAAATAAAAATCATTTGAGTAAAAAAACAAATAGTCTAAACACTACCACTAAATCTGCTTCTATCATTCAATATGCTGATAACCCTACTCTTATTTCCTCTGCTCCCACACCCCAAGAACGCCAGGATAAACTGCAAAAATTGTTTCTAGATATTGAAAGTTACCTAAATGATCTTCAACTCATCCTAAACCCAAACAAAACAAAGATAGTGATCTTCTCCAACAGGACATCCAAAGGAAACTCACCTGTTCTTTCCATCTGCTCCACTAATGGCACTATAGTAGAACCAGTTAACCAAGTAAAACTACTTGGTGTCACAGTAGACAGCAACCTGACATTCTGTAAGCACATATCAGTCGCAATTTAAAAAGTTCACATCAAACTTGGTGCACTATATAGGGCCAAACCTTACCTCACTCAAAACGCCATACTAGCCACAGCCAGATCCCACCTCCTATCTACTCTCCTCTACTTTTCTCAAATTTTCACTATCCTGTGCATGTCTGATTACATCTGCTTGATTCCTGCTATAATAAAATGGCAAAATTTGTTGCTAATATACCCAACAGGACCCATCATTGCCTTGCTCTTCAAGAACTACACTGGCTTGAATTTCCCAGTCAGTTATTGCACAATCAGCTCACCACTGCCCACTCCATTATTCACAAACCTAAAAACTGCACTGCACTCTCCAACCTAATGCGACTATATACCAACCCTAGGACCCTTAGATCATCTCAGTCCCATAATTACTTTGGTGACTCTCTTTTCTTCTACAAAGTAGCTAAACAGTGGAACCTAATACCCCAGAATATCCTAAAAAATGCAGATAGTCATAGCTTCAAACAACTCCCAAAGGAATACCTTACTCAACAGTGGCTATGCTCGTGTAATACTCCTGACTACTTTCTCATGCCATCAATCAAATGTTTCTTTTCTGCTGTCTTCTCCTTGTCTTACTTCTACCAAATGAAAATACCACAATAGTTTATTTTAGTTATTTATCTAATGAGTTTCATATTACTGTCTGTAGTAAGTCTTAGGAAATGTAATGTTTTCTCTTTACTTTCTCTTTTTGTAAATTGTGATTGTAGGCAACTGTTAAATGTTTTGTATATTTTTGTAATTCTTTGTAAAATGTTGTAATCTTTTTTGTACTATTGTTGTGGACCTTTTCTTCCAGGTCTCCACTGAAAAGGGCTACTTGCCCAGCTGGACACTACCCAGTTAACAAATGTGAAATAAATAAATAAATAAAAATTTGTGATAGTGTCCAAGTTCAAAATGTTATCTTTTCACAACCTGTTACCTCTCATTCCTCACTTGAGTTTTCTGGAGACACAGCAGTAGCACAGTGGACAGCATTGTCACCTGACAGCAGGAGGTTCTACGGTTTGATTCTTTGCTGGGGTGCCTTCTGTATAGAGTCTGCATGTCCTCCCTATGTTCAAGTTTTTTTTCTGGTGCTCCTTCTCCTGTTTTCTCCCACATTCCAAAGACATGCAGTAGGTGGATGCTCTAAATTGACCATAGATGTGAGTGTGTGTGGTAAGGAAGAACAACTGCACCAGGGCTAGCCTCCCGGTGGTGTGAATCTTAATAGATGATTGTCCCAGTTGAAGTGACACCCCGACTGCATGTGCAAAAAAAAAAGTAAAAGGAGTTGTGGAGAGATGGCTGGATTGGTAGATCACATTCCTGTAGATCCAGATTTCAGAAGTGTCTAAAGGTTTTCTTTATCTGGATCACACAGTCAGTTCTCTGCAACACCCATTGGTCTGGCCACAGCTCCACTGGTGTTCACAAAATATCTAACTTCTGTGATAGCCTGCTACAGACTTCAGATTATGCACATTTTTCTTTATTTAGGTGACTTGCTTAGTTTTGCAGTTCCCAAGATGACATGTAAAAGTTTGACTCCTTCTCATAGGATTTTTTCCTAGGGTGTCTTCTAGATACCTCCATTCAAAGATCTTTTCTTCCTTAGCAAAAAAAGTAGATTTGTATCTAAATCCATTCCTGAGTTTTTCCTCTCAAACTGAGATATCAGCTAAGGAATACTTCAGGACTTTGTGTATCCAGGTTTCTGTGATTCTCATGATCCCCCCTAACAAGACTCCAGATGAGAAAATTCTATATCTGAAGTATGCGTGGTCACATTATCAACAACCCCTGGCATTCCAGACTCCAGTTTTAGAGTTTATGAGAAGGGAGATTTTTTTTTTGTGGGAAGACCAAATCTTTTAAAATCCAGGAGTCCCTTTCTCCCTTCCATCTCCATCAGTCTGTTTGCATCAGAAAAGACAGACCAAAGCACATATAAGTAAAAGAAATATTGGCACTTACAAATGCTGCCACCTTTGTCAGCCATCTGTGATCCTTTGGATCATAATAAGTGTTTACAGACAACACTACAGTGATGTGGTACACAGACATATGAAGAGGACCAGCTCTTACCCTCTGTGCAAACTAACCATGGTAGCTTGGGATATAGATTTTCATCACAAGCTCATTCTACAGGCTTCTTGCTTACCATCAAATCAAAAATGTGTGGTAGACAAGCGGAGCATGATCAGAATAGACCCTCACAAATGGAAACTGAATCAGGGGTCTTCCAGGAATTGATCCTTCTGTAGGGAACACCTCAAATAAATCTTTTTGCCTCCATTCAGAGTGATCAGTTGGTGTAATTCTGCTCCAGGACTCCATGCAGGAAGGCTTGGAAGACAAATGATTTTTCTTTTCCTTGAACAGGATTGTTTCTGTATACATTTCCACCACTCTCACTAATATTCAGAGTAATTCTGAAGGTTCAGGTGGATTCTCTAAAGATCATTGTGGTGGCCGCCTTGTGGCTCAGGCTGTAGTAGTTTTCCCTTCTTTTGGAAATGGCTAGCAGCAATTACTACAACTTCTTCACAGACCTGAACTACTCACACAGGACAAGCGATGTTTGATACATCCTAACCCAAAACAACTGCAACTAACTGCCTGTATGATAGATGCCTAAAAGGTATTAAGATTCTATTTTCTAAATACTTGCAGGAGGTATTAAAGGAAACAATAAAATCTGCTACTAGGAAGCATATTAGTAAATGGAAAAGATTGTCTAGTTGGTGCCAAGACAGGAACTAGCACTCTTTCAGAGCTAGTGTTTTTTCTGGTTCTACATTATTTGGGTGAATTACTATCCTCTAACCTGTCTTACTCCTCCATCAAGGTTCATTTATCAGCTATTTCAGCGTATTTGCCCATGGATTCCCCTCTTTCAATGCAATGTCATGTGAAAATGGTTTTGTAAGGGGTGTTACATACAAAGCTTCCCAGAAAGCAGGTGGCTTCTTCTTAGGATCTAAAGTTTGTGTTGGAGAAACTAACTCTTATTCCATTTGAGCCAGCTCATTAGACTTGAGGTTCTTAACATAGAAAATAGTGTTACTCATTGCCCTGACTTCTGCAAGAAGAATATCTGAGTTGCAAGCTCTTAAAGTCAGTCAAGCTTCTCATTTTCTACAAACATAGTATTTCCTTGAGAACTAATTCTTCATTTATGTCTGTAGTGGTATCAAAGTTTTCTTTAAACCAAACTAGCCATCTCCTGCCTTCTTTCCAGAACCTACAAATGAGGGAGAAAGGATATTGCATACATTGTATGTCCATACATAACTCGGGTACTATATTGACAGAACAAAATCTTTTTGGAACTGTGATCAGTTGTTAATTTTTTTTTTTGAAAGTAACAAAGGACAACCATTATCAAAGCAGAAAATTTCCAAGTGGTTGTCTAATGATATTATCTTGTTATATCCACCACAATAAGGCAATACCAGGCAAGGTCAAGGTTTATTCTGCCAGAGCCTTGGCTTCATCTGTGGCTTTTTGGGAAGGGTTGGATTCTACAAGTAGTCCTGATGCAACAACTTGGTCTTCTGTGCATACTTTTACAAAACTCTATAAACTAGATACCTTCTCCAGGTCTAGGAACATTGTCCAGGTCTCCAGGGCCCTCATCCCAGTCAGTCTAAGCTCTAGTAATGTATACACGTATAGCTAAGACTGTTGCAGTAGTGATCATAATGGCATACACAGTACATTTGTCTAAGTAAATTTACCATAAACATAGCTGCTCCCTCCCTCCATCCTCCTTATTTTTGTATGATTTTGTGGCCAGGGATATCCATTCATCCATAACCCCGTATTCATTTTTGCACATGTGGTCGGTGTCACTTTAACAGTGACAGTCATCTAGAGCCAAGGTATCTATATCTATTTATTTACCTATATATTTTCCTATCATTGTCCTTTTCAGGGCTTTATCCTCCCTCTGTCTGTTGGCATGAAAGATATGAAGGGCTTGGCACCCTAGCAACTCATTTTAGTCAGCACATTTCAAATTAATGGTTTGGGAGTGTGGAAGTTGCCTTAAAGCTTTTGTAGCTCGCCGACTGTTACATCCTTAACAGGATATAACCAGGAAAGCTAAGGCTACTGCAGCAGTGATTATTTGAACATCTACTTACTTCCACAACTGTAGTTTTTTCTATAGTATTGCACTAAGCAAACACAAAATTGTCTGTCTTATAATGCTTGATCTTTATATGGGGCTCTATTAATTTGCATTTTTTTTAAATCTTTTCACAAATATTTCAACCAACTTCTTTCTGGCGTTGTGGCTAAAAATAGAAAAAATGTTGAATGCCCTTTTCCCTCACATAAATCTTAAACTCTTGTAATTTGAACTGTAAGTAGTTCCCAATAACAAGATGTTCACCAAGTGATTTCTTGCAAATATTATCCTCAGCACTTCTTACATTGTCCATTGCAATTTTTACCTTCCCTGCTATCACTTCTGCCCACCACAAGTGTGCATCCATAAGCACACAGTCCTTGAAGCCCTCAGAGTGTTAAAACAACTGTGTTGCCATATTGCACATGTCCTTCCCTAAAAGATATAAAGGGACTGGTGGTCCTCTTTTTGAGCTCTTTGCACAAGGATTGCTGGGGTTCTGTCACTGGGAAATCTTTGTGTATCTGGCTGTTGTCCATATGCCATATTTTTAAGAACAATTTCTATACCTATAACACTACTGGACCACTTAAATGTTTTCTTTGGATAACAGCATGTTTACTTTATAAGTAGAAGAACCAACATGTAGTTTATTTAAGTTTTTAGGTTTTTAAAACCATAGCTTCTGGGGACTTAGTGTCTGCTAGACCCCCAGCATAATTAAATTCTTTCCTCCGCAGTTATTACACTGCAGTCTTGCCAGTTAGGAATTGTTGCAAGAATATAGGAAAAAGCTGAAAAGTAAGAGAAAGTGTGAGGAAATAAAAACAAAAATAATTTGAATAGTATGAGGAAAGGGTGGGAGGAAAACAGAGAAGAACTGGGTTGTATGCCAGGGTGACATTAGACAGCAGGATGGGGATTACCATGGAACACTTTGCCTAGGGATTCATATCATCTAAGGATGCCCATGCAGTCAACTATACATTGCATTTAAAAAGTGGTGTTTTTGGGTGTGGCTTACTAAAAGGGATATGGCTACCCTGAGGCAAGGGGTGTGTTTTCATCATGCAGAAGGCATGACTTATCTGTCAGGAAATTTAAGGATGCAAAGGTGGCAATCCTATGCACAATAGCCTAAATCACATTACATCTCACCCCACAAAAATACATAAATGTGCAAAATGACATAATTTTACTTGATGCCTACTTATAAAGCAACACAAAAACTCCTTGATGTTATTCAAATGGCAATTATGACTGAAAAGATCAGGTTAATTCCTTAAAAAAAAAAAAAAAAAATATATATATATATATATATATATATATATATATATACATTTATAATTATTTTAGAGGTCATAGCTTTAATGCACTTTTTGAGCTCACACTATCAAGACTAGGAGGATAGCTTGCATTCAAAATGAGCTAACAAGTTGCCAGTACAGCTCTCAATACTCAAGCGTGCGATCCAAGCCACCACCCCATGGCATTATAAGTTCTACAAGTTCTTACAGCATAAAAATGCTCACATGTTTTGTGTGTGTGCGCGTGTGCAAGCAGTTATGAGAGCAGAAGCAATGTGGTGATTGTTTGCCAGAGAACCAGTCAGGAAGATTCATGGACGTATAAGCTTTATAACAAAATGAAAAAGTATTTCAAAATACTCTGTGTTACCAAGACTGGCATCATGCTGGTGATAGAGAGAAAGACAAACACCTAGATAAATTCAGAAAGATCCAAGACCAGCTAAAATGCAGTGGACGTGGAGTAAAAAGAGAAAAGCACAAGTTTTCTGAAGATGAATCTTTCTATTCTAGTCAAATGAATGACAGAAATGCTTCCTTTTAGGGAAATGCAACTAGTCTGTTATTTGAACTCCAGAGAAACCAACATTTGCTTTAGGGCCAGTGAATAAAGTTGAAACTGAATATGCCCATATAGACAAAAAATATATATTTACTAAAAACGCTGGTTTATTATAGCAATAACCCACAGCTGGGTGTGGGTAATGCTGGATTTATCCACAGTTAGTGTGGTTTGGTCATGAGGGCGAAGCCTGAGTGACCAAACAAAGCCAACCATGGGTAAATCCAGCATTACCCACACTCTGCCGTGGGTTATTGCAATTATACAGTGGTGTTAGTTTTGTGTTGTGCTATGTTTGTGTTGTTGTTATTTAGGTTTTTGTTTGCGCTAGTCTGTATTCTTCTTTTTATGAGATAATATAGTCCAATACTTTTTATTATTTATTTCTTTTCTGAGCCCTTTTTTTCTGCAGATGTTATAGGTATGTAGTTAATTTATTTATAAAGCCTTATGTGTGGGGTTTGAAAAAAAGTAAGTGGTGATTTTTATTTTCATATGGCTGTTCCCTTGTCTCGTATGTATCCTGCAGCAGTTGGCCCACTGCTGTGGATTGTACTTGTACACATTATTGAGATCTGTGTTGCTCAGCTGCTGGAGTCAACTTAAGGTGGAGATGTAAGACATTGAAACAATTAACTGGTGCGGGGAAAATGTTTGCGTCCTGCTGTGGAGTTTGTCAGTTGGACAGCATAGACTTACAACTCCTAAAAATGCAGTTGTCAACCTGTGTTGCTTACATAGTTTTTGTGAGGATATGTAACTTCTGCTCTTTCTTTCATCTGCATTTTGTCTGGCAGTATATGTTTTCATCACCACTTGTGTCCCCGTTTGAATTTCAGTTGTGCACATTACTCACATCTGTGCTGTTAAGTTCTTGCACCATACTTCTGGTGGGCATTTAAGATATTGAGGGTGTTTATTTTTGGGGCGAAAACTGATTCTGTACTGCCGTCTCATTTGCCAGTCGCACGGCAAAAAGTTAACTGACAGGGGAAAGTGCTTTGTGTGCCGCTGTCTTGTTTGTCAGTTGGACAGCATTATGTTTTAACAGCTGAACTATTTCCACTTAAATTCACACTGACGAAAGAGAGTTCAGTGACACACACCTTCCAAGTAAGTTGTACAAACATATTTCCGCAGGAGAAGGGTTGGAAATATGTTAGCTGCCAGACTTTTTTAGTTAGCTATGTTGGATTTACAATGTGCACGCTGGTTGGATTAGCTAATCAGCATGCACGTTTCTCAGCTTTGCCAAGTTTCCATTGTATAATAATAGTTAATACACAAGACACAGCAAAACACTATGACTAAGTGCTTTCACCTCAAAAGGCATCATCAGTCATGTGCTTTCATTCAAACACAACTTAAATACTATACATCACTTCCTTTTTTCCAGTGCCTTCAGAAATTTTACCCTTGTCATACCTAAACATTTTCAATTCTATTGGTAATTTCACTTAGATCAAGGAATACAGACATAAAAAATGCATAAAATAAAAAAAATAATAAAAAAACACAGAACTTAAAGAAACTGTGATAATAACAAACTTGTACATCAATTATATATATTTTATGTATACTGTTGCGACTCAGTTGTACAGAATTAACAAAATTGCAGTAAACAATGTTTTTAAAAACAGTAATTCCATAATACTCACATGCATGTCCATAACCTAACACAGTTTCCTCTTTTGTTTTAACACACTGGCTATAGAAATATGTTCATTAATTCCAGGTTCCACCTTGGCATTCGGTCTAAGTTGCCATTTAGTTTCCTTGATTTCTGTGCCTAACTTAGGGTCACCTCCCCTATCTTCTCTGGACCTATCAATTACAAAAAACAAATTTCTTTTGTAATTTGAGTATACAGATGAGTGTAGGGAAAGTGAAATGGATGTTTTCTTGTTTTTAATGTCTCTGGTATGCTCAACAATCCTGTCTCTCAACCGCCTAGTGCTTTTTCCCACATAGAATGCCTGACAGGAAATGCACATGGCCTCATAGACCACCATCTCGGCGTTGCAATTACGCATTCCGGGGCATTGCAGGTTCCTATAAAAACCTGGAATTTCCATGTATGGCCCATTGTTGATGTGCCTGCACCAGTTACAGGCCCCACATTTACTCACTCTTGAATTATAATTTCCCTTCGTACTTCTGTCATCCAGTTCCAACCATTCCTTAATGTGCCTACCTTTGCTGTATACCACTCTGGGCCTTTGCCCCAGCTTAGCCCTAAGCTCAGCATCAAGAGCATTCTCCCAAATAACATTGAACTTGGGGATCAATTTGGGCATTAATTGATTGTAGGGTACAACAAATACCTCATCTTTCAAAGTGGTTCCCCTACATTTGTTCACTAAGCTCTCTCCTGTTCTCAATATGGGTGCATATTTTAAGGTCCTACATTTGTTCACCTCATTCATTGTCTTATGCAACATTTTGCTAGGGTACCCCCTAGTTTTAAACATGTCAATAAGGATATTCATCTCATGTTGGAACATCATGTCATCACTAATTAACCTTGAGATCCAAACCATCTGGCCCTTAACCACACTTCTTTTTTGGTGGTCCGGGTGACAACTGTCAAACTGAAGAAAGGTGTTGGAATATGGAAGGCATATCATTGCTGGAGCCTTCCTGTGTCCTGACAGAGTGCTCTTCAAACTATCTGGAGATAAACAGAGCTGAGTATATTTTTCTGGCACTTCAGAGTTGTGTACTGGTAATTGTTGTTTGACTAATTTTATATCATTGCTGGCTGACTTCAGAGTTGTGCACTGTCATTTTTGCTTCACTGTATAGTTTTTCAGATCTCTGCTGAAGGTGTTGGTTTTCCCATATCCACCCTCCGTATTCCTGTCTTATTGTTTTGCAGTTGCCCGCCCCCACTGTAGATTTGATCTGGGACACTCCCCCCAGTCCCATCTCTTTACCTCATTCTACCTAATAGACTCCTTCTGCACTGTTTTTAGTAATTTTTAATTTAATTGCAATTTTTTAAACTGTTTGGCATAACATTGCTACATAAGTGTGCTAGCTTGCACTGCATTTGAATTGTTTTTACTGCTTTTTTAGCTACTTTTCTGTATATATATATATATATATATATATATATATATATATATATATATATATATAAATACCTTTTCTGTAACTAGTGTAGTCCAGATTCAGATTTGCTGTATCCAGGACTGTATGTAAGCTTCTGAGCCCCCCAAGCTTTCTGTGTTGGAGGGAAGCCTTCTAGCTTATCAGTGAGAGTGGTAAGCACTAGGTAACCTATCTACCACATAAGGAGTGGTTCTGGCCCAGAAATTGTAGTTACTGGCCGTTTGAGCAGTTTTTCCATCTCTCTCAACTTTCTGATTTAAAAGCCCACATTTGCACTTTTCCCCCCATTCCTGTAACTAGTTTAGTCCAGATACAGATTCTTAGTTTTAGCACTTGAATTTGCTTATTCGTGATCAGCACTTGTAAGCACTAAATAAGTTACTAATTACTACAGCACTCAACCTTCCTCATTACCTAGAGGAAAACAGTTTTGGTACTTATTTTCCTCACTTGCTTAGAAAAAAACAGCTCTTGTACTCACTTTCCACACTTATCTAGAGGAAAATAGTTTTTTATTCAGGCATGTCCAAGGGTCAGCTCCCAGTGTTCTCTCCTGTCTATCTGATGAATGTGGGCATCTTGGGGCAATGTAGAAATTGCCTCATGTACACAGACAACCCTCTCCTCCTACCACCCAACACTACAACCTGTGAGAGATGCACTTATCTAGCCAAACTGGAGGTAAAGCTCTCTCCAATCAAGACTGAACTTGACAGTCAAGAGGAGAAGGTAAACACTTGCACCACACCACACTCATCACATAGTCTCACTAAATCTACACCACCAAAATCCACACTTAGTAACACAAAAACATTTGCGGAGGCTCTCAATAATAATCTGTCTAAGCAACACAGACCTCCAAAGTAGAAAGCAAGCAACCTCCATCCCCCCAACACAACCCAAATGACACATAGCCCACAGACTCAGTGTGCGACTCGACCACAGCCAATAAGGCAAAACAACGTACCCAACACACTACTCATAGGTGACTCTATAGTCAGGCACACTGATGTCCTACTCACCAGGCTAAACAAGGAGAAGGTTCTGTCCACTGCCTGTCAGGTGCCAGGATCCGCCACATAACCAACGCACTCAGGTCACTCCACAACAAGTACAAATATGACTCTGTCATTGTTCATGTTGGTGTGAGCGACCCGAGACGTACCTCCCTGGACTACATGAAAAGAGATATGGAAGAGCTCTCTGATCTTGTAGCCCAGGCAGGTATGACCCTAGCCCTGAGTAGCATTCTGCCATTACCCAGAATGATGCTGCAGTACAAGGACAAAATGATTGACTTCAACAGTTGGCTAAGCTTCTGGTGCCATTCTAAAGGGATCCAGTATCTGGCTGCCTGGGATGACATGGTCAACAGACCACGATGCTTTGCCAGAGATGGCCTACACCTGTCACTCTTGGGATTCTGGATACTGGCTAAGGTTCTTGCCGCCCCTATAGTGCCTTTTTAGGCAAGGTTCAAATGACAAATTCACCACCGTAACGGAACAGGCAAGCAAAAACTGAGGGTGATGCTATTCAATGCTAGAAGTCTAAATCTCAAAATGCACTCACTCGAGGCACTCCTTAAAATGGAGAACAGTGATATCTGTGCAGGACTGAGACCTGGTTCAAGGCTCCAGAAAGCATCCCTGCACTACCAGGCTATAACTCATATGACACTTTTCGGCCATGTAACCTGGACCGGAACACCAAAAGCGGAGATGTGTCCATATTCATTAAGGATATCCACACCTCCAGGCTAGTTGCATAATGGAGCCGAGGTTATCCAAGTGCAACTAACTCTGGGAAAACTGCAATCCAAATTGTAGCTTGCTATAGATCACCCACCATGCCCCAGGATTCCCACTCCTCTTTTCTTGATGTACTGGAAAATATTAGGGTTCAAGCAAACACCCTAATAATGGGTGATTTCAACTACCCCACCATTAACTGGGAAAACTACTCACTCCTTCGCTCAATGCTTTCCGGAATTCATAAACTCCAATGCCCTAGATCAACTTATCCACACCCCCACCAGGGGCAACAATATCCTAGATCTAGTGATTACCAACATGAGTGACCAGTGTTTCACACCTGAAGTCAATGCCTTATTGGTCCGATCAGACCATAAGCTAATTACCCTAGATATCCACATCCTTCCCCCACCCCCTATTAAGGAAACTATGGTAAAAAATTTCTCCAAAGCCAACTTCATGCTTCTTAAGACAGAAGTGGCGAACTTCATGACACCCATGCAGATGGACAATACAGTTACGACTACTGAATCCTACACAATTGCACTTTGTAAGCACTTACAATAGTGCATAGATCGTGCTATCCCAAACAGAACCAAGACGCTATCCTCCAAAAAAAGGAAGCCAATCTGGTGGTCCCCTGCCATAAACAAACTGTACAACAGAAGGAAGAAACTGTTGCAAAAGAGAGTAAAATCCCATGAGTGGAGGAGCTCCCTGGTCAGCCTCTGTAAGAAGCTGCGATCCTTGATAAAATCCTCCAAAGCTAGCTACGAAAACAAAATCGGCACTGATTCTAAAGACAGCCACAAAGCATTCTATAGCTATGTCAAAAATCTCAATGGCAACACTCAGATCTGCTCTGAGTTACAGCACAATGGCACTAAATATACAGACCCAACTGATATTGCCAACATCCTGGAAGATAGGTTTAGTGCTAACTTTACCCCCCTCTCACCCCCTAAAGAGCCCATCTCTGTACCGGAAGAATGCAGATTTCCTGTAATCATGGCTGCACAGGTAAAAACCACACTCTCCAAAGCCATGAACACAGCATACAAGGGACCAGACAACATCCCAAGCTGCATTCTACATGAACTACAGAACGAACTGGCACCCCACCTAAGTACCATGTTCAGTCATAGCCTCATCTCAGGCTTTGTGCCTGCTGAATGGCGCACAGCGATGGTTATCCCACTCCACAAGGGGGGAGCCACCACGGACCCCGGGAACTACCGCCCCATTAGCCTGACGAGCCTGGTCTGCAAGGCCATGTAATGCATCATCATGGAACTTATAAACAAAGACATTGGTAATCTCCAAACTCTGGACCCCACCCAGTTCGGGTTTGTAAAAGGCAGATCATGTCTCCTAAACCTGATAGACTTCATAGCCGTAGACAAGGGTAAGGTGGTTCACACAGCCTATCTAGATCTTGCCAAGGCTTTCGACACCATCCCCCACTCTGGAATTATAGATAAACTCACTAAACTAGGTATAAATCCCTATGTCCCAAGATGGGTTGCCAACTGGCTCACTGACAGAACCCACACTGTGAAAGTAGCAGACTCCAAATCCGACTTCAGACCAGTGACAAGTGGAGTACCACAGGGTTCAGTCCTGGGTCCTCTCCTGTTTGGTATCTACTTCTGTGAAGTACAGGCTAACACAGAAGGTCTTTGGCTAACGAAGTTCGCAGATGACTGCAAATTAGGAGCCATAACTGAAACTCCTAACGATGTGGACATCCCCCAAAAGGTCCTCACTGAGGCAGATGCCTGGTGTCAAAGCCATGGCCTCAAGCTCATTGCTAAAAAGTGCATTGTCATCACCTTTGGCCAAAACTCTGTACCCATGAACTACAACATAGGCGGTAGTATGCTTAACACCGAAAGTGTGATAAGAGACATTGGGACACAGGTGGACAGTAGTCTCTCCTTTGATAATCACATTGCCACAGTAGTCAGGAAATCCTTCTACATGGCACACCTCATCGTAAAAGGTTTCTCATCCAGAAAAAAAGAAGTCATTGTTCCCCTCTACTCATCACTCATTAGACCTATTATAGAGTACAATGCCCCTTTTGGTATGTGCCTCACAAGACATCTACAACTGGAAAGGCTGCAGAAATACCTCACAAAGAGGATTACCAGCCTCAAACAGATGCCCTACCCAGACCGTCTCAAAAAACTCCAGGTTTACTCCATTGCATACCGACTACTCAGAGGTGATCTTTGCCTAACATACAAAGCTATGTCAAACCCAGAGCTGTTGGACATGCTCCACTTAAAGAAATCCCAATCCCTCTGAGCTACACGCTCTAGGGACCTAAACCTGTTTGTCATCACAATAAACAGAACATGCCGGAGGGATAGATTCCTGTCCCAAAGACTTCCCGTACTCTGGAATAAACTACCTATGTATATCAAACAAAGCTCCTCATTAGCACTCTTCAAGAAAAATCTTGATGATTGGATGGGAAATAGGACATTCACCCCGGGGATCACCTCTGTGGCTCTGCTCGACAATGGCACAGGAAAATAATTTTCTTGGGTCGCAAAAGCCAGGGTACCTTTTTGGCTGGGCTTGTATAGGCCCCAGGGCCGATAGCCTAGTACCTACCTATGAACCTATGAATAAGTGTCTTTCCTATAGGTGGTTAATCTCAAGGTTCCCTGACTTTTGTCCAGTTCTATATCTAAATAGTGGATCTTGGAAGGATGCAGCTGGTGTGTAAATTTTAAATAAGATGTAGTGGATTTAAATAATCCACAAATTCCTTTGCTTCATCAATCGTGCCTCCCCACAAATCAGTATATCATCCAAGAATCTCAAAAATAAAATTATTTTAGGCCAAAATGGTGAATTGAGCACACATTGTTTTTCCCACTCTGTCAAAACTAAGTTCACAAAAACATGGGCACATTTGGCCCCCATAGCCACCCCTGTAGTTTGACAAAATAGCACCCCTTCAAGATATAAGAAGTTGTTTTTCAAGATGATTTCCATTAGGTTCACCAGAAAATTGATTCTGTAGAATCTGTCAGTAGACACACACACACACACACACACACACACACACACACACACACACACACACACACACACACACACACCTTTCTACACAAATTGAAAGATAATACACTGATATATAGCATGTCTTTTGGATGTTGGAGAATACAAGAGCACCTGAATGAAACCCACAATGAGACAGGGACGACATGCAAACTCCACAGAGATGGAATCACAGCCAAGAACTCAGACAAACAGATGAGAGCTGTTAAATAGCAGAACTACTTACTCTACCACTTGTTCTGTTCCTTTCCCCACACATCTTAATTAATCCACCAAAAATAGCCATATATTATGTACAGTACTGTTTAACAGTGATACATACTAAGCTAGCTGCCCTTGTAGGCCATTTTAAGCCTAGCCCGTTTCCTTTTTTGTGCTCAAAATAACCTGTCCTATTTGGTTATAGACTGACCTTACCCATCCCATGGTCGATAATTGTATATTACCCCAATGAGAATAACTGATCATACCGTAGATGCTCTGAGGGGACCCATGCATAGGACAAAGCATTTAAGAGCTATCTCTGTCCATTAGTAGTACAGCGGGCAGTCCTGGGGTAAATTTTCTGTCTCCCATCCAGCAATCTAAATTGTGTTTGAAAATGGACAGGGATGAACTTTGTTTTCTGTGGATGTGGAGTCTGTCCCACAGCAGTGTTACCCTCTGCGAGAAATGCCTGTCCCTCCAAACCATTCTGTTGATGTTGCAGAAGAGAATTAGATCCCTAGAATGAGTATTTATGATGCCATTTGACTTGCTGATGTGCAGTAAATCCATCAGCAATGGATTGCAGGATGCCTTGTATGCCAGACCTAGGTCACCTCTGCAGGATACAGAGTATAGTGACAGGGCTTTGAGCCAGTCCATATAGGACATGTTGTTTAGGCCTTGTACCCTTTTAGTAAGGTATCTCTTTGGACATTCCAGTTGCTGTATGTGTCTGGACAGATACATGCCAAAGGAGGCATTATATTTAATGAATACCCCAGTGGGAGATGAGTAAAGGGGACAATTACATCCCTTGATCTAGACACATTCCTTTTGTTTATAACATGTGAAATGTACAGAGACTTTCGTACAGTAGACACATAGAGCTGGATCTTGTTCAAATGGGGCCCTAGACAGGGGGATGGACCAGGGCCCCCCTCCAAGCCATTCTGGGGCCCCATTAATTATCCCCCCCCCCAGTTACCATAAACTTTGCTCAACACTGACAGCATGCATACTATTTTCTTATTTACTTTTGAAATAAAGGCAGAGATATGGATTTAATTTAAAACTTTTAATATATATCCTTTGTTGACGAAGCTAGTTCCACTAGGCTAGTAGAGTCTTTTCAGGGAAGACCCTTGGTGATGTTTATACTACTAGGGGAACTGGATGTAAAAGATCTCACAACACCTACCATTAACATAAACAGATGGAGCCTCAGTTTAACATATTATCCAAAGGATGACACACTCAGCAGCCCCCCCCCCCTTAAAAGTGCACCAGAGTATCAGCAGTCCATCTGCATGGTGTGCTAGTAGAGTACACAGCCTTCTGCACCAAAGGATTTCAAACATTGATGACCATTTGCTAAACAAAACAGTTGTACATAGAAAATAGATTTAGCATAACCAACAGTAAATGTCTCTTCCCTTAAACCTTACATTCCTTGAAAGTACACCAAAACTCACAATTCCTTAAAATGCATTGAAACTGACATTCCTTGAAAATGCACCCCTGATAACTAATTGAGTAGTATGGTAGTTGGTGTAGAGGATTCAAGCTCTTGTTTCCTGTACTCAAGGTACAACGGTTGAGCCTGAGCAAGTTAATTAACTAATCTGGCATCTCTAATTAGGACATTTTACACAGACACACGCGTGTGCACTCACTCACTCACATGGAAGTAAGGCTTGTCTCTTCAGTTCCAAGTTCTCCATTTGTTAATGGTTGCACTTTAGTCCCAACAAGTTCTCCATTCATTTTTTAAATCTCGAGTGAAAGCAGCAGTAGAAAGTTCCAATGTTTAAATCTGTATTGTTATGTGTGTGTCATACTAAAGACACAAGCACAGATGCAGTGTGCATCCGTAAAGAAGAAATCGCACAGACTGAGAGTGAATCCTTAAAGAAGAAATGTAATATTTTTTTAATTGTTTTATTAAAAGTTAAATGTTGTGTCAGCCCCCCTCCCTCACAGCTAGTGGGCCCTAGGCAACTGCCTATGGTGCCTAATGCTGGATACAACTGTGTATGACCAACGTCTTGCTCTTATATACACTTCAAACCACCACACACACACACACACACACACACACACACACACAAACAAACATAAATCACAGCAGTGATGTTAGACAACATTTGAAGTCATTCATTCATCCATCCATAACCCTTTTTCCATGGGATCGAGGTGTCACATTAACAGTGACCATCATCTATGACACTGTTCACACTTCCAAGTGGCTAACCCTTCTGCAGTTCTCCTGTGTAGCACACATATGCATGCTGACACTTAAGGCTAATTACGAAAATGGAGCACCCAAAGAAAATTCACTTGAACACAGAGGGAACATACAGACACAGCACTGAAGGACACCCCAGCTAGGACTCAGACTTGAATGCAGATAGAAAATTCAAGTGAAAGAGTAAATACTTTAAGAAACATATTCAGAAATGTATTGGCTCTCAAATATGGTTCAAAATACCATCAAATAATTCACCATAACTAGGATTCTTGATAGAAATCCTGATTTCCAGATTTTCTGACAAAAAAACATGATTTCTTAACTGTCAGGAAAAACAGGTGACAACCCTAATTGTGCAACATGGGTTACACAAGTATTCATTCTGTAGTACAGGTTTGTTGTTGCAAGTCATAGTTTTAATTTTTATGAGGTTATGAAAATGATGAGTGACAAAAGACTAAACATGTCTTCTCTCCTCTCCCTTCCAGGGAGAAAGAGTGGATGTACTTTTCTCAGGGCATGTTCAAAGTCACTGTGGCTCATAAACATCCATCCTTTTCAGCTCCTCAACCCACTTCAGAGCAGATTCTTTCTTCTTCTTTCGGCTTTTCCCGGTTAGGGGCGCCACAGCGGATCACCTGTCCACTCATGATTGGCAGTGGAGTTTTATAGTGTCAGGTTGCCAGCCTGGCGCCCAACCTTCCACAGAAGGCACCCACTTCAGAGCAGATTAATGCGGAATAATCATAATTTTCTGAGGAGGAGTCCTCAAATTCTGAAGACAATTCCTTAGCTTACTCCTCTCAAATCCACTTTCCTGGCCAGTTACCCTTAGATGATGAGGATTCTCTCTTCTGATTTCCCCCTGTGGAAGAGACATCATTCGGAGAGGCTGTTATAAGTATGATGAAACATTTTGAGTTGGAGTCTAGGCAAATCTTTGATGTCCAAAAGAGATATTACAGTCTGTTAAAGGTGGGTACTCCCACCCCTTCCCCTGTCCCTCCAGTCCTGGAGGCCTGCTTGGACCCTTTCACATCAACGTCCACAGTTCCTCTTAGCTCTCATCTTCTAAAAGGCCAGGCAGATTCTACAAGGTTCTAGATAATTTAAAGTTCCTTTAAAGAATCCAGTTCCGTGGTTGTGCATCATTAATTGTATGTGAAAAACAGTATATAGGTTCCCCTATTATATGAACATCTGGATGATCCCCAGCATCCAAGCAAATGCACACTTCATGCAGAAGCACACTGTAGCAGGAACTCCTTTGTGTCCATATTCTACTACAAATCCTTTATTCTGTAGAAAATTGCACTTTCCCCTTATTGTAACCCTTTTTTTTATTACAAAATACATCTCTTTCCAAATTGTTATTTCTATCCTGTAGCATGTTTCCAGCAATTTGATCCACAGCCACATAGGCACCTCCCGGCACAAATGGATTAACCAGTCGAATGGCATGGCATCTGTACAGTAATGAACAGAGCCAGTTAAACTTTTTCATTAGATATACCCCTGGATTCTGCAAGCCTTGCATGGTGTGCAAGATTAGTGCAGGAGCTCCAGCAGGCAGTATGTCTGCCGTGCGATCCAGGAATACTCTGTAGGGGCATGCACGAGCGCTCCTGCACTAGTCCTGCATGGACACAACCCCTGTATGCAAATTACCCCATTTGCAGTAGAAATCCATGCAAATGAGATGAATTTGTGATCCAGGAAGTTGGAAATCAACCGTGCAGGACTAGTGTAATCTGCAGAAATGTACTCCGCCAGTAACAGAGTACATTTCTGCAAATTCCAAAACTGAGCCATGACAGCTCCAAATAAAGAATGAATACCATTTAGAAAGCATGCCAATGGCCAAGTATAAGACCATTGGCCTAGGAAACAGGTGAAAAAAATAAAAAAATGAACTTTTATTTTTTTTTTTAGCCGATCTTGGCTGTTTAAGCATACGGCAGCAGCATGGGGGGAAAATAAACCTAAAATAAGCATTCTAACTAAAATCACTGTTCTGCCATTATAGTCAATGGCCAGTGAGTAGTGGTTGCTAAGGTGGGAGGCTCAGTGTGAGACATGTAACTATGCATTAGCAGGCAGTTCTATGCAAATGAGGGGAATGATAGTGAATCCCACATTTCCCCAGCATGCTAGTCAGCTTCCAATAGTGTAAGAGCAGGAATAGCTTGGTACAAGCCTAGGAGTTAGCTGACATCATAGGGGGGGTGTGTCAAGCATACTGTAAGCAGATTGGAGCCCTGTGGCTCAGGCTTTCTCCTAGCTTAGCACAGCTAGGCAAGGGGATGTGTCTGAGTCTGCCTAGCACTCTTTACATTGCCTAAGTAGGTGCGCACGCCACGCACCGGGTTTTAAAGAAAAAAAAGTAAACCAGGAAATAGCAGCTCTGTGCACATTTGAGCACTGTGTTTGCGCGGCGTGCCCCCGGGCTTAAACAGGAAGGCAGTGGGTAGGGAAAACAGTAGTAGGAAGTTAGTCAAGGAGAACTAGCATAGCTGGCAGGTGAAATGTTTCAGAATCAGTCATTTACACAGGCAGCAGACCAGCCCAGCCCAGAACACAACTATAAACTATGTAAACACCTTCCCCTCTGTTTTTCCCATACTCTACACCACCAGTGTATACAAGCGGGGAACTTTTAACAAACAAAACTGCAAAATGATAGGGGTTGCAGCAGGGGTCACCCAACAACATGTGCAAGAGACTCAGGGTGGTGAGGATGTGAATGCTGTCCACCAACCCACAGTGAGGAGATGGAGAAGGGTGTATAGACCCAGGGTAGCCTACCAGGGGCTACATGAGCTGGAGATAGTTGAGCACTGTAGGGTGGACAGGGACCTACTACAGAAAATTGTTGAGCTGTGCCGGCTATGCCTGTTACACTGAACTGAGGGGAACCCATCCCAGTGGATTCAAAATGTATGTGTAGGCCTAGGAATACTAGCCACAGGTACCTCCCAAAGCTCAACTAAGGATATCATGGGGATCTCACAGGCATCAGCATCCAGAGTATTCCACCAGTTCCTGGATGCCATGTCAGCACATGCCGGTGAGCACGTATATTTCCTCAACACCCGTGAGGTGTCGGCCAGCAATATGTGTCTCTTCCACCAAATAGCAGAATACCCTGAGGTAGTGGGTGCTATAGACTGCATGCACATATGCATCAAAGCACCACTCTGTGAGCAGGATAGGATCTACATCAACTGCAAGGGCTTCCCCTCCAACTGCCAGGTCATGTGCGATGCCCAGGGCATTATAATGAATGTGTGTGCTGGCTGCCCTGGAAGCTATCACGATTCCCACATTTGGCATCAGACCCAGCTGTACCAGAGATTTGCCAATGGGGACATCCCTTACGGTTACCTGGTGGGGGATGCTGGTTACGCACTGGAGAAGTGGCTGATGACACCCATCAGAAATGCACACACACCTGAACAAGAACGCCATAATGAAGCACATGCACAGACCAGACGTATAATAGAGTGTGTGTTTGGGATGCTCAAGTCACGGTTCCAGTGCCTGAACACATCCGGTGGAGCCTTGCAGTACTCACCAGCTACATGAACTCAAATTGTTATGGTATGTGCCATGCTACATAATATGATCCTGCGGAAACAGCTGCAGCAGGAACAGCATTGGGCAGGGCCACACAGCCCCCCACCAATGCCAAGGCCTGCACAGGCACAGAGTGACTCAGAGGAGGAACAACTTGAGCCTGCCCCAGTAGGCAGATGGAGTCATGTCCAGTATGGCCTGGCCTTCACAAAGAGACAACGCATAGCACATACACTGACACAGTAGTGACCCAGGGAATGACACCTCTCTCTTACTCGCACATACAGTAAAAGGGATGCCAAACATGACACTACCTGTGCTCAACCATATATAGTGAGTGTATTACGTGCATCCGACATAGGCAGCCCTCCAGCACCATCCTCAATACTGGCACACCCACAAGGTAAGTCAATCAACCTACCAATTGCCTAAGGGAGTAGAATGTGTCATTACCTGTATCTATGGTATGGATGTGAGCATGCAAGAGAATTGGGTGGCTGAATGGTATGCCAGCAGATAGTAGACATCCATAGTGCCACCATGATATCTGTAACAAATACTGGAGTCCCCATAGTAGCCAGTACTACACAGGGCGACAAAACCCACTGCAGGAAATATGCTGGCTGTCATGTGTGTCCATATGACTTGCACATGCCAGTCAGGGAGATTCACATACCCAACAACAGTCTCAGCCAGCAGGACAGGTGTAGACTAACACAAACAGAGGTTGTGCTATGGCCTCTGAATGATACCTATGGGTAACCTCCCCCCCCCCCCAGGCCTACACAGACAGACTGCAGCAGGTCAGGCAGTGGGATGTTAGTTCTGAAGGGTAGGAAGTCAGACACTAATATGTAGGTCAACCAAAGCTAAGACCTGTAGTACACTGATATGCTTCTAGTCAGCATGATAGGTTAGAATACAGAATGAAATGGAGTACCTGACATACCAGTACAGTCATAGCAAATGTGTACAAGTGCCAGGTGTGCCCCCCCATCCTATGTAGACATGTAAAAACAGTCAAGTGTGCCACCCAATCATGTGTAGAAATGTAGAAACAGTCAGGTGTCCCCCTCCCAATCCTGTGTAGAAATGTGGTAACAGTCAAGTGTGCCCCCAATCCTGTGTAGAAATGTAGTAACAGTCAGGTGTGTCCCCCAGTCCTGTGTATAAATGTAGAAACAGTCAGGTGTGATCCCCCCACAATCCTATGTAGAAATGTAGTAACAGTCATGTGTGCCCCCCACTCCTATGTAGACACATAGAAACAGTCAGGTGTGCCCCTTCCCCCAATCCAGAGTAGAATTGTAGTAACAGTCAGGTGTGCCCCCCAACCCTGTGTAGAAATGCAGAAACAGTCAGGTGTGTCCCCCCAATCCTGTGTAGAAATTTAGTAACAGTCAACTGTGCCCCCCCCACAATCCTGTATAGAAATGTAACAGTCAGGTGTGCCCGCCCAGTCCCGTGTAGAAATGTCGAAACAGTCAGGTGCCCCCCCCCACATTCCTATGTAGAAATGTAGTAACAGTCAGGTGTGCCCTCCCACTCCTATGTAGACATGTAGAAACAGTCAGGTGTGCCCCTTCCCCCAAGCCAGGGTAGAAATGTGGTAACAGTCAGGTGTGCCCCCCCAATCCTGTGTAGAAATGTAGTAACATGTATGAGTTTGTATAATACCAGTGGAGCACAGATGCCCAGAGGTGGCCAAGGTAGCAGGATAGGTTGTAGCATTTCCACAATATGCAGGTCTGTGTGTTAGGTTGGTGTGTGTTTCATATTGTGTGAGGGTGGTCCGTATGTATGCATGTTGAGGCAAGACCTGCTGGCCATTGTCCCCTACTGCTGATGGCAGGGACAAGCCCTCACAACTGCAGTGCCAAAGACAATTCCCACCAGTATAACACATGCTGGCAGTAAGCCAGTGTAAATGTATGGTGACAATATGTGTCACCATCTGAAAGACTGACATGGCATGGCTGTTGGGCTAGATGTACAAGCAGTACACAGGGGAAAGTATCCCAGACGTACAGCATATATTATGTCACTGTGAAATGGAGACACCCTTGGAATTGTACATACAGGTATGCATCAGATTAACTGGTCTTGTAGTAGGGCATACCGGTGATGTCTGCCTGAACACTTGCAGATCACAAAGGAGGTAGGACTGATGTATTGGGAAACAGCTGATGTACCTGCACATGCCAGCATAACTGGAATGCCCCATGCATATCTGTGTGTCAGATGCAAGTAGTGTTCATAGCACACATGCACCCAGCTCACATAAACAGCACCCACAGGTGCCTATCTGGTCATTTCCCTGCTGTGAGGAATGGGTACAATATGATCCCACCTGTATATGGCAATAGTAGAAGACTGCAACATGCAGTGCAGGTGTCCCACGCAGGTGTGTCCCTAGCTGTAGGTATCACCCTGCCAGCATCCACACCACCTGATCAAGACTGATAGAAGGTATTGGCATGAACACCTATCACACCTACCCTGTCACCCGAGGAGAATATACTGTATGGTGGTCTGAGACTGTAGGACTGACAGAATGCAACCAAAGGCCTGTGTCTCACACATGCTGCCAATGCATGTTATGTCTTGTACACCCAAATAACAACATAACACAGTCCACATAAGCCATATGCAAGGCCATGTGGACAAACCGCAGTAACATGTCCACCATGTCCCACTGCATGAACTGTAGACCAACACTTAACACACACCTGTGATGGGGTGATACCCTTAGGGAAAGTATCAGGGAATGTATGCATAATGTATGGAAGAGGTTAGAATAACAGAGAGGGGGTGGGAGCTTGGGCAGCATGGAATGTGCAGGGTCCGACACCAAGCTGTGTGCACACATTATTCCTAGCTGCAGACATGTAAATGGGTGGCTACTCACCTGCCTGTACACCACAATAGGGATAATGTCCTGAGCCATGGCCCCTGCCTCTGGGTAACCTGTGCGAATCAATACAGCTGTGAGGCATTGCCACAGCAAGATAAGGCCATACTGTCATGTTGATGCATGTATAAGTATGGGATCCTCTGCCAGCACTGTACCAAGGTGCTGAACCAGATACACAGACCCAGCAACACGTGTCTGCATCTCCCCCTCCAGGATGGCATAACTTACCATGAATACGTAGGTGTCTGCCTACAATACCGGACACAGCTGCAGTCACCCTTGTCCCCCAAGACATCACTGTGAGCAATAATGTCCACCTGACAGTACATGAGGACAGAAAACATCACTGTGTATAACAGTACACATCTGAATATCTCTGCTAACAGCAGTACCATGCAGCTGAAGCAGCGTAAACACAATCATCTACAGTACACAACATCCCCTGCACAGTGTGTTCCCATATTCCAAATGATCGAGGGATACCCTGCAGAAACAGTTTGCTACCTGTAGGTGTACAACACAAAGGTCTGCACTGGAGTACAAACTACCTGGAATCGATCCACGCATTCAGTACAAAAGGCCATACTGGGCATGCTCACACACTTAGAGAAATGAAGGCAATGTCAAACAACATACTGAAAGGTCATACTGGGCATGCTTACACACTTAAACAAATGAAGCCCTTGTCTACAAACAACAGTAAACAAATGAAGCCCTTGTCTACAAACAACAGGGAATATACATATCTGGCATTTGCAAATGTTAGTGCATACACTCCTCAGTATGCACCTGTCATGCCTTGCACATACAGTGGATAGGAATACAGACACATATCCAAGAACAACACACTATAATAAGCCAATAGTACACGTACATAGATGTGTGGAAGAGAGTGACTGTGACAAGGAGCAATTCATTATGAGGCCTGTCCCACCCAGCAGACAGCCAAATGGCTACAACCACATGAAGTGTAAATGTCACTCACTGTAGACATTAGCCACCGGTGCCCGTCAGCATTACAGACTATGTGGTGCAAGTGCTAGCTGTGCAACATGACTGTACAAAGAAGTAGTCATCTAGCAGCTGTATACATGTACCTGTGGAATATAACCCTACGTGTGCCTGCGTGTGGAGTGTCAACCTCTAGATGAGTGGGTTATGGCCCATGCACACACACTGCCCTCCCCATAGCCCTACTATGACAAGCCTGCTGAGGTCATCCACTTTGAAATACACCCTTAGGAAAGGTATAGCCCAGTAATTTCTGGGGCACGACCCATAACTGCATACTGCTGTGGTGTGATAAACTAGTTAGGTAGGAGTTCCAATACCAGACCTGGCAAGTGTGTTTGTGTGTGTGTGTGTGTGTGTGTGTGTGTGTGTGTGTGTGTGTGTGTGTGTGTGTGTGTGTGTGTGTGTGTGCATGCACATGTGTGTCACTGTGTAAAGAGCAATGCTTTTTAGGCTAGTCACACTCACTACAATTCAACTTCCCTACTTTGGCAAGGCTGCTGATGTCATTCACTGTGAAATACACCTTTCGGAAAGCTGTAGCCCAGTAATCTCCATGGCACATGCTATAACTGCATACTGCTGTAGTGTGATAAACTAGTTAGGTAGGAGTTCTAATCCCAGACATGGCAAGTGTGTGTGTGTGTGTGTGTGTGTGTGTGTGTGTGTGTGTGTGTGTGTGTGTGTGTGTGTGTGTGTGTGTGTGTAGAGAGCAAAGCTTTTAAGTCCATTCACACTCACTATAATTCAACTGCCCTACTTTGGCAAGGCTGCTGGTGTCATTCACTGTGAAATACACCTTTTGGAAAGCTGTAGCCCAGTAATCTCCATGGTGCTTCCTATAACTGCTTACTGCTGTAGTGTGATAAACTATTTAGGTAGGAGTTCTAATCCCAGACATGGCAACTGTGTGTGTGTGTGTGTGTGTGTGTGTGTGTGTGTGTGTGTGTGTGTGTGTGTGTGTGTAGAGAGAGCAATGCTTTTAGTCTAGTCACACTCACTACAATTCAACTGCCCTACTTTGGCAAGGCTGCTGATGTCATTCACTGTGACGTGCACTTTTCAGAAAGCTGTAGCCCAGTAATCTCGGTGGCGCAACCCATAACTTCCTACTGCTGTAGTGTGATTAGTTAGGTAGGAGTTCAAATCCCAGACATGGCAACTGTGTGTGTGTGTGTGTGTGTGTGTGTGTGTGTGTGTGTATATGTGTCTCTGTCTGTGTAGAGAGCAATGCTTTTAGGCTAGCCACACTCACTACAATTCAAATGCCCTACTTTGGCAATCCTGCTGATGTCAGTCACTGTGAAATACACCTTTGGGGAAGGAATACTCCAGTAATCCCTGTGGTGCGTCCTATAACAGTTTCATGCTGTAGTGTGATATAGAACTCTAGTAGGGGTTTTATCCCCACACATGGCAGTTATGGATGTTCTGTGTGTGTTTCTATGTCTGTAGGAAGCAATGCATTTTAGGCTAGTCACACTCACTACAATTCAAATGCCCTACTTTGGCAATCCTGCTGATGTTAGTCACTGTGAAATACATCTTTGGGGAAGGAGTACTCCAGTAATCTCTGTGACGTGTCCTATAACTGCGTAGTGCTGTAGTGTAATGAACTAGTTAGGTAGGAGTTCTAATCCCAGACATGCCAGGTGTGTGTGTGTGTGTGTGTGTGCGCGTGCGTGTGTGTGTGTGTGTGTGTGTGTGTGTGTGTGTGTGTGTGTGTGTGTGTGTATATGTGTGTGTAATTCGTATCCTGTGTGGAGGTGGTTGTGAGTGTTTAACAACTGGACTCAGTGTGGAGCTGGGTTTGCAAAATTCTTATATGGTGGCCCTAGTATATATCACAATGTCCACTGTACAGGGATAACAGATGTGAAATAGCCGAGAGGCTGTGGTGCATATCCATACCCCTTCATGTGACATCAAAGTCAGGTGACCCTAGTATTACCCAGAGAACACTCTCAACCCATGTGTCATACATACACACACTTGCCTAGGCAACAGCTGCTTTGTTGGTAGTACCCTGCATATCACCCACTGATAGTAACCAAGGTGTGATTGCAGTGGTCTACAGAGGGCATGGCACCTTGTCCATCAGTCCAATAGGCACATACATGCCGACAGTGAACCTTCCCCATGTTCCCCACTGGATACCTGCAACACCTGTGGTGCCATCAAATGTGACTCACAAAGGACATACCATGCCTGAAAATTATGCCCTGTATGGACAGATGCCACTGACACCAGGGAATACCGGTATCATGCTATCAGTGTGGGTGCAGGGTAAAGCTGCTGTCCATTAACAGCTCCCGCCACATGAGGCCAGGACTGGCACATCTGATGATAACAATCTGTGTACACAACATGGGCCAGACACCCCAGGTACAGTTCCACATGTCACTGTACATGCATGTGGGAGGTGTGCACATCCCAGACACCGTCCATGTCATGGACTAAGAAACACATGCATGGCAAGCAATGCACAGCATTGGTCACACACAGTAGTCACCCAGGTGACTTGATGGTGAATACAATACCCACATGTGTGGTCAAATCCAGAAACTACACCCCTGAGCCACAATGCAGACCATTGTGATGTGGCCTGATGCCATCACCTAGCTTAGTATAGCCGTCTGGCACAGTCGACTACTACACACCTGTGAAGCAATGCACCCATGCATGTCAGTACTGGCACCGTATATGTGTGTGTGTGTTGTATGATGCATATGATCACATTCACACTCATTACAACCCCCACTGGCATACTGAAGCATGCTGTCAGATGTCAGCCACCTACACATACCCTTTGCCCATATAACCTCCATATGACCCCTGTGGTGCATGTGATACCTGAACAGTTATGTGTTATAGCAATCTCACTAGTGATAAGTTGTATTCCTGGCCCTTTCAAGTGTGTCAATGTGTGTGCTTCCCTGTGAGACTGTGGCTGTGTTGACACTGGCACTTGTTCGTGTAGACAGGCACGTGTACTACACCTACTGTATAGTGACCATATCCCTGTTGCAGATGTCACACACCATCACATATACATTTTGAGGGCTCCTCAACATGTAACCTATGTGGCGCATCCAATAACTGCATAGAAATGTGATAGCACTACATAGTCGTCAGGGGAATGATACCCTGTACTGGTAGGTGTGTGACACAAACATGCTTAAGTTTTACTCTCCCACCCCTCCCTGACTTTTCTTTGCCTCTGTCTTCCTCTCTCATTCCCTCTCTGGTGGATGTGGAGACCTACAACTGCTTTGCTTAGGCAGCAACATGTGTATTTTAAGTGATGCTCATGATCAGCTGATGGCCTCTGCATGAATTGCAGCGCTCCTCTAGCTGATTGCATGTGGAACAGCTGTGGTAACATTCCCATAGCCAATTACATGGAAACACACTCCAATATCTAGGAACATCATGTTGGTATTGGGCCTTTTCATTCACTGTGAGCAGGAACTCGATCTGTTGTTTGGCAAACAGCATCTCAGATGGATTGGGGATTTATCTCTAACAACATACACTGCGGAAACAGGGCAACACACAGGAGGTGGATGTGCCTTACCTGACTACAGACTGTAAGTGCTTTTATACTGCATTTGGAGTAATGTTGGTTTAACAGGGTGTGTGTGGATATGGTTGTCCTACATGTTTTAATACCTGCCATGTCAGTGCTATGTTTATGAGGAAACCCCCATCTGTAGGGTCATTTGCAGACTGGGCAGTGTGTGGTGCCTTTTGTTTTATGTGTTACCCACAGAGCACCTATCTGTGAACTGCAGAAGGTAGTGTGAGGATTGCAGTCTGTAGATGGTGACAGCTGTGAGAGTTACTGACTTCATATCCCTCATAGGACATATGTTGCTACAAACCCTGTTACAACAGTAAATGTATGAGGTTATCACAGCAACATGTCAATATTGGCCCTGTGTATGTGCCTTCAGCCACAACTCTGTCAACCTTTGTACATATGTCATGCAGTAAGACGTGCATATGTGCTGTACACCATAATTAGTGACATCATATCTGATAACAAGCCAGTGAGATATCAGACTGCTACACATGTTATGTATAGTAGGGGTTATATTTGATGACATAACCGGGACATTCAGTGGTTGTGTGTACGGTACTGAGGTCTGTGTACTTATGGTGAATGTCGAACGTGTGTGTACTGTTAATATGTACTTTGGCCTGTGTACAGACTGTGGTAGATGTCATTGTTCTTGGTCCCATTCTATCTAATGTTACATGCTGCTCCACTGTTATGTTATCCTATCGGCTTACATGTTTGTAGGGCCATACACACACATGTCCCATACCACAGACAGGCATCGGACCAGACTGTGTAGAGGCCCAGTATATGTAGGGCTAGTGTGTGAGTGGCACATATGAGGATGGTGTTGAGCAGATAGTCCAATACTGTAATATTATGCTAGCTTACCATATGTGGCTGTGGCTGTGTTCACATTGGTTGTGGTTATGCACTTTCACACAGATGTATCATACTTTATGCTGTGACTTGCCTGTAGAGTCTGCTATGTGCATTCCCCCATAGGAAATGTAGGCCATTGTTGAGCCAGTCTGCCTGTAACCTGCACAGTTCTTTGTTACATGCCTAGCAGCTTAGTGTACTTACCCAGTGAGATGTCATGTCCAGATACCTGTCAGATGAACTGCTGCAGGGCCTCCCTTAACAGTCATGTATGTCAGAGCAGTGGGATGCTGTACAGATGTATGTCAATATCTAGTGGTAGTATGTGGCCATGGCACCTCTGTACCAGCGGTTATTGTGTGTCAGGACAGACAGGGGTGTGTGAATGCATAACCTATGGGGGCAAATATATACCAGTCTTTATGTGTTATACCCATCTACATGGCTGTAAACATCCACATTGTCAGGCTTGGTCCACAAGTCTTGCACTAAGGGGTAGTCTATACCTCTGAACTGTCCAGAGTGTGTCAGAATGTCCGCATATATTGGCCAATATCTCTGCTATAGTCCACAGGAGCATTACGTGCTAGCAGCGGTACTGTACTATGATGTCCTTAGGATTTCTGTCAGTAGCCAATGGTGCACATGTTAAAAGCAGATGTGACCACCCACACACACCATGTCTGTGAATACGATCCCTATTACAGTAGCAATAGTCTACAAATATACCTGCTATGCATCCCTGACATCCCCTTGCACTACGAAGTTGGGACTATAGGGGCTGAGGTAAGGCTACATTCCATGTTCAGGACATATGGTGAAAATATATGTATATATAATTATCCACATGTGTATATAGATATATACACATATACATATCGACATATATAGATGGATATTTATATGTGCATATAAGCATCCAGATATATACATATACAGAGCAATATATGTCTACACATATACAGATAGAGATACATATGCCTATATACGTATGGATATTTACATATATATTGACAGAGGTAAATATATCAGAATAGATATGTAAGCACATATAGTTATAGATATCGACATATATACCAACATAACTAGGCATATCTGTACACATAGGATGTGCATACATGTATAGCTATATACATATGTCTATATATATATATATATATATATATATATATATATATATATAATGTACATACGAAGAGATGTACACATGGCCATATATATGTAGCACTATACAGATGTGTATACAGACATATGTATGAGTATACATGTGTATGTACATGTAGACATATATATAAACCTATTATATGTATACAGCCATACTCCTGTCTTGAGTAAACCTCACGGTTGTGTATACCCTCCCAGATGTATCTCACCGTATGTATCTGCTATGTGTACAGTATGATAAAACAACATATGTGATGCAACAATCATATTAATAACAAGGACTAAACGATTTAGGAACTAAAGACAATTGTTCAATACTACTCAAAATGAACTTAATCCAAAAAGAAGGAAATAATACACTCCAACACCAGGAATATAGTTAGCGCTTTCAATTACTATTTCAGCAAACTTCTTCAGACAACTGACAATTGAATTAATCACCATTTAAATAGACAATCATCCTTGTAACATCATAAATTAAATACTTAGATATAAGCCAACATTTAAAGAACCCACAGACCATTCATTTTAGAAGTCAGAAATACAAATATACAAATACATAAAAATACAAATATAAAAATATTAAAACCATCATACTCCTAAAATATATGTATATATATTCATATAAATACAAAAATACATATGAATATAAAAATATATTTATATAAAAATATTTATATACACATAAAGGAAAAGATCATCTCAGCAAAGTCCTCAATTTTAAAATACTTTTAAAAGAAATAGCTTCATTTAATCCTGGTTTCCTAACAGCATTCAGTTTTATTTGCCAAATCAGTTCTTTCTCATCCAGTTTCAGATCACTAGGACCTCCCCTTTAATTTTCATTAACTTTTTCTAAGACTAAGAAATTGAATTAATGTAAGGGGTAGGATTTAATGTGCCTAGCCAAGGCATTTTTCAAATCTAATCTGCCTATAGTATATATATGTTCATAAATCCTATTTTTCAAAGGCCTAAGGCCTTTCAGTGTGACCGATGTAAAAAGCTGGACAACAATTACATAATCCCAAATAAACAACTCCTTTAGTATTGTAATTATATTTTCCCTTAATAGGAAAGCAAAGGTTCCTTAGGGTAACTTGTTTTGTCACTTTTATATATTTATACCACTTGCATGACCCACATTTGGACATACCACAATGGGGGCCATACACTTTAGGTGGATTACTTTCCAATAACATCTTCAAATTCCTGCCTCTCCTAAAAATAAACTTAGGTGATGGATCCAAGTTTTTATTTATCAAATTATCCTCCATTAGGAAAAAACAATTTTTATTAATAATTGATTGCAACCCATATGCATCCATGGAGAAAGTAGTAATGAAACTGATTTTAAAATTATCATTGTTGGAAGTACCCTGAACTTGGACAATATACTTAGCTCACTACTACTGGTATTCAAACTGGTACAATAAATATCATTATCAACATCTTCATGTTGTTTATCAACAACTGACAACAATGGTGTGAATGTGCCTGACAAACGTTTATTACTTACTTCCTTAATAAGTTCATCAATTAGTGACTTTGGATAACCCCGCTTAAGAAACATATCCTTAAGGAGGTTACATTCGTCCTTAAAATCTCTATCCAATGTGGTCATTCTGGCTGCCCGAACCAATTGACCCTTAACTACACTCCTCTTCTGAGAAAAAGGATGGCAACTAGAGAAATGTAGAAATGCATTAGAATAGGTTGGCTTCCTGAATATCTTAGAAATATATTGTTGTTCACAACATAATTTAATTAATTCAATATCCAAGTAGGAAATCTTATGAAGTTGAAAGTCCCATGTAAACTGTAGGAAGTCGGTGAACCCAGTGATGTGGTCAATGAATGTCTTTGCAGACTCAATATCTCCCCTCCAAAGGATGAATATATCGTCCAAGTAACGGGTGTACCATGTGGCCATCTCAAGAAACAAATTATCCTGAAACAAGAAATGTTTCTCCCAATAGGCCATCACCACATTCGCAAAGTGGCCCCACAAGGCGATCTCATGGCCACACCCGTTCTTTGTAAATAAAATTGTTTATTAAAGAGGAGTTATTACCCAAAATCAGTTCAAATAAACAGATAATAAGGTCAATACTGGACCCATCCACACGATGCTCTAATAAAAATTCTCTGACTCACTCACATCCAGTATCCTGAGGTATTACCGTATAAAAGTCATGGACATCTATAGTTAAAAAATTAACATCATCTCTAAAGGGAATGTTGTTAATCGTGTCCAGAAATGTCCACGAATCCTTACCTATTTGCCTTTCATTTTTCAAAATTTCTTTTAATTTTACATCCACAAATTTAGCACATGCATATGTAATGCATTGCCTTCCATCAATTATAGGTCGAAATGGAGGATTATCCATGTTCTTATGAATTTTTGGTAAGCCAAATAAAATGGGTATCAAAGGATGTGGGATGGTAAAATAATTAAATAAATCAAGATCAATTCTTTCATCCAAAAATAAGTCACGAATAAATCCATTAATACGTTGATATGCACCGTTTACCTCGTTCAAAGAGGCTTCTACATAGGCATCATTATCTAAAAGTAAAGACATACGTTGTAAATATTTACTATTATCCATAAAGACAAGGCCACCACCTTTGTCTGGTTTAAGACTACGTATGTCCGCAAATTTCAAGTTAAATATCAAATCTCTTTCGTTTTGCGTTAAATTAAAGGTATTAATATTGTACAGTCTTTTATTATTGTACAAAGACCTAAAATCATTCTCGCATATTCTCTCAAACAGTGAGATAGATGGATGTAATGGAGGGTTGAAAATACTAGACACTGTAAAGTAGGAAATTAAACTACTACTTGGTCCTAATAAAACATTTAGATTCAATTTCCTGGTGAAAGATTTTAAGTCAAGTATGCTCATGGCCAAATCACCCCTAGATGATGGCACAAAAGTAAGGCCTTTAGATAAAATATCTATAAGTAGTGGGTCAGGTATATAACTAGAAAAATTAAAGACTTTAAAATCATGAGTGCTATTCCATAGTATTGACATTTTATTCCTGTCACAACTATGAGGTCCAGTAGTTTCACAAAAGGAAGTGTTAACAGGGAAATCACAAAATGTGTATTGACAGCTGTATTGGTAAAACAACAGCTGTCTTCACAGTGGTCATGGTGTTGTGGTTAAGTGTTGTGACTTCAGTGTACAGGGTCCTGGGTTCAAGACTTGCAAGGGCTGTTCATTTTGTTGCTGGACAGAACAAGGGCTGTTGGATACAGTGTTGTTAAGGCAGTTTTGAAAAGCTTTAAGCAGGTTTGTGTGAAGCTAAGTGGTGCTGAGCTATGGGTAAACGTACAGGCTCTTACACAGTGTAGACATCGCTTACCAGTGCGCAAATCAGTGCAGCTGTCATATTGCAGCAATGTTGATACTTGCTAAGCATGGCTTAGCACTGGTAACCAGGTCACACCATCCAGTCTGATAATCTGTAATAAGTGTATGTAATGCCATGTACAATACATGCACCTATGTGCTGTCATTACAGTAGCAAGGGGTGTGAGTGTTATGTGTGGGGCACAGACATATATGAGGCCTGTACAGCACTGTTATCCAGTGTGAGGTACGTGCTGTCACACTGGCATTTAGTGTATCATGGCAGTACTACTGTTGACAGTGCTAACCCAGGCAAGAGCAGAGTGCTAAATGTAGTACTGGCAACAGACACACCTGCGGGCATAGCTAGATACTGAAGCCTCCCTATTGTATTCCTGGTGTGTGACTTGTGTCACAGTATATACCCCTTACTGGGTAATGATCCATCATGTGGAATGTAACTTTAAACTACTGTTTGTGCAGCGCATGTTAGTGAGGGCTTCCGACATGTAGTTATGGCATACATATTGTTGTCAGATGTCTGTCAACACACTCATGGTACTACATAGCTACTTGCCAAGCTGATGACTGTCAGTCCCTGTACAGATGTGCAGATGGCAGCTATCCAGCTGGGATATGTGCAGGCAACATAAGCTTGATTAACACTGATGTGTCTGCCCAGCTGTGTAAAAAGTGACACATATAAGGAGATATCACCCTGTACCCATCACACACCATGTGTACCTACACTACACTACCACAGTCAACCGAACATGCTTGGGTGCAGGTCTCCATCACAGACACTATCCATGTGTTGTAATGCATGTTGCATACATGTCAACTTGATCACCTCAGTGGCCATGTTCAGGAGGTACCTGGAGGATTGGCTCATGCATGTCATTCTCACCCTGAGGGTCACCACAGTAATGTCTGTCGATAGATTGCCTGCTGCCACTTGGCAGGTAGCAGGATACCACTGTACACACAACCCCTACACAACCCATCTCCCCTTGGACAATAGCTATGTAAACAGCTATGACCACCTGTAGCGATGCACCCCTGCCCTGTCCCATGTGTATGTGTGCATGACTGAGTATATCAGTGTCTAGGTGTTAGCATACCTGTACTTGGGAATCCCATGAGGGCCTTCACAACCAACGCAACACCCATTGCGATAGTCAGTTTTGGCTACTGCTGTATGGGACATTACATGTATCCTGTTAAGCTCCCCCTATACCGGCTACACAAGCCTTGCAGTACCAGCACAACAGTGTTTTACAAATGGGTTGATAGGCATGGGATACCCATTGTTTTCTGGCATGTGTGTGTAGTTGTGCATGTCCGTATATCTGTAGGATACAGCATTCCGAGGTCACATACTCCTATTACAATACCCATTGCCACACAGTAGTACAGATAGTGTTGTTGCTGCCCATAGGTGAGGCATGAGAATACAAAATCCTACACGTGTGGCATGTTCATTAGATGCATATCCCTGTAGTACCACTGTTGGGGTAACTGTGGGTTGTATCACAGTCGCGACCAATGTGTGATGGTGGGTATGGCAGAGTGCCATCATGGGTTTCAGGGAGTGCAATATCCAGTGGGGGATGTGGGTGCTGTGTACACTGTCATTACACCAAAGTACACCCGGTATATGTCCCATGTACCACATTATGGTTACCACTATCACCATCAACAATGCAGGTAACTGATACCACAATCCAAGCCAGTTATGCATGTGCTGTGTGTAGCCTACCTGTAACTCATTGGACACACGGTCAGGTTAGTTAGCATTGATAGGCCCTGGTATCTTGGATGTGTGTCTGGCTGTTATGTGTCTGTTAATATGAATATGATGGTATGTATGTATTGTCCATATACACCCATTACATCCCCCATTAGCATACTGTACATGTCTGGGGATGTTCTTCATTTAACATGTAACCTGGGACACACCTCGCCCCAAATGCTGTGTAGTGTGTGTAATGTAAGCCACACACTTCATATCACTACATAGCTAGGTAGGGGTCTAGTCCCAGTGTTGCCAGGTAACAGTGTGCGTGTATGTGGATGGGTCTACATCAGGTTGCAGCATATACACGCCTCAGCGGGTCACCTGTCCATGTGGCATAGGCAGTAATCGTTTTAGTAACCTGTGACATGTATTCAACTGTACCCGAGATATGTCACAGCCATGGTGTCACCACAGTGACATACCCCATTTTGGAATATGACTGCAGACCATCCTCATGCTGACACATGTACACCTACAACACAAATGGATAACATTATAGGGATTGCAATCAACCAGTGTTACTAACAGCTATAATGCATTATTACTGGATGGTTACACTACCTGCCATTTATGCATTACACTTTACTCCTTACATGTTACACTGCAGTACTGTGGTACACTGTAGTACAGTCACTGTGTGCATCAGAACCATGTCAGCCTGTACCCGCATTGATGGTATGGATGACAGGGATGTGGCACAGGTATCATATGCACAGGGCATCCTTGTGCTGACACATGTACACCTACAACACAAATGGATAATATAGAGACCACAACCAACTAGTGTTACTAATAGCTATGAGGCATCATTGCTGGACAGCTACACTATCTGCTTTATATGCATTACACTCTATTCCCAAACAACATGTTACACTGCAGTACTGTGGTGCACTGTAGTACAGTTACTGTGTGCATCAGAACCATATCAACCTGTCCCTGCATTGATGATATGGATGACAGGGATGTGGCACAGGTATCATATGCACAGGTTGTGATGTTGGTTTGCTAGAAGCCGAGAGTGGGCCATACATTTGACACCATGTGTGTCGGTCAGGTGTGTACTGTGGTGAGCTGGGCATGGTGATGTGGTGTGTGTAGGTATGGGGTTGCCGTAGGTGTGTTTGCATAGTGTGTGGGTATGCATGCACACAGTTCTGCCATGTGGTTGCCCTACACTGGTGTTTATGGACAGCTACAGACCATACCTGGCAGGGTGTGCAGTTCACTACCTCCGGCTATGAACATGTGGACTGTGCCTGCCAGGGGTTCCATGGGCACGTCCAGGTACAGGCGTCGATGGGCTAATTTCACCTGCCGATGACAAATATCCGCTGGTACCAGGTCCCCCCTGGGACTGGCCAGGACCACGTGCACATGGCCTGCTGTGGTGTGGTGTGGACAGCACAGTCCCCGCACTGCCGGGGCTGATACTGCCACTACAGGAGCCCCTTGGTGTCCTAGCACGTCCACTGCCAGCTGTTGGTGTTGCTGGCCCACGTAAATGAGGCCATCACTGCATCCCCACCACACTTTGAAGCACAGACACACCACGACCGATGAAGGCTATCATCTCACCATGCCATCTGTCTGTGAGTTTGGTATAAGCACTGATAGCACCAGACAGTTCACGGAGGTTGTCGCTTACTGATTGTGAGAAAAGCCCTCTGCAGCCTCAGGCCTTGTCTGGTGTAACATTCCATACGTGCCTGCGCTGCCATGACAGCCTGAAACATGCACCTGCTGGTACCAGCTATGTCGCCTATGCCAGGAGCATGATGTCCAGCGGCTGTACCACGAGCACCCTGGGACATCTGCCTATGTGGTGCCCTGCCGGACATCCGGCTATGCCTGCTGCGACTAGACACAGTAGGAATGGTTACCACACTTTCCTGTGCACTGCCACCAAACGCCAGCTGTCCCTCCACTATGGCCACTGATGATGAGGTATGTATAGGCACTGAAACTGTGTGGGGGTTGGGGTGGCTAAAAGGGGGATATCAAATGTTGGAGCAGTGTCGGCCCCTGACAACCCCACCTGTGCCTCAACAGTACTATCATCTTCTATGGTGTCTGTATGGACACCAACATCAGACTGCATGCAGGAGGGACCCTGACCCAACTCACCACCTGTGGGGGAAAACAATAAACGCACTTTAAAACCTGTACAGCAGGGGTGTCCAACCTTTTCAGTTGCAAGGGCCACATTGAGTCAACAGAAATGGTCTGGGGGCAAACGGGCAAACGGCAAGTGAAGACCAAAAAAAAAAAAAAGGTCTCACATTAACTGAAGAGCAAAAAAAAAAAAAAAAAAAAAAAAACCAAGAGACCCCAGGTTTACGCAGACTACTGTGGCTGTATTGTAGATGAATTTGAACAATAAATTACTAAGTGCATAATATCTCATTCTAATTATCTAAAAAAACAGTTAAATCTAACATCTTAGTTTATTTGTAAAAAAAATTAACAGGTACAAACCTTGGGTCTAATCCCCTCTAATAGTGCAATAATTTACTACAGGAAAGTCTTAATTGCACATGGCAACTGAAATCAAACATCTAGTTCATAAATAGTAGCTGAGTAACTAAATATTTAACGATAGGTGTAGTCTTATAGTCATATGTGTTACAAAAATATGATGACGCACTGTAAAATAAGCAATGAATAAGCTATGATTGTTGCACTCTTGTTCAAAATTGTAATAAAATGTGACTGTCTCTAGCCGCTATAGGTCCTCCTGAATGAAGGACTTTATAGCAATAACAGCATCCCTTTCGGCACAGCTGCCCCAAATGATGCATTAAATATGTGTGCGGAATCAAACTTAATACTGCTTGGTGACATTGTGTCAAATTGCCTGGGAAGTAGCAGTTCAGCTGTCATTAAGAAAATATACAGGATGGGGTTAGTAGTAGAGGGAGCCCTGAGAATCACTGGAAGGGTCTTCTCAAAATTTTGGTAAAAGGAAACTAGGGTATTTACTAACTATTTGAAGGGACACTAGGTAGTGATTTTTTCCTTCCTTGTCCCTAGTAAAATAGTCAAGAGCTGTTCATCCTTCTATGAGTGGCCATCCTGTCTGCAATAACAGCGCTCAGGCATTTTTATACAGAATCAAAAGATGCTACCTTATTAGATGAAGTAGTGTCCTTATTCAATCAAGTCTTCTCAAACCTACCCAATGAACCTGCACCCCTTTGAACTAAGAGGGTTACAGCAAACCTAGCACCATGGCTAACTAGGTCAACTAGACAGCTACTTTAACAGAGGGGATCGTGCACAGAAAATATGGTCCAAAAATAAGAACCTGGGTACCTTCCTAAATTTTACACACCTTAAATGCCTAGTAAAACAGCACATTAACAATGACAAAAAAAATATTTCACTAACTAACTCTAAATTACTCTGGTCTAAAATACAAACATTACTCCATCCCAGGCAAAGTGACCCCCCCCCCAATACAAACCACTGAAAATATAGCCACCCAGTTCAACTTGCACTTCGTTAACCTCCATCCTAGCTCTCACCAAAAGATGACTAATCAATTTTGAAAGCAGGACAGTGCTGGGTTAATTTGGCAGATAACCCAGAATGCCAGTGGCCGAACATCTACTGTTACAGGTGGGTAAGATTTCTGCAACTGTACTTTCCATCCTATGGATAGGTCTGTTTTACGGTCAGGGAGGGAGGAAAGGCCAAAAGTGATCCTAACTTCACCTTTTTAGCCAAGACAGCATTGGTTCCCACTGCTACACAGCGTGAGCAATCACTAACTATTTACTGCCAAGGCAGGTAGATATTTTGTCTCAGTACAAGTTAACCACCATCCACCCCAGCTTGAGAACTATAAGATTAAAAGCATGAATGATCTGGTCCTTATTTCTTGGGGGAATCCTTTAAACAGGGAAGGCTTAGCCATTCTAAAAGAAGCTAGAATGCCAACAAAGTGAGGAGGTCGTTCCTTTCAAAATGGAAGAGATTCTCTGTGTGGTGCCAGACCAAATTACCCTTGATTTTATTGTACATGGCAGAATGTTTTTTTCAAAAAGCATCTCTTAATTCTTTAAGATTTGTCTCTGCAGTTTCTGCCTGCATTTCTGTGCATTCCCCTCTTCTATCCAGCTGTCTGATCCTTAGGAGCATCATCCATCTCAGGCCCCTGAGAACAGCTGCTCCTCCATCCTGGGACCTTATCTTGATGAAGATTGTTCTCCCACCTTTTGAACTGACAGGATCTGCAGATTTGAAGTTTTTAACTTGGAGAACTGCTTTCTTGATAGCAGTCATTTCAGCTAGGAGAAATTCAGAGTTTCAGGCTGTCATGTGCATGAAGCCTTCCCACAGGTTTCATTCTTATGGGGTACACCTGAAGGGTTAACCCATCCTTTTTGTCTAAGGTTGTTACGGTGAACTCACTGAATCAAACCATTCAATTTCTTTTCCCCAAGCCACAAAGCAAGGGAGAGATGGCTCATCACACTTTGAATGTCCTTAGGCAACTAGGATTTTACTTTGCCCGGACAAAGCATTTTAGAAAATCAGACTATACTATTTTTAGCTTTTGCATCTGAACAATCAGGCAGCCCTGTTAGGACAAGGCCATCCCCATACGCATTTCAAATTTTGCTAGAAACATCATGGATATAAGGTTCCACAGCATACTGTGACTCACTCCACTAGAGCTGCAACAACAACTACAACCTGTAATAAGGGTATATCTGCCAAGGAAATCTGGAGGCAGCCACTTGATCCCCTGTTCACACTTTTACCAGACATTGTAAAATTTCCTTTTCTAGCGCTGGGTTTTGTCAGCAATTTCACAGGGCCTCCCACCCCCACCATTCCCATAGCACAAAATAATAATACACTACAATTCATCCTCAAGCCAGCTCCACTACATTAATCAAAAGTTACCTACTAACTAAAGTTTAAGCTTTACTTACCTTTTGCTATGTTGTAGTGTAGTCGTGTGTACTCGAAATAAAATATAATTAAATCCTCTCTCCACGATCCTCGCTCCTTCCTTCAGCTTTAAAAAGCGACCGAGCGGTGTTTTCACAGATCGCATACCAGCATAAAGATGCTGGTATGAAAAAGCATGAAAAAGAAAGTTGGCACATCGCATAACAGCAAAGTATCGGACGTGTAAACACACGGAAAAAAAGTTAAATTAAAATTAAATTTACATTTAAGGGTCGCGGGCCGCATGGAAGAGCTCTGAGGGCCGCATGCGGCCCGCGGGCCGCGGGTTGGACACTCCTGCTGTACAGCATTGCCTAACAGTACACACACACACACAAACACACACACACACAAACACACACACACACACACACACACACACACACACACACACACACACATACACACACATACACACACATACACTCACCCACACACACACACACACTCACCCACACACACACATCCATAATAACTACCTGTCCATGGCTTTACAGACAGTCCCACGTATATGTCCATGTGGTACCCTATCCTGCATCACACTTTTTAACATACACACATTGATACCACTCATTCACATATCAGTCCTCTAAATGCCTACCCAAGTGGTCACACTACAAGACCTGTTACCACATTACCTGCCTGACCTGTGTGGAGTGGTTTTACATGGCCTCACTGCTGTTATTCGGTATGCACCCTCTGTATGTTCAGACATCATGAGCTTGGCCCCTGTATGTTTGGGCTACTATGTCCTATCCATAATATCACGCACTGGTCTGGCATGTGTATGTAATGTTCAGTACATGCCAGATATGCTGCTCATTCAGCGTATCATGTGACAACTGTAATATATGGAGACACTCCCTGGTGTTGACTAGTACTTCCCCAGTGCATCTGTAGTGCTGCATACATGGGTTGTAGGTGACCTCCCTGCTGAATGCGATATAAAGGGTGTACCTAGTGTCTACCTTCTCTTGATGCCTGTTGCATGCTACATACCATATTATACTATCAGCTGTCCTGTGATTACACAGATGACAGGTATTTCTGGTGTGTAATGTGGCAGTTCATGTCCTTGTACTGCACGGTCCCAAAGGGAGGTACAGCTGTATGAACACCCCACAATCTCACATGTGCATACATGGCCATCCACACACACACATCCTACATGCATCAACTTCCCTCCACTTCAGCAGAGTGACCCTCCAAACTAACACACACACACAGGTGAGGTTGCACAATGATAGTACACACAGTCCTCCTATTACCCACCTGTCAACATGCAGAGCATATGGTGCAGAACAGCATGCTGTAGTCAATCCATGCTAGCAACAGTATACATGTGTGTGATGCATGTGCTGTGTGAATGCATCTTCCCCTGGATACTTCTGCACCCATGTACACAGTATTGCTGTGCACCTGTTCTGCACCCTGCCATGTACTGTGCACCACACCTCACAGGTGTACAACCCATTGCGGAATGTGTAGTACTGTGTCAGTTATGTCAGCTTTAATGCTCACAGCCCCTATGTTTTTTAGCAAAACATACCTGGGATGATATGTGGACAGTTGTCATTTGTGAATGCCTGATGCCTGATTTACAGCTCTCAGCATCAGCGAACCATGTATGACCAATCCTATACTCTTACACTAACAAACATCACAGCATACCATGGCTGTGGGGAGTGTACACACCCTTCCTGATATGACTCACCCATCCGTGATCTGCACTGGGACCACATCACTGCATATCTTAACAGTACATGTGCCCAGGGTTCAGTCCTGGGACTGCTCTTGTTTGGCATCTACTTCTCTGAAGTACAGGCCAACACTAAGGGACTCTGGGTAACAAAGTTCGCAGATGACTGCAAACTGGGAGCCATTATTGAATCCCCAAATGATGTGGATACTCTACAAAAGGTCCTTACAGAAACAGATGCTTGGTGCCAGAACCATGGGCTCAAGCTCAATGCCAAGAAATGTATAGTTATCCCCTTTGGGAAAAACATGTATCCGTAAATTATCATATAGGTGGCAGTACACTAAACACCGAAAGTGTGATAAGAGACTTGGGGACACAGGTGGACAGTGGTCTCACCTTCAATAACCACATCACCACAACAGTCAGGAAATCCTTCTATGTGACACACCTCATCACTAAGGGCTTTTCATCCAGAAAAAAGGAGGTCATTGTCTCACTGTACTCATCCCTCATTAGACCCATTATAGAATACAACGCCTCGTTTGGTATGTACCTCTCAAGTCATCTGCAACAAGTGGAAGGGCCGCAGAAATACCTCACTAAAAGAATCACAGGCCTAAACAGATGCCGTACGCTGACCGCCTTAAAAAACTCCAGCTATACTCTGTCGCATATCGTCTACTCAGAGGCGATCTTTGCGTAACATACAAGGCCATGTCAAACCCAGAGCTGTTGGACATGCTACACTTAAAGAAATCCCAATCCCTCAGAGCCACACGCTCCAGGGATCTAAACCTTGTCATCACAATAAATAAAACATGCTGGAGGGATAGGTTCCTGACCTAGAGACTCCCCAGACTCTGGAATAGATTGCCCATACATGTCAAGCAGAGTGCCTCTTTGGTCCTCTTCAAAAGGAACCTTGACGAATGGATGGGAGAAAGGAAATTCACCCCAGGGATCACGTCAGTCACCCTGCTAGTCAGGGGTCCAGGGAAGTAAATAGTGTGGGAAGAAATAGCCAGGGAATTGTTATGGCTAGGCTTGTATAGGCCCTAAGGCTGATAGCCTAGTACCAACCTATGAACCCAATATGTGACATATGTCCTGTATACTTTCACATGCAGTGTCTACGGAATGTGTTAGGTGTGTGGATGCTGACCACGATGCATACACTCTGTGTGGGCATATGTGTGCTATGACAGTTTGACACACCTCTTGTGTGTACTACAGCAGTCAGTACTCCAGGTGGGGGTATACCAGTGTGGGCCATCTGCAATTGCCAGTGTATGTTCAGTCTGCCCTACACATGCCCCCCTACTCTGCATGATTGCAAAGTCTACTCATGTGCACATCCCTTGGTGTTCACACACTGCCATCACTATTGCTGTGGGGGTAGGGTTACGTCTGCCACAGGTCCTGAACCTGACTATGTGCAGATACTGCCATTCTTAGCATCCTTAGGATACCTGCTGCAGTGCACTGGTGTGTCATGCTGACACCCCCCCTCCTTCAGCTTTTTTGCAGATGCATGACAAGTAAGCCCTACACATGTGTGTCACTTTGCAGTGTCCCATACACTGAACACCACATGTTACAGCCTAGTCCCAGTTGGTAATGTGGACTACTGTAATGCCATATGCCATGGTGTATCTCTGCAGTGGTTGCCATTGTCCGACAGATATGTACACTGGTGTTAACACTGTATATGGGTGTTGTTCCAAACATGTCCCTACTGTAGGCCATGTCTCCCACCATTATGTTACTCCCTGTGGACACATTCCGCAATGACAGGATGTTAGTTATCATGCAGGTGTCTGACATACCCTTCCAATACCCCATCATGGTCACCCCTGTGATGCTGTGCATTTCACAGCAACAATACGTGCACATATACAGCATGCATTCTAAGTAGGTTTGTTAGATGTGTGCATGGAATATACCATCGCCATTACATGCCCGGAGTGTTGGCAAGCATCTATATAAACCATACTCACCAGCTACAGGTTGCTGCCTTGGTGTTATCCCGGAGGGACCTACATAAGAGGGTGAGAGATGCAGTGCTACAGGGTGGGTGCAGTATTACAATATATCACCGTGCATTTCCACAATACTACCACATCTGGACATCTGTTTATCACTACTATGCAGCAACACAATATATCTGTGACATGTCAGATATGCATGATCTACCTGTACCGATGCAGATGTATACGCAACAGTGGTCTACTGATATGCCCTGTATCCTTACCTGCATGCTGCTCGGCTGGTGTGTGGGTGACACCCACCTCCACAAAGGTGTCCGGCGGTTGGTGGCTGGCCAGACCGGCAGGTGCCACGAGGCTGGCCAGGAGCTCCTCCACATGTGTCAGGGGAGATGGATGGTATGGCCCCCCCCTGTGGTGAGGTGATCCCCCCGGACTGCAGCAGCAGGCCAATGGGCATTGCAAAGCAGGTCAGTACAATGATGGACCTGCTCATAGCTGCACTTGTGCAGTCCGACATCATTGACCCTGTGGACTAGGTCGTTCCACAGGGCTGTCCGCTCCTGCTGGTCATGGCCGGCCCTGCCAAACAGCACAGGATAGTGCTGGATTAAGTATGTGATCAGCACTTCATTTCTGGCTGCTGAATACATTGCCAAACATGCATGTGACATCTTGGCTGAAAGACATAAAGATGGAAAGAGGTCTGAGCAACTCATACAGCAAGGTTACCACAGTTCTTAATACACATCTCTGTCACCCCCCCCCCCTCCACCATATCAGCTACAACAAACTGTACACACAACTCATTAGGTATGGCTACAGCTTACCTACCAGTGGGACAGATATTTTATTGTACCACACTTTCTGCTATGTGATTGGAGCCATGTTCTCTGTGTGGACACTATCATTGCTGGCCTGTTAAAGACTATTCACCTGCATGCCATTCTCAGGGCCACTATGGTTCCATATATGCCTGTGGTATGGCTGCTTTGTGATTGCTGCACATCTGACATACTGTGTTATTGGGGATATCTATGCATGCTGTTGTACATGTTCCGGTATTGTGTTGACTATTACTACAAACATATGTTCTATAACAATGACACAATAACATGTATATGTATTATTGGCCAGCAGAACCACCTCTCTAGACCCATCTGCCCATGTTACCTGGCCACATCACATGTATGTCCCACCCTGGGGTCTCCTCATGTACTGGTCCAGCAATACCGTCAGGTGGAACCAACCCAGGGGATGTTGTCGTCCCCCCCCGGGGGAACACACAGACATGTTCCTGTCCCTGAGGTCAGGTCCAGGGTCTGTTCCATAATGGGCTCCACAGACACATGTGGGATGTGCTACTTCACTCTGAGGCACCCAGTACACATTCACAGGGCCGGCATGCTCCTCCTGCTCAGCCTGCAAGCCAGGCACCTTCAGAACGTGGACTGCTGTTGTGAGTAGTGGGTGGGAGACTAGTTCCCATTGTGTCCATATTAGAGCCCATGGGGCGTCCACATCACAGACCACACACACCATCCAGGGTGTTCACCCACCACGTGTCACATACCACCCCTGTAGACTGTCCTCTATATCTACCAACCCTGACCACCTCCACAACTGTACCTGCCGTACTTCCCCATATTCCCATTCTATACTTCACAGACAAGGGCAATGTGGTCCCAACAAGGGGTTAACATGTAACATACCTGTCCATGTTGCACACACTGCCAGTTGTAGATATCTGTGTGTATTGCTATGTGTGCTGTTGCCTCGCATATATTATGCATCACTGTGGTAGTAATGTAGGGGACATGTATTTACATACATATATCTTTGTATGTGTGTTTGTATATATGTAGACATGTGCATATAGGTATATATCTATATATGTGTAGATATATGTGATGTATATATGTGCTCATATATGTCTACACATGGGTAACTGTATATTTGTGGACATACATGTAGATTATATATATATATATATATATATATACACGTATATATATATATATATCTTTATATATTATATATGTGTACATATGCATACCTACATGTGGGGTACATTCAGACATCAGGTCCACAATCTAACAACACCTTCCTGCACAGCTGCACTGTTCTGCCTTGCTACAACACAGACAGGTGCCACATATGGACACAGCCTGACATTAGGGGGGTATATGTAGGATCTGATTGCAGGTATCCCTATTACACACCTGTGGAATTCCTGCATATATTATAATATATTTCTGTATTATATCTATATCTACATATATAGATATGAATATATATATATATATATGAATATATATATATATATATATATATATATATATATATATATATATATACACACACACACACACACACACACACACACACACACACATACATCTACATGTTGAAATACATTCCCTGTACTGTTGAATGACTGGGCTGGATGATATGTTTGTGAAAACATCAGGGTTATGTATATCTGACATGGCTTAGTGGTAAATCACTTTGGCTATGGTGTGCAGGGTCCTGGGTTCGAGCCTTGCAGAGGCTGTTTATTTTGTTGCTGGGCAGAACAAGGGCCATTGGATACAGAGTGATTAAGGCACTTTTAAGCAGTTGTAAGCAGGTTTCTGCTGGTTTGCGTTGAAGTAAGCACTGCTAACTTCCAGTTACAGTGTCTTATACTCAATTCACTTTTAAATTGCTTACCCCTGCACAGGCTTAAACCCGCTTACTGCTGCTTATAAGTGCTTACTCCCGCACTAATTTCTTTAAATGAAAAGAAAAAAAGAGTTGATAGGAAAGTGGTGAAAAGGGGGCACAAAGACAATAGGGAAAATAGTTAGGGATGTGCTTGATGGGTGTAGGGCTGTGAATATACACTGAATTGAGAGGTAGATTTGAACACTCAAACCCCTAGGAGAGGGGTGAGGACAACATTAATAAGTTGTAATGCCAATTAGACCGGATTACATGTGTCCAGTGGACACATGTGCAAAATGGACAGCTATGTATGGGACGAGATTTATTTGGGGGAAACAGATTGCCCCTTTTTTTTTCAGGTGAGAGTGGGATGTTGGGGAGGGATAGTAAGTATATTTGGGGAGGTAGGGTGGGTAGGTTAACAGACAAGACAATACAGACAAGACATGTTGGGGAGGGATAGTAAGTATATTTGGGGAGGTAGGGTGGGTAGGTTAACAGACAAGACAATACGCATACAGGGCCGGTGTATGACACACGTGGGGGGTAAACACCTTGATGGGGAGGGGTGTTAGGAAATCAGAAGCCCATGAGCCCCCTAGAGGAAACAGTGGGATTGAGGTCCACACCCATGGCCAGTCACCACTGCACCTTCATAGCCCCAAAGATGGCTGTGCTGGGGGCTGAGTCGCAGAGCCAGGCAGACCCACTAGTTGCGACACATGGCCCTTTAGCTGGTGTAGCAGATCACCAAACTGCTGGTTGAGCTTGCTATGCACCACGACCCAGACCTGGCAACAGGTGACAGGTTCCTGTCTGTGCCCGCTCCCGAGGGGGGCAAGCCCCATCTCCTGAGGAGGTTCCACCCGAAGGTGGTGCAGGACCAACGAACAAGGAGATCCCATGTTGGGCCCCAGACATGCTTATGCCCAGTAACAAGGCCAGCTGAGGTGGGTCCACTTGGACCAGCCTTCCCAAACGTGCTATAGTGTTTAGATTATATCATCATATGTGGGTTAGTAATAGTCAACACATTCCAGGGTTAGGTATAACAGCATGCATAAATATTCCCATTAACCCAGACACCAGATATGGAACAGTTGCATAGCAAACAGAACACATACATATGTGGGACCACAGTGGTAATAACAAGAGCATGCAGGTACATTGATGGCACCATTCCACCAATGTTGGAATAATTCAGTATAGCACATGCATGGAAACAAATATAAATATTTATCAACCAATGGGACATAATCAGAACATTGGAGTCATTACATACCGGTTGAGGTGGGTATGTAGTTTATTGTTGGAGATGTGGTGGGGGGGAGAAAGATGTCAATTAACAACTAGTATATGCATGTAGTCCACATTACTTTCCTAGTCAGTGCTATTATCTGTACTTTACAAGTATTACTACACTACCCTATAGCCGTACTTTGGGCAGTGATATGGTTGTCGTCATCGTTGTACATGAACTGGTTTTACCTGCAGTAAGCACCTCTTACCTGGTATACCTGTGGAGGAAATGTTTGTTAACACTAACTGTTTCTACACATACTCCCAGATTCCAGGTTGATGTTGTGCACATAGCTATCCAACTCTTTCTGCACAGACTCTGGCCATGTCTTGACCAGATGCAGGTGTAGAGTGACATATCTAGACTATTGCCCTCTTCAACCTTTAGTGAATTGACACACACATATACATGCTTTCCTGCACAGTTATATTATGAAGGACTGTGTGGGTAACCGTGATCAGTGATACTTTATTATTCAGAGAAACTGCAACACTCACTATTCCTTACAATACCAGAGTAAACAGTACCAGTACAGGGTATAAAGGTTTTTATTTCTCAGCACAGTGTTTGTATCTGACATACCTGTAGGAGCATTATTTGTTAGCACTACCTGAATGTTGCCATACAAAGCTCCAGATTACACATTAGTATTATGCACATACATCTGTTACTTTACACACTCTGGTCACAGCTTGACAACATGGGAGTGTAGATAAAACATACTTGGCTTATTACTCTCCCAACAGTTTTGGGAGTTGCTACAGTGACAGGTTTTTTTCTCATAGATGTTTGACAATCACTTGCATTCCCTGTTTGCTGGCTAAATATCTGGGATCATCCCACAGACTTCCCAGGGGGACAGGGTGGCATGCAGCAGATATGGGTCCATATACTGGACATTCTGGTCTTATCTGTACAGTTGTGGGATATGATTCTGTATGCAGCCTACTTCGACTCCCATGATTCAGACCATGGCTGTGTCTAATACAACTTAAAGACTATCCATGAGAGTTGTGTGTGCTATATAGATATTGCTGTATATCTCCTATCTGCTTTCTGTCTTATAATTCTCTTGTGCTTTTGCATTCTGACTTTGTATTACAACACTCTTATAAAGATTTCCAAGACAGTTATATTTTGTAGGACACTGTGGGTGACAGTGATGAGTAATACCTCATTATTCAGAGCAACTGCATCAGTCACAATGCCATACAATACCAGTGTAAACAGTACCAGTACGGGGTATCATTCTTGTATTTCTGGGCACAGTGTTGGTATCTGACAGACCTGTGGGAGAAATGTTTGTTAGCACTACCTGAAGGTTGCCACATACAGTACCAGATTACACATTACTGTCATGCGCATGCATCTCACTCTGTTACTGTACACACTGTGGCCACAGCTTGACAACATGGGGGTGTAAATGGGACATACGTGGCTTCTTACTCTCATAAGGTTTAGAGGAGCTGCTAGTGTGCCAGCTTTGTCTCATAGATGTGTGTCAATCAGTTGTATTTCCTGTTTGTTGCCTATACGTCTGGGATCATCCCACTGATTTCCCAGGGGGACAGGTTGACAGGCAACAGATATTGGCCACTTTACTGGACATTCTGGACATATCTGTACAGTTGTGGATTGTGATTCTGTATGCAGACTACTCCCACTGCCAGGATTCGAACCATGGCTGTGTGTGATAAAAATACAACAGTTCACATATTAGTTGCATGTGCTATTCAGGTTTTGCTGTCTATCCTTTCCCTGTTTTCTGTCTATGTGTCTCTCAGTTGTACTAAATGGCCTCTGGGGATTATACCAGTCATATACAGGCATTCCTACGCATTCTATTTATGATGCACGGTGTGGGTAACACTGCTTAATTCAACAGTACTATTACTTGATTGCGAATCTACATTAACATATGATATCAGAGTATACAAATGCAGTCCAGCAGTTAGACCTTTATTGTCAGGCTATTACGCATTTATTTACATACAAACTATATGAGACTCTTCCTGCCATATTCTCCGGTGTATGCAGTACTTGCCTTAAACAGTACAGATTTTATACAGGCAATTAATTTACTAATACTTTTCGATTTATTTCCTATGACAGTAAATGCATGAGTATTACTGACCTACCTCACGTCGCGTGATTGGCCAGTTTTGAAAAGGCTAAGCTGTGGGCAAACCTGCTTTCCTAAGGTTGGCATTGTTTAAAGGGGTATACCACTGGGCACAATGGGTTAGCTGGCCTTCACACTACTTACACCTCCTAAGCTTGCCTGTGCAATGCTTAGCGTTGTTTACATTAGACTTTGCATTATATTTTCTTTTTGGCATTGATTTCCTATTCATTACATCTTATATATCTGCCTGGTATCCATGATTAATGTGTACGTACACTCTGTGGGGTCCTTGTGTTTTACTGGAGACTTCAACACTCTATTACATTTACACCTCACTTCTGGGCTTACTGCTTATGTAATGTTGTGGGTTATGGAACATATGACTGTATACTGATTCCTTTCACAGGTTCAGTTTGATTTCACTATAGTGAGGACTTGTTTGGTGATACCTCATTCTTCTGTACTGCTGTGATGGTTTGGTGGTTAACTACTGTGACTATAGTGTATAGGGTCCTGAGTTCAGGACCTGCAAGGCTGTTTGTTTTGTTGCTGGGCAGAACAAGGGCCATTGGATACAGAGTGATTAAGGCACTTTTAAGCAGTTGTGAGCGGGTTTGCACGAGGGTAAGCAATGCTAACCTCTGGTTACATATGCTTACAGATAGTTAACTGTGAAATTGCTTAACCTGTGCACGTATTGATTACTCCTGCACAAACGGGCTTAAACTCACTTACTAGTGCTTAAATATGCTTAATACTGCTTATTGGTGCTTAAACTTGCTTACTATTGCTTCATTCATTATGACACTGACACCTCACATGTGCATTTAATGCAGTACTCCAGTTCACAAATATATGTTATTTAGTGGGTTATGCAACAAAAATATTGGTCATAACATGCTTTGCCATGGAAAATGGAATGTGCTGCAGTGGAACTCGAACTGGGAATGCCTGCTCGTAAGGCGAATGCTCTGCCCACTGCACTATTGCTATGCTGCTTCATTTGCATATATGTTCCTTGTTATCCTCTTCAGTGCCATTTAAGCTGCATTAACCGTAGCTAAGCGATGGGCACACCCGTGCACCTATGGTTAGCTTTAATCGGATTTTAAAAGAAAAAAGAAAAAGTGTTTGTTCGATTAATTGTATTTGCTATTGCTGTTGTACATGTCGGGGAATGTTTCTGGGGATATACGGACACCTAGGAGCAGTCTTGCTCATTTCTTAGGCCTTTCTGCTGTTCTCCATTGTGGGGGCGTGTATATTCTGAGAGCTCTGCTCTCAGACACACCCCCTGCACTCTTACATGCTCCGTGTAAGATTAGGAACTCAGGCAGCACACCTCATTAATATGCATGGCGTGCTGCCGTCCGCTCCTAAACGGCTTCCGTGCAGGACTAAGCTAGTCCTGCACAGAAGATTAGTAAATCCAGGGGTTAGTTTCTGACTAAGAGTGCAACAGCATAGTACATTCTATTTGTTTTGTTAACTAAAAAGGAGAAAAGTCCATTCTTCATTTTCTAGCTGGATTGAAAAAAAAAGTGCTCAGAATTAGTGGTTGATTACTGGGAGACAGGTGAGCACAAATTCACCTTGCCTGATGCTTTTTAGAGTTTTGCTGTCAAATGTATTATTTTTCTGTTTCATTAATTCCCATTTGTCAGAATGACTATATTTTGAACTATTAGAGTGCTGCTAAACTTTAGTGACCCTAAGCCATAAATATCTTGCTTTGTCCCAGCTAATTCTTACTAAAATAAGAACATTTGGCAGAAAAGCTAGTGGATTATACTTAATAATTAATGACAATCATTAACATTATCTACTTATTTTACTATAGAAAATCAATGTTAATTCACCCTCTCTTATTCTGTTATATTTTCAGGTTACTAGTACTAATATTTTAAAATGTGCCCCTATTCAACATGATTATTTCTGAATTTGTATCTGATTTTGGAAGTAGGAGGGTGAGAGCTGTAAGCTGTAAGAAGCTCTAGCAGTAGTTCTCAGGATGTGACTTGGAGCACCAGTTTAATAATAATCTGCAGTAAGATTTTTTTTCTGAGTTTGCTGTGGATAGCTACAACAGTCACATCCTTACTGGGGAAGTCTAGGAAGATCATATGCAGTGTGAGCTGCTATGGACATTTGCCCAAGGTGGACAAAGCTTTATTTCATCGGATAATTACATACTGTGGTTTTATGTACATCCAGTATGCTAAGGTCCTCATAAAAATCAGATTGTTAATGTTACTCAGTGTATAACAGAGGCCACAGTTGTTATTTTATCACATCATAGCTACCAACAGAATCCCCTCTATACCCCTCTTGGCCCATGCCACCTACATAAGTTATAGGGAATCCCTATGCATTAGGCCAAAAAACATTCTCCTGGGAGACTTTAACTACCCCTCCGTCAACTCTCTGGACTTCATAAATGCAAACTCTCTGGCCCTGTTAGTTCACACCCCAATTAAGGGAGACAGAATCTTGGACTTGTCCTCACCAGTATGGGACATCTCTGTTCCCCACCAGTTGTAACTCCCTCTCTCATCAAATCAGTCACATTTCACCAGAAGACTGAAGCCAGCAGCATCCTCAAATATATTGGTAGTCATATATGATGTGAAGACTAATCTATGAAAATTGACTGATGACCTGGTTAAATTCAACATTCCATTCCAACCTGATGACCACACAGTATATGCGGAATCCTTTACTGCCAAATTATGTTCACATGTGAATAACTCCATAGATGCATCATTTCCCCCTGAAACAAATACAATACCAAATTTAAAAATAAATCTTTATGGTAAAATTGTAATAGAAAAAAATCTGTACAATAAAAAACGTATTGCATGCAATAACAGTGTAAATACCAATATGTCAAAAACGTTCTTGCTAAGTGTAACAGAACTCCGGTCGGTCCCTGATGAAATCAACCAAAGCTAGATATGAGGTAAAAATAGCCACCCATGCAAAAGATAACCATAAAGCCTTGTGTTTAATTATGTTAGAAACCCCAGAGACAGTGTCCAGCACTGCACATACTTAATAGTAAATTATATCATATACTCAGACTCTGATGATATAGTCAGGTTACTAGCAGATCATTGTAGCTCAGACTTCACTTCCCTCACTCTCCTACATTCCCAAATGATGTCTGCATCTATACCCTTTCAAATGTCCCAAGCAGAAGTAGTCAGTGGACTTTCTAGGGCCAAGAATACTGCTTATATGCGGCCGGATAATATAGAGGCTCCTCAGTATCAGTCTCCAAATAGGAGTTGTGCCAGACAAATGGAGGACAGCAACAGTCATCCCCTTGCACAAAAATGTGGCATTGATGGACCCAAGTAATTATAGACCCATAAGTATAATCAGCCTTATTTTTAAGGCTATGGAGAGGATCATTATGGAATTAATAAGTAAAGACACAGGTAACCTACAGACTGTTGATCCAAGCCAGTGTGGTTTTGTCAGGGGTAGATCCTGCCTGCTTAACCTGGTCGACTTTTTTGAGAAGGTTGCTGAAGCAATAAATGAGGTAAAATCAGTACACACCACATATCTAGGCCTCTCAAAGGCATTCAACACCATTCCACACTCAGGTATTGTTGATAAACTGCCCCAACTAAATGTTAATCCCGATGTAAATTATTGGATAGAAAATTTACTCAAAAATAGAACCCAGCGAATTAAAGGCTATACCTCCTCCAAATAAACTGTTACTTGCAGTATACCCTAGATTCAGTCCGTGGGTCTCTCTTGTTTGGTATTTACTTCATGGTGGGCGAAGCTAATAAAAAATGTTTGTGGCTGACCATGTTTGTAGATGATTGTAAATTTGGTGCCATCATAATCTCCCCAGAGGACAGCAAGTTTCTCCAAGAGGGCCTTTCCCAAATAGTTGGTGTCATAACCATGGTCTAAAACTAAATGCAAACAAATGTGTAAGTCTCCTTTGATGAGAATGTACCCTGTAGCTATCACATAGACAATAAACCCCTGAAAATATATTTGATAGTTACAAATGTGGAAACTTAGTTGTCCTTCAGTCACTATTAATCCATTATTGCAAGAACATCCTTTTTCATTGTTCAGCATCTTAGAAAAGGTAAGACATCTAGGTCCATTGAAGTGATCATTCTACTGTATTGAGCACTTGTTAGGCTGATCATTGAGTTTAATGCCCCCGTCCGTATGTACCTGTCCAAAGACTTAACACAGCTTGAATGACTACAATGCTTTCTCACAAAGGACCTATATCATAAAGACTACACTGACCCTTGCAAAGCCTTGTCCCTCTTCTAAGGAATATGCAGACTATTGAGGGATAATCTCCGCCTCAAATACAGAGCTTCATCAGGCTCTATTCTCTCTGATCTACTGCAGATCCACAAGTCTCATTGATGATAAACACCCACTGAAGAGATCTTAATCTCTTCTGCAGCTTAAATAGATCATGTTTGAGAGATAGATATGTATCAAAGAAAATATCACTTTGTTTGAAATCTTCTTCGTGTCATCATAAAACAAAATACTTCCCTTATTCTCTTACTCACCTGAAATGTCATCTGGACAAATGGAGTGGAAACCGCAAATTCTCAACCCTGGTTTATCACCCTTGTCCTTATGGATAGGGGTAACATGTAAATGTTCTACCTGGCTCTGAGTTATTTTTACTTAAATTGCAAGGACTAAGCACTTCATGGGAATGCAGGGTTAGGCCTTTAAAGATTCTCAATGATCAATATCCTGATACATACCTATGAACATATGACCATGAGATAGGAATGAAAAAATATTTGCTATATACAGATATGTACAAGGATACAATGAACACATATTAGAGGGGGCGGTATTAAGGCTGAGAATGATAGGTAGAAAGGTGATAGACTAAGAGCATCTCTAAGAGATGTGAACCTGAAATATAGCAAGTAAATTTAGCTTGTATTTTCAGTTGTGATTTTAGTACAGAATGAAATCTGTGGAAATGTAATTATTATAGGTGCATAAAAGCAAAGCTGCTATGTGAGGAACTGGAATCCATTGACAGTAATAGGTTAGCTAGCTAATCAGGTCTTATACCCTACATTTTTAAGTTAGCTGCACGGTATATAGCAAAACCATTGCATTGTATTTACAATTTAACCTTGAAGCCAGGCATTATTATTGTATAGTTGGGAACCTACAACTGTCATTTCAGCCCCTAAAACAACAATCTGTAGAGATGCTTTAGACTTCAGTCACATTAGTATACTTCATGCACTGACTAAAATTAAGAAAAAACCTGCTCTACATTCAGCTAATGGACTACATATCAAAGTATGGATTACTGTCAGATAACCAGCATGGCTTCTGAAATGGATACAGTACTCATACAGCAATTTGCACCATCATTAATAACATACAAGAATCAATGACAAAAAGGTAAACTTAGCAGATCACTGTTTATAATCTTAAAAAGGGGACTTAAGTATGTCAGGTATTCATTCCCACACTTAAGTAACTTTGATACTGTTGAAACTGCATTGAAATGGTTTGCGACTAATATTAATGGCAGAACGTTAGCATTTCATTCTGGGAACAATATGTCTGAAAATACAATCTTCTCTGCTGGTCTTCCACAGGAAGCTGTACTTAGTGAGGCCTCCTCCTGTTTTACTGTCATAGTATGTAAAGGGCTTACAATAATCCAGCTGAAAAGTTAACTAACAAATAGTTGTGCCTACCTAGCCTAGTAATAGCAGTAATGACCTTACCCTTGGGAAGCAGTGTAAAACTAAGCACTTAAAACCCAGAGCAACACTAAGAAGAAAATCTTAAAAATTATATCAGAGATTTAAATTTCCATTTCAGTAAGCAGCTGCAGGCAAATAACCTCATATTGTATGCCAGTTGACAGCAGAAGAGACTGACCAAAACACTAATAACTGGACTGGCAGTTATCTGTTGCATTTGCATGTAGCCTTTTTCTGCAGATAACCAGAGATTATTGCTATGACTTGCATGAGTCCATGGAAGTTCCTAACTTCAGGGGGAAGCTGTCCCATATAACAGTTACTGTTTGTCGTTTTTGCATTTAAGTTACCTGTAACACATTGCATTTAAGTTACCTGGCACTTGCTCACTAAAGCAATTATATAAGTCAGCACTAAAAAATTAAAAGCACTACACCCTCACAAACTCCCCTTGAGTACCTTGTTCCCCATTGGCCCTTTTTTTCAATTATAAAGGAATTCCCAATACTATTCTAGCATGTCCAGAGGTCAGTTGTCAATCTCCTCTCCGGTCCAGCTGGTAAATCTGGGAATCTTGAGGCAATTTTACAACTGCCTCATGTACACAGACAACCCTCTCCTCCTCCCAACAAATTCCAACACATGTGAGAGATGCAACCATATAGCCATACTGGAGGCTAAGCTCTCTCAACTCAGTACTGGCAAAACCAGTCAGGAAGAGAAGGAAACCACACTCACTACAATTCCAGTCTCACATAGACCTACCACGACAACAAACCTAACACATAAACACATAAAAACATACTCGGAGGCTCTAAATAAAAATCTACCTAAGCAGCAGAGACCTCCAAAGCAGACACCCAAGCAACCACTACCCCAAAACAAAACACGTGCAACACATATCTCACAAAGCCAGTGTGCCGAACAGTCACAGCCCTTAAGGCTAAACAACACACCTGATACACTTGTAATAGGTGACTCTATAGTCAGGCACACTGACGTCCCGCTCACCAGGCTGAACAAGGAGAAGGTCATGGTGAGCTGCCTGACGGGCGCTAGGATCCACCACATAACACAAGCACTCAGGTCACTCCATGGCAAGTACAAATATGACTCAGTCATTGTCCATGCTGATGTGAATGACCTGAGACTACCTCCCTGGACTACATGAAAAGAGACATAGAGGAGCTCTCTGAGCATGTAGCCCAGGCCGGTATGACCCTGACCTTGAGTAGCATCTTACCCTCACCAAGAATGATGCCACAATATGAAGGCAAGATGATCAATTTCAACAATTGGCTTAAGTATTGGTGTCATTCAAAGGGGATCCAATGCCTGTCAGCCTGGGATGACATGCTCGACAAGCCACGATGCTTCGCTAGGGACGGCTTGCACCTGTCACCCCTGGGCTTTCGGATTGTGGCAAAGGCTCTTGCTACCCCATAGTGCCTTTTTTAGGCAAGGCTCAAAAGACAAACCCACCTCCATAGGTATCACAAGGGATAAGAAACTAAGAGTAATGCTACTCAACGCCAGAAGTCTAAATCTCAAGATGCACGCACTCGAAACTCTCCTTAGCATGGAGAACATCGATATCTGTGCAGTAACAGAAACCTGGTTCAAGGCTCCCGAGAGCACCCCAGCACTACCAGGTTATACCTCATACCATGCTTTTCAGCCCCACAACTTGGACCAAACCACAAAAGGAGGGGGAATATCAATATTCGTCAAAGATACCCACACTTCCAGGTTGGTGGCACAGCACGAAGCATCAGAGACTGTCCATGTGCAACTAACAGTGGGTAAAACTGCCTTCCAGTTTATAGCCTGCTACAGACCACCCTCCCAATCCCAGGAACCCCACTCGGCCTTCCTGAGAACACTGGAAAATATGAAGGTCTCTCCAAACACCATTATATTGGGCGACTTCAACTACCCAAACATAGACTGGGAGCATTACTCTAGCTCCAACATCCTAGCCCAAAGGTTCCTAGAATTTATAAACTCAAATGCTATGGAACAACTTGTTACCACTCCCACAAGAGGGGAAAACATACTGGACCTGATCATCACCAGACCAGAAGTGTATCCCTCACTGGTAAGATCAGACCATGAACTAATCTCACTGGATATTCACATCCCGACTCCACCCCCTGACCTGAAAACTACAGTGAAAAACTTCTCTAAAGCAAATTTCACACTCCTCAAAACCGAGGTGGAATCCTTCAAAGCCCCCGGGCCTGTGGAAAATACGGCCCAGACTGCAGAATCCTTTATAAACGCATTCTATGAACACCTTCAGGAATGCATGGATCATGCAATCCCAAATAAAACCAAGACCCAATCCTCCAAAGGCAGACGTCCTGTCTGGTGGACCCCAGCGATAAACAAACTATGCAATAGAAGGAGGAAGCTACTACATGATAGAGCAGAATCCCAAAAAGGGAAGGCATCTCTGATCAGTATTAGCAAAAAACTACGGGCACTCATAAAATTGTCTAAGGCCAGCTTCGAGAGAAAAATTGCACAGGACACTAAGGATAATCACAAGGCTTTCTTTAGTTATGTTAGGAACCTGGGTGGGAATTCCCAGATATGCTCAGAATTAGTCCAAAATGACAAAAAATACACCAAACCCACAGACATTGCCAACATCCTAGCTGACAGGTTCAGCGCAAACTTCTCCCCCCCTTCCCACCAAAAGGGCAAATATCTATCCCAGCAGAGTGCTGCCCCCCTGACATCTCAGATGCTCAGGTAAGAGCTGCCCTCTCCAAAGCAAAAAACACAGCATCAATGGGGCCAGACGGTGTCCCGGGCTGCGTCCTACATGAACTCCAAGAAGAGCTAAACCCAAACATAAAACTACTGTTCAATCTCAACCTTACTACAGGATATGTACCCAAAGAGTGGCGTACAGCAACAGTGGTCCCTCTCCACAAAGGTGGTGCCTCAACGGATCCTGGAAACTATCGCCCCATAAGCCTGACTAGCTTGGTCTGCAAAGCTATGGAAAGGATCATCGTGGACCTCATAAATAAAGATATTGGGGACCTACAGACACTGGATCCTACCCAGTTCGGCTTTGTTAAGGGCAGATCCTGCCTCTTAAACCTGGTTGATTTCTTTGAAACAGTCACCAAGGCCATTGACGAGGGGAAGGAGGTCCACACAGCCTACCTGGACCTCGCAAAAGCCTTCGATACAATACCCCACTCGGGCATTATAGATAAGCTCACCAGCTTAAATATAAACCCCTATGTCACTAGATGGGTTGCAAACTGGCTCAAGGACAGAACCCATATGGTTAGAATTGCTGGAGCCATGTCAAGACTCCAAACCAGTTACAAGTAGTATCCCACAAGGCTCAGTCTTGGGACCTCTCTTGTACGGTATATATTTCTCGGAGGTACAGGCCAACACAGAAGGACTGTGGCTGACCAAGTTCGCAGATGACTGCAAACTGGGCACCATAATCGACTCTCCAGCCGACACAAGCATCCTCCAAAAGGGCCTCATAGAAACAGACAACTGGTGCCAGAGCCATGGCCTCAAGCGAAACGCCAAAAAGTGTATAGTCATCCCCTTTGGCAAAAACAGTGCCCACAAATTACCACATAGGTGGTAATCCATTAAGTACAGAAGAAGTAATTAGGGACCTGGGGACCCAAGTTGATAGCAATCTCTCATTTGACAACCACGTGGCCAAAGTGGTTAGAAAAACATTTTATATAGCCCACCTAATCATGAAGGGATTCACATCTAGATCAGGGGAGGTCATCGTGCCTCTTTACTCATCCCTCATCCCTCATCAGGCCCATAATTGAGTACAATGCCCCTTTTGGGATGTACCTTACCAGACACCTGCAGCAACTGGAAAGACCCCAAAAGTACCTAACCAAGAGGATCAAAGGGCTCAAACAGATGCCATATGCTGCCCGGTTAAAGAAACTCCAGCTGTACTTAGTGGCATACCGCCCGCTCAGAGGCGATCTCTGCCTGACGTATAAAGCCATGTCCAACCTGGAATTAATGGACATGCTGCACCTCAGAAAATCCAAATCCCATCGAGCTACGCGCTCGAGAGACTTGAACCTCAGCACTGAAATAAATAGGACATGCTGGAGGGACAGATTCATAACCCAGAGGCTCCCTTCACTCTGGAATAAAATCCCAGTCCAGGTTAGGCAGAGTCCCTCATTGACTCGCTTCAAGAGGAATCTTGATGAGTGGATGGGAGATCGTAGGTTTACCCCCGGTATCACTTCTGTGTCACTGTTAGACAGAGGCACAGTATACTAACCTCAAAAAGGGCATAGCAGAATTAATTTAAAATGGGTGGCAAAAGCCAAACACACTCTGGCTAGGCTTATAAATGCCCTAGGGCAGATAGCCTAGTATGAACCTATGAACAGTGTCTGAGACTTGAGAAACATGGCTTCTAACATTTTCGAGCCGGTTCAAGGTCTTAAGGAATGTGCTTCTCCTACATTTAATTGGATCTGATATGGTTATTTACTTGAGCTAGCAGAGATCACAAGGGAGAAGGGTGGCTTATTTGTAGAATGTATATGACAGGAAGTCCAGAATGGTTGGCCAGACATTTTTTAATGGAGTGCTACCCTTCTCTTGTGAGTGTTAAAACAGTGATACTGTCTGTTAGGTCAAATATTAATCATCCAGTTTAATTCAGCAGAATTTGCATGATCTTGTAGCTCTGCAGAGACGCTAAGTCTATATTTCAGATATACAGTTAGTATTTCCTTTTAAGTGGTTTATCAGAAAATAAATCATACTTTGTGGAGTAAGCTTAATTTGTTGGCAGTTAAAGGTAATTTTGACCATGTTGATTATTTTCCATTAAAATAAGATGGCTGAGTGTATGTGCCAATGATTCTTTATCACACTTTGCAAATGCGGTATAAATTCACATTCTTCAGTAGGAACATTTCAGCAGAATTACAGAAGCTATGGGAAAAAAGAGTACAGCAAAAGAGATGAAAGATGCAGCCAGTCATCTTTTATACAAAAACAGGAAAGCCAGAAAAATCTCCATTGTGTAGAGAGATAAAGCTTTGAGTGTAGTGCATGCAACCTGGATTCATATAGAGGAACAAGCATCTGCAGGGAGCTAGGAGGGATAGATGTGAGCAGCAGTTGCTGATTCACCCATCCAGGAGAGAGGGATGCAGCTCTGCCGTACCAGTTGGATGGCACATAGCAGAGGTACTGGGTGTTGCATACATGGGGCACACTCTTAGGAAACAAGTGCTACTCATCATCTTAGAGGCGTACTTCTTGTCACGACAGCATGCAGAGATGCTTGGAGAACCATCAAGGGAGAGGGGCTGCTCCACCAAGAGAGTGTAGACCACCCCACAGCATCTATAGCCGGTGAGCTGGTTGGGCTTCCTGGGCAGGAAAACATAGGCCAGAACGCTCTTGCCTTGCCAGAAAATGCTTAGCTCCTGATCCTGTGGAGTGATTGGGCCAATGGGAAGCAAGTAGTGTAGCTATCAGTCAAGGTCCTATGGGGGTACAAGAAAGTGGAAAGATGTATTGCAAAAATCTAGGATCTGCAGGAAAATCATCAGGGTCCTGATTGTGATTGTTGGCTACCTGTTTATCTCAAACTATTCATCGAGAACAACAAATCTAGAATAATTTGGTTTAAGTAAAAATTGGCAAGAAATATTCATAATGGCCTAGATGAAATTAATTTTGCCATATTGTAAAATCCTTCATCAGCCTAATAGCTGAGTTAAAGGGTACCAGTAATCATAAATGTTTCTAAATGAGGGTATTAGTAGAAGTTTGTTTTTTGATGCTGGCAATACAGTCAAAATCTTGAATGAAAGATCCTTGGCTAATATAGATCCTGTGTACCATTTAGGTGTTTGGTTGGATTTTTTTAGTATAGCTGTATTTGTACATGCTGCAGAAATTGCTTATTGTTTTCATGTTTTTTCTAGGAGTAAATTCCAAATCAGCCCGTGTCCTGTTTCTGCTTGTGATCCCAGGCCATCTGCTGTTCCTGTATACTATCAACCTCTTGCAAGGTGGACATACTGCCATTACACACACTTTTGTCTCATTCTACCTCACTGCAGCCCTTTTTCAGGTAAGGTGCTTGTCAGTCTGGTGCTGTTTTAGGAGCTGAAATGCAGGCCTCCTGTAAACTAAGGATCTAGCATATAACTACCATCTTGATGGAAATGTTGAGGCGCCATCTTGAAAAGTAACTAATTTGAAGAATATTGTTGTGGGTATCTCGACCTTCAGTGAGTTTTATTTCATGAGAAAAGCAGCATCACAGCTTTAGATAGAACAGGTAAAAATAAGAGTATTATGGTCCAGAGTCATAATAGACTGTAGAAAGAGCTCCATTTCATTCTGCTATATAAGTGAGTTGTGCTTGGGAATGGCCATAGGACCTTGAGGGCCTCTTAGAGGTAATTTGTAAGGAACTTGAGTATCAGGTGGTAAGATTTTGTGGAACCACTTATCTTGTAACAGTCCATTAGGGTATGTGCAGTAATGCTAGCAGGATCTATTATGTTTGCAGGTGATCTTATCCCAACTTCCTTCTTAAGTATTTCCTTTTGCTTGTTACTCTGTAACTTTCCGATGTTTGAATGTTGGTGGCCCACTTGATATTGATTTCTTAAATATTTGCATTTTTCCTTTTTATTTCATTAAGATGTACCATCATTGTGCACACAAAGACTGAGAAAAGAAGACCTGTTGTTTAGTTGATCCACTCATGTTAGAGATAACCCCTATGCAGATGTCCTCCCTTTCCCTTCCCCTATTGCTTTTTCTAGTTGTTCTAAGCATGTTTCTACCCCATAGCTTTTGTTTTTAAACAAGAAACATCTTTATTGAATTATCACTTATGACATAGGCAATCATAAGAACTGTGGTGGTAGTGCTGCAGTAGCATTGTCGCCTCAGAGTAAGACGTTGTCCTGTTCGATTCTCAGCTAGAGCGTCTTCTGTGTGGAGACATGCGTGAATGGGCGTACCTTCGTTGAAGGTTGTGCATCAGGGCCGGAAACTCGGCACGTAAAAATCTGCTGCCAATCATTAGCAGACCGGAGTTCCGCTGTGGCGACCCCTAACCAGGAAAAGCTGAAAGACATAGGCAATCATATATTTATATAAATAAAAACAAACCATATTAACATATATTCAGTTACAAACATTAGACATAGGTGTGCCACAAGCGTCTAGCCTCAGATCATTACTGTTCTTGATTTTCACTAATAAACTATGTACTGCTACCAGTAAAGCTACAATCATTCAATATGCAGATGATTCCACCCTTATATGCTCAGCCTCATCCCTCTCCAAACTCCTGGGCACAACACAGACTGCTTTTCTAGAGATTGAGCAATATCTCTCTAACTACCAACTAATACTTAACCCAAATAAAACCAAGCTAATAATATTTTCAAAAAAATCAAAGCACCTTCAACTCCTCTTCACCAGCGACTCTTCAGGCAACACCAAAATAGTACCTGTAGAACATACAAAACTACTAGAAGTCATAATTGATAACGCAATAAAATTTGACACACACTTACCCACAAACATAAAAAGGTCCATGTTAAACTAAGATTCCTTTATAGAGCCAAACAATTCCTCACCAATACCACCAGACAAGCCATAGCCAGAGCCAACCTGCTGTCTACTCTCTTGTATGCTTTACTCATATTCACAAACCTTATAAAAACAGAATTAACCAAACTAGAGGCCTGTTATAGTAAAATAGCCAAATTTGTTCTAAATCTCTCCAATATTCACACCACTGCACTGCCCTGCAAGAACTAAACTGGACTGAACTTCCCCCACCTACTAAACACTAACCAACTAGCCATAGCTCATTCAATTATACACCAACCCAAAAACTGCCCAGCCCTCCAAAAACTAATAGAATTGGATAGTAGCAACAGACCTCTAAGATTCTCTGAAAGACCGCTACTGCAGGTCTCAAAGGCACATAACTCTTCAGGAGAACACCTTTTCTCGCACAAAATATCCAAAATTTGGAACTCTGTCCCTCAACATATTATCAGCACAAACAACCCAAATAACTTCAAACTACTATTTGTAAACCATTTTAGCAAAAACTGGCTCTGCTCATGTACTACTCCAGTGTAATCACTATTTCCCATATTATCCCACTCTCCTACACCCCCTAGTATAGCTAAACAATACCCCTTATACTCTCTGTCTGTATGTCATACGATACCCACCTAAAAAAGCCTGTCACTGTTATCCTTGCACTACATAGTAGTAACCATTTTATTCAATTGTCTCTTAATTGTAAGTTCACACTGCTACTGCCTAACTTACATTGCATGTTAATTACTTCTTAATTCACACAGAAACTGTATAAGCATGTGGTCTGACAGACCTATGAACTTTTAAACAATGTTGTAAGAAGTTTTTTCCTTCTGTACTATAATGAATCTCTTTGTGAACTGCTTTTTGTGTTAATTTTTCAAATTATGTAGAAATTTGATCTTGTACTATGTATTTTGTGATATGTGTGTGGAGCTTTTCTCCCCAGGCCTCCACTGAAAAATGGGTTTCTCACCCAGTCAAACACTCATGGTAAACAAATGTTAAATAAATAATAAATAAATAAACAAACATATAATCTATTATATAGTCATTGTCATTTGAATATTACATAACTCATTCAATTTCTGCCTTCCTTTAAACCTCATTCCTCCTCCAAAACATTATTCTGCATGTATTGTTCCCATAATTCCCATTTTTTATGAAATTTGCTCCTTCCCTTTTTAAAAGATACCACATCGATTTTTTTTTATTTCTATTACTATATTAACTACTTCTGGTATAGTTGGTTTAGACTTTGAGTTCCATTTTCTAGTAATTGTTTTTGTGGCAGCCACCAGAATTATACTCAGCAAGGCTTTAATATGGCTAGGCAATTCCAATTCTGTATCATAGCTTAAAAACAAAATAATTTCCTTTGTTACACCTATTTGCTTACCCAGTATTTCTGACAGAGTAATCTGCAGGGAATTTTTAAAGTCTCTCAGCTTATTACACTCTAAAAAAGTATGTTCCCATTGATCTCTTTTTCCCCCATCAAACCACCAACACTTGAAATCTAACTAAGGAAAAGTTCCTTGGAGACTGCTTGGAGTATAAAAATGCCTATGCAAACACTTCTAAGCAAAAATCCTGATTCTTCTAGACTTTGTTGCATACAGCTATACATATATTCTCACATTGTTTCTTTGTCAATTGCTTAATCAGTCTCTCTTCCAGATGTCCTTCAAGAATGCAACTGCAGTCATAACATATGGGTTGTCCTGCCTCAGGCAGCCCTCGGTTGGCCGGATTCCAAAGTCTGGGTCTGGCGTCGGCTGGTGTTGCCTCCTCTCCGACGTCAGAACGGCTGGAGTATAAAGGCATCGGCCGACGCCATCTTCTTCAGTCTTTCTTGCCGCGCGGTGCCCGAAGCAGAAGCAGTTCGCAAGTGCCGGTCGGTCAGCTCCTGTGTTTTCAGTACCGAAGTCATCTGAAAGCTAAGTACCCCGTTGGGGAACATTTTTTCTTGCCTCAGCCGATGTCAGAACAAATTGAGAAAGTTAATAATTGTTTGTCTTGTGGTAAACAAATACCTCATAAGGACTTCCATTCTTATTGCCTCCCTTGCCTGGGCCCAGACCACGACGTCTCGGCCTGTGCTGCCTGTGCTTGCTTTAATAAGCGCACTCTCAGGCGCCGGGCAGAATTTGCCGAAGACTTTTTCGGCGAATCTTTCGCTTATATCATGCCGTCGGAACAACCGACATCTCAATCTACCAAAAAACGAAAGGACCGGGACCGACATCCTCGGCCCGTGTCCCCCACCGATACTCCTAAACCCTCCGCAAGTGCTTCGGTCCCTTCGGAAGCGGTAATTCAACCGCTCCAGGCCGACGACACAGTGTTAACACGTCCTTTGGTCTCGGAGTCTACACCGGTGCCGGTTGTTGATTTTCCTCCAGAAACCGAAGTTCTGGATCTACCCGACACCATTCCTGTGGACAAGGTTACTCCTGCATGTGGGGCAGCTAGGCCTCCTGTATCCATGTCCATCAAGGCCTTTGCACGTGCTAAGGCCGCCAGCCAGGCCAAGGCCCATCCTAAACCTACTGCCCAGGCCCCTTCTTCTGATAAACAGATCATGTCTCTTGCTGCAGATCTTATTTCTCTTATCAGGGGGTCTCACCCTCATCCAGACAGAGGTTCTCAGCCGCCTGCAGAGAAAAGGCCCAGACCTGAGCAGGCCGACAACCTCTCTTCAGATGAAGCCTCTGGGGATTCTGAGCATTCAGATACCCAAGAAGAATCCTTCCAAGCCTATGAGGACTCTGATGCTGAGGAATCAATTCCCTCTGCCTCTCCTCCAGAGGATTTTTCGTCGTGAAGTCCTACACTCTATGAGGGAGCATTTTAAATGGCAGGGTCAGGAATTCTCTGATTCCAGGAAAAGACTACGCACCTTCCTCAAGCTTCCCAGCACAGACCTTTAGCTATCCCTCCAGTTATGGATGTCCTGGATGATGTTTTCTCCAACTCCAGTGCTAACCCTGATTCTCTCCCTCCTGCTCCTGTCAAGCCAGACAGATATTATAGGGTCCCTCACACCCACAAACATCTCTTTAAGGCCCATTCTGTGGATCTAGAAACTATTTCACAGGGCCCCAAGGGAGTGGCTACTTCCACAGCCAAGAATCCACTGCCAGCGGATAGGGAAGCTAGGTCCCTGGAGAGATGGGGTAAAAAAGTTTATACCTCTACCACCCTGGCCATGAGGTCACTTAACTGCATTTTTCATATGTTTCAGTACCAGGATTTTTTACTGGATGATTTACAGAAAAAGATAGCCTCTCCTGAGCCTATTGATAGAAAGGCATTGCAGGATCTAGTACATAACACTCAGCAGGTTAGCAATCATTTTCTTCAGTGTGGTTATGATGCATTGGAGGCTTCATGTAGGGCAGCTCTGACTGGGGCTGTTATACGTAGACATGCTTGGTTAAAAGAACAGCCACTGCCAGACCATGTTAAAGTAAAGTTACTTGATGCACCTCTGGAAAAACAGAAGCTTTTTGGTGCTAATGCACAAGATGTGTTGAAGTCCATTGAGGAAAAAGCTAAATCAGTACAGACAGTCAAAGATTTCCTCCAGGTTCAGCCACCCAGGTTCAGTAGAAACTGGCCTTCAAAGAATTGGTCCTTTCCAGACACTGACAAGTTTCAAAGGGGAAAAAACAGGCGTGCCCGAGGTAGAGGGCAATACTGAGGCTCCTACAGGGGCCGCCAATGGCAACCACCAAATCAAAGAAGTGGCGCAGGCAGTCCAGCTGCACCACAAGGACAACCACAATGACTTGACTTTCATACCGCCTACAAAGGTTCAAAGAGAAGCACCTTTGGGCAGAAAATTATCCTTATTCTCAAAAAACTGGCATATCTTAACCAAGGAAAAATGGATTCTGAATTTAATAGACAAAGGTTACAGATTCCACTTCCATACTTTACCAATAAGACAAGGCATGCCAAACCTGCCACTTCATCAAAGGGCAGAGGCACTCATTCAAGTTTCAAAGCTGTTAAATATAAAAGCAATAGAAAAGGTCCCTCCACAGGAACAAGGCCAGGGATTTTATTCAAGACTGTTCCTTGTTCCAAGAAAGGAAAACAAATGGAGGCCTATACTGGACTTGTCTACTCTAAATACTTATCTCATTGTGCCAAAGTTCAAAATGCTGACGTTGCAGCAACTCCTTCCCATGCTGGGCAAGGGGTCTTGGCTGGTCACTCTGGACCTCAAGGAGGCATACCTGCATGTCCCAATCAGACAAAGCTGCAGAAGATGCCTCAGATTTCTTGCAGGGACAGAGCATTATCAATTCTCAGCATTGCCGTTTGGCTTATCTACTGCGCCCAGAGTGTTCATGAAATGCCTGGCATCAGTAGTGGCACACTGCAGACTCCAGGGGATTTAAATATACCCCTACCTGGACGACTGCCTCATACAAGCAGACAACAAACAAACCTTGATAGCAAACTTGGACTATGTCATTCAGTTACTACAGGCCTTGGGATACAAAGTCAATATTCAGAAATCAAGACTTCTGCCATCCCAACAGATTATTTTCCTAGGAGCCAAACTGGACACAAAAACAGAAATGGCTTATCTCACAGAGGAAAAACAACAGCAGTTACCAGAGTACTTCAAAGGCCTAGCAAAGCTCTCCCAGCTGACTGCAAGGAAAATCCTGCAGGCCCTGGGGTTCATGGCATCTTGCATTCTTCTGATACCTTTGGCAAGACTTCATATGAGAAAGCTGCAATGTACCATTGTTCCATTAAAAAGCTTATGGTCCCAACACAGCCAAGGCCTAGAGGACGTAATCCCACTCATTCCATGTCTACAAAGAGAATTTTTGTGGTGGGCTCAAACAAGTCAGTTAAACAAAGGCATGTCTTTCAACAAACCTCAAGCAGGTCAAATGATTACAACAGACGCCTCAGACCATGGATGTGGGGCTCACATGGAGGGCAGATGCATTCAAGGTCAATGGACACCAAGGGAAAGGCATCTGCACATAAACCAAAAGGAGATGTTGGCAGTGATACATGCAATCGAGTCTTTCGAAAAATCACTTCAACAAGGACATTTGCTAATAAGGACAGACAACACCACTGTTATGTGGTATATAAACAAGCAGGGAGGCACTCATTCTTATCCCCTCTGCAGACTAACAATGATTCTCTGGGAAAAATCCCTAAGTCTGAAGATACATCTGCAATCCCAGTTTGTGCCAGGCAAGGACAATGTACTGGCGGACAAGCTGAGCAGAAATTTCTTGGATCCACACGAATGGATGCTGCATCCTCACATTTTCTCACAAATAACAAGGACATGGGGAAGACCGGACATAGATCTCTTTGCTTCTCACATGAATCATCACCTGGAAAAGTTCTGTACAAGGACCCACCATCCTCTAGCCTGGAAAACGGATGCTCTCTCCTTCAGCAGGAATTCCCTAACAATTTATGCATTCCCTCCTCTACCACTGCTGACCAAGGTGATACTGAAGATCAAAGCAGAACAACCAACAGGCATTTTGATAACTCCAGACTGGCCAAGGCAGCACTGGTACCCATTGCTGTTGAGCATAACTCGGACCAAACCGTGGCCTCTGCCACTATGGCCTCTGCTTCTAACACAACACGATTACAGGACTGTTCATCAAAACCTGAAAACATTGCATCTGACAGCCTGGAGGTTACCATAACTCCTTCCGATATCTCTCTTTCCAAAAAAGTTCAAGAGATCTTACTGGAAGCACGCAGTCCTTCCACCAGAAAAACCTATTCAGCCAAGTGGAAGAGATTCATCGTCTGGAATGCTAACAGGGGTCAGGATACAACAGTATTGAGTATACCTCAGATATTGGAATATTTGGCAGAAATGTTTCATACTGGTCTCTCATATTCTTCCATAAAGATTCATGCCTCAGCAATCTCAGCAAAATACAATTGTGATCCACCTGTGTTTTCACATCCTTTGCTAAGACAGTTCCTAACAGGGATAAAGAATATCAAACCTCCCAGGAAACCGCCAGTACCTGCATGGGACCTCAGTTTCGTCTTGGAAAAATTAACTCTTCCTCCCTTTGAACCAGCAGCAACTTCAGAAATGCAATTTCTCTCATGGAAAACGGTTTTCCTATTGGCAATCACATCAGCAAGAAGAGTCTCGGAGATACAGGCACTCATGGCAGTACCTCCTTTTCTCATTTTTCATCAGGACAGAGTCTCTAAGAACCAATCCTTCATTCATGCCAAAAGTAATTTCCAGGGTGTCTCTAAATCAAGCCATTCACCTGCCTACTTTCTTCCCCAATCCTCAAAACAGGGGGGAAGCTCTGCTGCATACTTTGGACATACACAGGCAACTACGCTACTACTTGGACAGAACTAAGGCCACCAGAAAGTCTGACCAACTGCTTGTAGCCTATGCTGCTGGAGTACAAGGAAAAGCAATCTCCAAACAAACAGTTTCCAAATGGATTGGACACTGCATCAGATTCTGCTATTCTTTTCATGGAAAAAGTGTGCCAGCCAATATTAGGCCACACTCCACCAGAGCTATAGCCACATCCACAGCTTTCCTAAGAGGAGTGGCTACAAAGGACATTCTAGAGGCTGCTACATGGAGCTCCATGCATACATTTACCAAGCACTACAACCTGCCTTTATACTCCAGATCCCGAGCAGGCTTTGCTTCGGCAGTCCTGTAGGGCATTTTAGCTACACCATCACTTTCTTAGTTCCAACCACCCCCAGCTTGGCTATGGTATTCAACCCATATGTTATGACTGCAGTTGCATTCTTGAGGGACATAGTACAGTTTTGTACCTACCATAAATGTAGATGTACAATAGATATGCAACTGCAGTCGAATTTTCCCACCCTCCTACCCCTCTGCAACCTTCTTTATGGGTCCACTCCCCCTATTCCTATTAGCTGGGGGTATCTCCTATGGTGTATCTGTTTATTACTGTTGTGCATGTCTGGAATTGTTTATCCATTCACCAAATTTAGCCTTCCTAGGAGGGCACCTGGCATCTGGGGCAAGAAACACTGAAGAAGATGGCGTCGGCCAATGCCTTTATACTCCAGCCGTTCTGACGTCGGAGAGGAGGCGACACCAGCCGACGCCAGACCTAGACTTTGGAATCCGGCCGACCGAGGGCTGCCTGAGGCAGGACAACCCATATGTTATGACTGCAGTTGCATATCTATCGGACATCTACATTTATGGTAGGTACAAAACTGTACTTTCTTTCTAACCTCCTGTAATTGATTCCTAAAGTTATTATGCAGTATTTATATGCAGTATTAATTGTCACCTTTTTAACAACCAATTCTGTTTTAGATTCTACTTAAAACTCTACCAGTGCTGGCCTTTCACTTAGGATCCCATTATTCCTTTCTCTTCACCTATACTCTGATATTAGTCCTTGATAGGAAAGGCAGTCTCTAGTCTGCAATCCAAATGTATTTTTGCCTTCCTCCCATTCTACTACCATTCCCTCTCTAATTATTTGCTTCCAACACCCTGGTCCTTTGCCAGTTTTCTCTAGTAAAATCCAGTCACCTCTTGCCTATTCTCTGTACCCCTAATTGCAGTCATCCCTACTGGGAGAATCTCTTTTCTCCATTCCCATGCTGGCTTGGTTCTTAGAGTACTTTCTGCTACAATATGAATATAATGTTCTATGTGGTTATTGTTATTCTCCTTAAGGATCTGCATTCAAAATCCCAGTCTTTCCTTATTCCTTCAGCTTCCACACATGTTCATCATCATCACTTTCCACTTTGAGTTATAGCTTTCTACTGTGTAATTCTGAAATACCCCTTCAAATCAGGTAAACCCAAACCACCTTGACTGGAAGGATCAGCTTATCCCAGTCCACTCTTGCCCTCTTCCCCTCTCTAATAACATTGTTCAGCTCTTTATTCACACTATCCACAGTGTCTCCTCTGGTTGATAATGATATGCCTGACCTGTGTATAAAGCTAGAGACTAAAAGCATTTTCACTGCTCCTGTCTTGCTATCCATGTCCATAAAACAAAGCTTCCAGTTTCCCAGTTTTTGCATTATATTTGTTTAGCCTCTTCCTACATATCTTACATATCCATAGCTGCCATAACAGAATCCTTTTTAATCTATACTCCTAAGTACTTTATTTTATCATGTCTCCATAAATATGGCTATTGCTGAACCAATTTGTGAGTGGGTACATAGTTACAGCTATAACATTTGTTTTATGGTTATTAATTTTGTATCATGAAAAGACTTGAAACTGTCTCAGAATGTTCCACAACACTGAGATGTTATTTTCTTTCTTTTTTTTATGTACAAAATAATATAATCTGCAAATAAATCAAAACTTTCAAATAAATGCATATGTTCCTGTGAAATATAATTTTTGTCTAACCTAGCCCATATTTTGTACCTTGGGGAATAATATGTAAATTCTCTCTGATCTCCTTTTACTGAATTTACATCTTCCATATCAAGTCTTTTCATAAATTACTTCAAAGAGCTACCCTCTTTTGTTATATTTTCCCTTTTAGCTCCCTGATGTATCCTCACTGTTGCATAAGTAATATTCCTTGCTGAAAGTTTATTATTTTTCCCAGAAATTTCTTAAGCTCCATTGCAGCAGGTTTAGGTGGAATATACATACATGCCAGTGTAATCCACCTCCCTTTCCAGTAGCCCTTTACTACTACAAATCTACCATTATTATCTTTTTTCCTCTTTTACCACTATTGGAGCACCTATAGCAATTAATGTAAGTACTCCACTTTTCCTTTGTCTCAAATGTTTCTCTGAATAAGCACCCTGAAATCCTTTCTTTATCAATTCCACATGCTCAGTTATTTCCGAACGCAAGTCCAGTAGCATAGCTATTTGAACTTTTAATTTCTTAATATAGTTTATTACTGTTTCACTTTTGTATATACCTGTGAGACCATTTACGTTCAAAGATAATATGGAAAGTGTTGCCATTATGATTATTATTTGAGCCTATTATGTATAACAGCTTTTTAAAATGTGTTGTTTCACCTTTTGTGTTACATGCATACACTAATGTTTGGCAGGTTGATCTTTTATACAGTTGTTTCTTCTTGTATCCATTTGAAATTATGTCCCATCTTACAAGATTTTTTGATTTAGTGAAAACATCAAACAAAAGGAAAAAGCACACCCCAGAACCTATTAACTTAATACAAGCATACACAACTATGAACATTTTCAAATAATGAAGTTTAACGCTCCTAATAAAAACATGCATCCAAGATTGACAGCTACACTCACAGGCTTTAATTGACCTACAATTAATGTTATTTATGATAAGATGTATGGTGCTACCTGTGCTTCTACTTACACTAACTGCTGTCTGTTTTTGTTCTTATCTTTATTCCTCTCCTGGATGTAGAAAGCAACTTAAATGCTTTTATAAAACATTATCTTTTAGCCATTGCAATAAAAAATATATCCTGTTTTTATCCCCCCTTGTCAGATTATCTCTGTAGTAACATGAGAACCAGGTGCATGGTTGCCTTTGGCTGCAAGCTTCTCATGTTGCACTGTGAATATTTATTTGCTAAAGGAAAACTTTTCATTACATTCAGTGTTCTTTTATTTACTCGCTTCCACTTAAAACTTGTTGTTCCATAAAACCAAGGGCCATAATCCAGTCATTCCACTATGAAAAAGTAAGAAAAAGCATATTAATTTTATTTGTCATACTATGTATACTTTTTCATCGAATATCTCACCTCATCAGCCTAGGATTACAGCCTGTTATCTTAAACATGCCTTTTTTTGTCCAGGCTTTCTTCTCTTTGTACATTACAGTGCCAACGTTTCTTAAAACTAATCAAGAAGAAAAGAAGGAGGAAAAAGGAGCATCTGTTTACTTTAGTATCCCTATAACTCATAAAAATGTCTGAAAATGCTTTTCGATATAACATGCAGTATATGTCTAGTTTTATAAAAATTCTGTTAAGCACAACATTTGTTTTACTTCGTTACCTCTTTCCTTCTGCTTCCCTGCTCTTTAATATTCTTCCAAACTTTAACAAAGTAAAAAAGTCCAATATTTCTAGGTTTTCTTGTTTTACCATATTTCACAAATGTAAGTGATGCTTTCTAATCCCACATTTATTCATTAATTTCCAAGTAGCTGGTTTTCTTCTTGTTGATCTCCAGCTCCGAACACCATTCTCTGATTCATTTTCAACATACTCCTAGTTCTTCTAGTCAACCCCTGTGTTTCTCTCTGTCTCTCAAGCACTTTCCTGTGAAATATTGAAAAATATTTCACTGGTATAGTCTCTCAATAAGCTTAATTATCAGATGAATAATAAGCAGAATCTCCTTCTATTTGATAGCTCACTTTTTGTTAGACAAACTTTTGTATTTTCTTCTTAGTATATTCTGCATCAAAAATGACTTTGCTCCTCCAGGAAAAAAAAATATTATGAAGATAGCTGGATACAGCAGCTTGAATCTCACACCTGCCTTTTAACATTCTCTGACTTCTGGAATAAATGTGTTCCTCTTCTCTCTGTTGTACAGTGAGTAATAATTTTCTACAAACACTCTACTGTCTCCAGCTTTTAGTACTTTGTGCTTCTGCCACAGTTTTTTCAGAATCAACTCTTTCTGCTGGTAGGATTACATCTTTTCTATTAGGGGTCTTGGCTGCTTTCTCATGGCCAGGTTTGGATCATACACATGATGTGCCTTTCAATTAACAGCTCCGACTGTGGAATACCAATCCAGTTGCCTATTTGTGCTTTCATAAAATTAATAGGGTCTATTCCTTCCAGTTTCTACAGTACAACAGAAAATCTCAGGTTTTCCCTTTGTGCTCAGACATTTAATTCTATAATTTCTTAAATATCTCTGCTTGAGCAAGTTTCATACTCAGCCAGCCTTTTCTTCATTTTGACCTCTAATGTTTGCAGTTTTGTCAGTACATCTGAATGTCTGTCTGTTTAAAACTTCTTCCATTTTTCCTGCCGTTTGTTATTTGAATTTATATACTCCTTCAGTGTTTTGTCAGCTCTGAGCACATCTGACTTATTTTTTCCCTCTAGATTACTGAAAGTCATGTCTTGCACCAGCTGCAGGATTCCTCCCAGCCAGTGTTTTCTCCTAACCTTTGTGGCTGATTTTCATTCAGGTTCTGTAAATGTTTTCTTTGCTGGTATCCAGGCAATGCACTTAATAGTAACTGAAATTTACCCAAAAGACAAATTCACTGGTTCTCTTTTCTCATTTTCAGATGTTCTTCATGTTTCACTCTTGCAGTCATTACATTTGGGTTATCTGCTACAAGTAGCCCTCAGTCGGCCTGATTAACAAAGTCTTGGTCCTGCGTTGGTTGCCGTCCCTTCTTCCATGACGTCAGGTCATCAGGGGTATAAAACATGCAGCCGATGCCATTACATCAGTTTTTCTTGTCGTGCGGTACCTGAAGCAGAAACAGTTCGCAAGTGACGGTTGGCCGACTCCTGAAATTTTCGTTTTCAAGTTTCAGAACCGAAGTCTTCAACTAAAGTTAAGTACCCCGTTGGGGAAACTTTTTCTTGATCCTTACCGATGTCAGTAAAAGTTAATAATTGCATTACTTGTGGAAAGCAAATACCTCATAAAGATTTTCATTCGTACTGTATTCCTTACCTAGGCCCTGACCATGACATACCTTGCTATCAGTTTTGTGCTTTATTTAATCAGCGCACTATCCATTGTCTGTATATTTTCACCTCTACATATTTCGGTTCTCGGTTTAGTTATCCAGAAATGTCGTCGGTTAGCCATCTGACTACCAGGATTCCAAAAAAACTCAAAGATAAAGACAGAGACAGGCTGCCGAGGTCCAAAACTGCCAACGACACTTTTCCTAAGCTAGTCGCCAGTTCGCCGGTACTCAGTGAGGCACTTTCACAGCCCCTGATACCTACTACTTTTGATTCGCAGGCCTCTACTGAGACCCATTCGGAGTCCGGTATGCCGCGAGATGCTTCAACTATGGAACCCGCGGATGTCTCTACCTTGGATGGGTCCGGAACCCCTGTGCAGGCACCAGCTTCTGAGGGTGTATTCAGGCCTACGGACTTGCATATTAAATCAACGCCTCCTTCTTTACTTAGGCCTAAATCTAGATCCATGCCTAAAAAAAACGATGCGTTCGCCCAGGCCACATGCTCAGGCCTCTATGCCTAAAAACAAATTATAAGAATGGCTGAAGATATAATAACTCTAATCAAGGGTAGCCAACCCCCCCCCCTTCTAAGCTGCCTATGACTGAAGTTAATTATGAACCTTCTGATCAGGATTCTGTTTTTTCTGATTCTTCTGATGATCTGGATTTGCCCTTATCTACTTATGAAGATTCTGATGCAGAGGACTCCATTCCCTCTGCTTCCCCTCCTGAGGATTTTTCTTTTGGGGAAACCTTACATACTCTAAGGGAACATTTCCACTGGGAAAGCCAGGATTTTCCTGAGTCAAAAAAGAGGCTTAGGGATTTCCTTCTCCTAACTCAGCATAGGCCTTTAGCTATTCCTCCTGTACTAGACATTGTTGATGATGCTTTTTCGGAATCTAGTTTGGCCCCTGATTCCCTGCCTCTTGCTCCCAGAAAACCTGACAGATACTACAGGGTCCCTGAGTCCCACAAGTTCCTTTTAAAAAATCCTATTGCAGATCCAGAGACTATTTCACAGGGGCCCAATTGCTTTAAGGCTTCTACTGCTAAAAATCCTACCACTTCTGATAGAGACTCCAGGGTGCTGGATAGATGGGGTAAGAAGGTTTACACTTCTGCAAACTTTGCCATTAAGGCTTTAAACTGCCAGTTTCATATGTTAAAATATCAGTAACATATTATTGGACTGCTTAAACAGAAAATTATGTTGATTCCTGACTGTGTGGAAAATAAAGAATTACAGGATTTAATGCATTCTGCTGAACAAGTTGGAAAACATACTTTGCAATGTGGTTTTGATTCATTAGAGGCCTCTTGCAGGGCTGCTGTTACTGGGTCTGTGCTCAGAAGGCATGCTTGGCTTATAGAGCAATCTTTGCCTGAAAATGTTAAAGCTAAATTGTTGGATGCTCCTTTAAATCAGGACTGCCTGTTTGGCAACAAGGCTGAGGAAGTTCTTAAAAAGATGGATGATAAAGCTAAATCTATGCAAACTGTTAAATATTTTTTACAAGTTCAGCCTCCTAGATTTAGTAGGCACTGGCCCTGTAAGAATTGGTCCTTTCCAGCCCCTTCCAGGTCTTCTCAAACCAAATCCAGACATAGCAAAAATCCAAGGTTTCAGTCCCAGGGGACACACAGAACTAAGCAGTGGGGGACCTCCACTTCCATATCAGGGAATAATAAGACTCCCCCCATGGTAAACTATCTCAGTGATTTCTTTTTAAAATTTCCAAGCACTTATCAACTGACTGCCCCTTTGGGGGGAAAGATTGCTCTTCATGCAAAAAATTGGGAACTCATTACCCAAGACAAATAGGTTTTAAATATAGTGTGCCAGGGATACGGATTTCACTTTCACATGTTGCCAACATGAAGCGGGTGGCTGGACCTACCCCCAAATCAATGGACAGAGGCCCAAAAACTAGTACTTTCTGTCTTAAGCATGGGGGCTATTCAACTGGTACCAGAAGAGGAAAAGGGACAAGGTTTCTACTCGAGACTTTTCCTGGTACCCAGAAAAGACAATTCATGGCATCCTATCCTGGACCTGTCTACTTTAAACACCTTTTTGGAGATTCCAAAATTCAAGATGCTGACTCTTCACCAATTACTTCCAATGCTAGGCAAAGATGCCTGGTTGGCAACACTAGATTTAAAAGAAGCATACCTGCACATCCCAATCAGGGAATCTTGCAGAGGATACCTACACTTCAAAGCAGGCTACACACACTATCAGTTCTCTGCACTGCCCTTTGGCTTATCTACTGCGCCCAGGGTATTCACAAAGTGCCTAGTTCCAGTTATTGCATTTTGCAGGCAAAGAAATATTCAAATATACCCATACCTGGACGATTGTCTAATTCAGGCAGAAAGCCAGGACATACTTTTGAATCATTTGGCCTTTGTACAAAGGGTTCTAACTTGTCTGGGGTACACCAGAAACAAAAATAAATCGTAACTGGTACCCTGTCAACAAATTATATTCCTGGGAGCAAGCTTGAATACAACTTCCCAGGTGGCTTACCTCACGCCAGAGAAACAAATTCATTTGACAACCTACTTTAAACAAGTGGCCACAAAAACCCTGCAACCTGCAAGACAAATACTGCAGGCCTTGGGGTTCATGGCCTCCAGCATTCTTCTAATTCCATATGCAAGACTGCATATGAGGAAACTGCAGTGGTATCTAAAAAGCCTATGGTGTCAACATTCTCAGGACCTAAAAACAATGATTCCTATCATACCTTGCCTATGCCTAGAGTTCCTTTGGTGGGCAGAGGCCTGCCACCAAAGCAAGGGACTACCTTTCCCACCACCCCCTGCTGCCCAAACCCTAACAACAGACGCATCAGACTATGCATGGGGGCTCACCTGGCAGGGAAGTGCATTCAGGGCAAATGGAACCCAAGTCAAATGCACCTGCATATCAATCAAAAATAAATGTTAGCTGTACAGAATGCTCTGACAGCCTTCAAGGACCACATTCTTCCAGGACAACTAATGGTAAAGACGGACACCACCACTGTTATGTGGTACATAAACAAGCAGGGGGTACACATTCTTACCCCCTCTGCAGACTAGCCATGGCATTGTGGAACACAGCCTTGAGCTACCAAGTGCACCTACAAGCTCAATTCCTGCCAGGAAAATTAAATACACTAGCAGACGGACTAAGCAGAAACCTCATGAACCCACACGAGTGGAAATTGGAACCAAGGACTTTCAACATGTTGACAAACAAATAGGGGAGCCCAGATATAGACCTGTGTGCCTCTCCCCAGAACTACCAATTGGACAAATTTTGCACAAGGACTCCCCACAAACAAGCCTGGAAAGTGGATGCTCTGTCCTTCAGCTGGAAAAAAAACTATCAGTCTCTGCCTTCCCCCCTCTGACTCTGCTCTCCAAAGTACTACTAAAAATCAAACAGGACAAACCAAGGATGATTTTGATTGCTCCAGACTGGCCGAGCCAACACTGGTACCCCCTTCTGCGGTGTGTCACGGTTATCTCCATGGCACCTGCCTCAGACTCCTTTCCTGCTGTCTAAGCAGGAGAACCAGATTCTGCACCCTAAGCTTCTAACACTGAACCTTGCAGCCTGGCTAATTACTTAATCTCTCCTTTACCATCCCTCAGCAAACCTGTGAGGCAAGGAGGCCTAGTACTAGAAAATCTTATGCTGAAAAATGGAAAAGATTCTGTGCCTGGAACCAATCTCAAGGGATGAGCACAACAGCACTCACTTTACCTCAGATTTTACAGTACTTAACTGAGATGCTTCACAAGGGCCTGTCTTCTTCCTCCATTAAAATCCATGCCTCAGCCATTTCAGCTCATTATAACACATAACCTCCCCTCTTCTCTCATCCACTGCTCAAGCAGTTCCTCAGAGGGGCCAAAAATTTGAGACCACCCAGGAGAGCTCCAACCCCAGCCTGGGACCTTATCTTTGTCTTGGAGAAACTCACTCTACCTCCTTTTGAGCCAGCTGCTACTGCAGACTTAAAATTTCTTTCTTGGAAAGCAGCTTTCCTTTTAGCAATCACTTCAGCTAGAAGCGTATCAGAATTACAGGCCCTTATGGCAGGGGAGCCTTTCATCATCTTTCATGCGGACAGGGTGTCCCTCAGAACCAATCCATCCTTCATGCCCAAGGTGGTATCCAGTGTGGCTCTTAATCAGTCCATTCATTTGCCAACCTTCTTTCCCAATCCACAGAATAAAGGGGAATGGATACTGCATTCCTTAGATGTGCACAGACAACTTAGATTCTACTTGGACAGGACTAAACATCAAAGGAAATCTGAACAATTGCTGGTGGCATTTGCTGCGGGGGCAGAGGGGAAGGCTATTTCAAAGCAAACCATTTCTAAATGGATATGCCATTGCATTCATTTCTGCTATAAGCACCATGGAAAACCTATCCCCCAGGGGATCAGACCTCACTCCACCAGGGCTGCATCTACCTCTGCAGCCTTTCTCAGAGGCGTCCCTACCAGGGACATCCTAGAAGCTGCTACCTGGAGTTCTGTACATACTTTCATCAAGCATTAACATTTGCCAATTTTCTCTAAATCCAGAGCTGGCTTTGCCACTGCAGTCTTGCAGGGCCTTATAGCTGGCCCTAATGCTATCTAAATTCCTCCTCCCAACCATAGCTTTGGGAATCTACCCAAATGTAATGACTGCAACAGTGAAACACAAAGAACATAGTACAGTTGTGTACACTTACCATAACTATAGATGTTCAAATGTATTCACTGTTGCAGTCCTGCTTACCCTCCCTCCAGTCCCCTAACTTCTTTTGGCTATACCTCTACTTTCCTTTACTATGCTTAAAAGTCTTTTTGGTGTATTTGCTTTTTTGTTGGAGGTATATCTTTGTACTTTTGTATTTAATTGCTTCCCATTATGGGGGCATCTGACATCTGGGGCAAGAAAAACTGATGTAATGGCGTTGGCTGCATGTTTTATATCCCTGACGACCTGACGTCATGGAAGAAGGGAGAGCAACCGACGCAGGACCCAAGACTTTGTTAACTCATTCACTCCGGAGCAGCTCAAAAAAAGTTGCCTGCTTAATTCCACCATAGGAACAACAGTGCAGCCTGAGCTCATTTTCAGAAAATCCATTTGTAATACCATACAGAAAACAAATGTTCATAACTCTTTAACTATAAGAACTAGACTAAAAATGTAAATGCGAAAGTTGTTCAGCAGACACTTACCTTTCCAACAGTGTAAATGTTGATAGTGCATATCAAAGTTATTATTAAATATCTGGCAAGGAATGTCGATATTGCGCATATTTTTTACCTTTTTGGAAAAGCAAAGCACAATATCTTGGTCAATGCAGACCTATACAATTTGAATTCAATTTGTTAGTATGAATGTCAGCTTTAAAATTATATCTTAACCATTACTGTGTGATGCTCCTTTCTTGAGATATTCACAGAAATATGATTAATATATTATTTCTCATAATTGATAAATAAAGCATAATATCTCATCATCTGTAACAGACAGAGCCTACATATCAGTGTAGAAGTTGTGCATCTGAATGTCAGCTTCAAAATGATGCATCATTTGCGTGATCACCATGCTCCCTTGCAAAGATATGGGCATAATAATGAGAAGTATTGTAAATGTATAATTTTCATATTTGTACAAGACTAAACAAACTGTGATATCTGTACATGTGTACAGTCCACAGACACAGTTATTTTACCATGTTCTAAGGAGTAACACTGTCTTCAAAATGAGGTATTACTTGGCACACTGACAGAAAGTTATTTACCAAAATATGAAAAAAATCATAATTTCCATAACCTAAGTCAGAAACAAACTTTGATATCTACACATGTGTCCAACATACAGGCCCAATTCTTTTACTGTGTTGGAACCCGCAATACTGACTTCAGAATGAGGTATTACTTGGCACATTCAGATGCTCCCTTGCAAAGTTATTTACCAAAATATGAAAAAAATCATAATTTCCATAACCTAAGTCCGAAACAAAGCACATTCAGATGCTCCATTGCAAAGTTATTTACCAAAGTATGAAAAAATCATAATTTCCATAACCTAAGTCCTAACAAAACTGATATATGTACATGTGTACAGCATTCAGAACCAGTTGTTTTACCATGTAGATACATATGATTGTAAATATACACATTCTCGGTGTAGCCAACATACTGCTGAATGGGTACATGTAAAGAGAAAAAGCAAGGTAAGAACTGCAACTCAACTAATGAACCCAGGACAGGCATGGGACTTCAGTGGCGGGCAAGGCCATCTGATCTGTTCGATAGCTGTGCTGGCTACCCACTCAGACAGCTAATACCACTGCAGTCTCACAACCTCCTTCACTGTCAGCAGTCTGCCTTACCTATGCCTTTTCTCTTTACATGTGTCCATTCAGCAAAGGACCTAAGGGATCATGTTCTGTATTACTAAGCCCTTCCTGTCATCTAAACTCTACACATGCCTAATAAAAGCAGACTAAAAAAAGAAGTATTGCAGGATGGTCACTGACATATTAGCACTCTCCTGAAACAGTTGTTCATTCTCAGCATCCTCACCAGCTCCTAACCACAGTTATTTGCCAAACTCAGAGAAATATATTTTACACAACACATTTCATAATAGTGTTTTACTTACTATACTGGTCCGACTTGGTCAAGGGTGTTTTCCATTCTTCTCACAAGCTGCATGTTAGCAATCCTGCATAGCTCTCCTCACTCCATTCTGGAGGTCAGTCAAGAACAAAGCAATGCCCTCCTCAGTTCAGTGAATGCCATCCCTTCTGAACAGGTGAACATCTTCCGCTGTGATGCTGTTATGGCAGATTGTAGATCCACCGACCCTGTGCATCAAGCCATGCATGAACCCATTCTATAAACGTCTGAACAGCAGAAGACAGTCTTACCTTACCTGAAATACTGCATGGGTGGACACTGACAAGGGGGCACAGAAAGGGCACACGTAAAGAAAAAAAGCAGGGTAAGGACTGCTGTTCCACTAATATGCCAAGGACAGGCATGGGGCTCCAGATGTTGGTTATCTGAAGTGTCCCATAGCTGTGCTGGCTGCCCACTCAGACTGCTGATACCACTATGGTCTCACGACCTCCTTCAGTGTCAGCAGTCTGCCTTACCTCTGCCTTTTCTCTTTACATGTGCCCATTCAGAAATGGACCTAAGGGATGAGGGGCTGAAGTAACTCACTAATTGCTGCCATGGCCTTCATACATTTACTACCCTCACCTACATACATTCACTACACCTGAACGGAGGGAGTCTGAGTGGAGAGCTACATCAAGGCAACATGTCAAAAGACCAAGACTAACCCAGGCTGTGTATTTTTGCATGTGTCCTTTACCGGAGGGAAACATTACATCACAGTGGCACACCCAAGGCCATGCTTACCTAGGACAGCAGCACTATGGGACTGAGCTGAAGAGTCTCTAAGTTCCCAACTGCGATCCAGGTGGATCAGAAGGTCCATGCTGGCTGGGTATGCCCCCATGATGCATCCACCAACACAAGAGCATACATATCTTGATTTGTCTTGTGCATCGCAACATCTGCCATTCCTAACATCAGTTACCCACGAGAAATTTATGGCCATGGTACTCGCCAAAGCATTCGACACACAGGTTGACCTTGCAAGTCGGGCACCCCCATGATGGCTCAGCACGTTTACCCTTGCTGGCATAGTTTTTGCATCTTGATTTACGCCATTTCACCGGAAAGTGAGAGCCATGCTCAAATTGGCTCACAGCCTCTGGGATAGTAATCTCAATGCATATTTTCCTCTTCGTGTAACTGGTAAGTAGATGCAAGCCTAGGTTCCTTCGGAACTGGAACTGTGTTGCTGGAATAGCACGTCGAGAGCGTGACAATTGCTGGTGGCTGATACTTTCACGGAATATAATGAAAGCGGAATATAATGAAAGCATTGACAATGGCCACATCCCATAAGAACCGGAACAAGTACAGCCACCATTTGCGGGCCTTTCTTGCAGAGGGATACTGTGTCCTGAGCTGATCTGCTTGGTCCACCCCATTCATGTAACTGTTGTACATGTTTACAGCTGCTGGACGTGGCACCGATGCCTTGCTTCCCTCACGCTTTCTCCTGTATGTGCTGGAGACTGGCAAGGTTGGGTTGCAGTTAGTTGACAGGAGGAATACTGGTTTGCTATCCTTCCATTCAGTAGCTATCAGTGGTCCACTCTGCAATTGCTTGTAGTAGCCTCGAGCTGCTTTTCCGACGGCCTGTCTGTTGAATGTTAGAGGCCATCCTGACCTATTGGTGTGCATAGTTCCACAACAGTATAGACCATCATTTAGCAATTGCTGTGCCAGTGGAACAGAGGCAAAGAAGTTATCAAAGTAAATGTGAAGCTTCTTGCCAATCAGTCCCCTAGTTAAGTCAACCACAACTCTGTGTGCCAGTCCAACCTCTGTATTCTGCTCCATTTTTCCAGTGTATACCTGGAATTCATGTACATACCCATTGTGTGAGTCTGCCAACACCCACACCTTAATGCCATACCTCTCGTGCTTATCAGGCATAAATTGTCTAAATGTCAAGCATCCACGGAAGCCAACCATGGCTTCGTCTACAGCCATCTCACGATGCACTTTGTAACATGTCCTGCATGCATGAAGTACTGCATCCAGTACTGGCCGTACGTGATGTAGCTTGTCATGACCCCCAGAGCCCTGTGGTAGCCTCAGGCTGTTATTGTTGTAGTGGAAGTACTGCTGAATTTTTTCAAACCTATCTCTGGTCATGTACTCCGCTGTTGGGAAGCGACCATATACATGGTGCGTTTCCGAGTACTGTCTGTATTCAGGAACATGTACAATAGACATGTATATTCTGACACCTAGAAATGTGCGTATGTCTCCTGGGCAAACAGGACTCCACCGCGTATCAACCTTGCCTGCTGCTGCCCGGATCTGTGCAGCATAGCGATTGGTTTCATTAGCAATATGGGTGTACAGCTCCTCTAGGAACATCAAATTCAGGAAGTCCATCTCTGTGCTATCTGAGCCCAAGTGATTTACTGGTCCTACTGGCCCCACAAATTCCTCACTGTTTAAAGTTTGGAGGTGTTTTTCCCACATGATCTTACGTGGTGGGCACCATTGGGAATGGAAAGGGCTGAAGGGTCGAGAGATGGTGCTCTCTCAATGCCAGTAGCAACTGTACTGCATGCAGTTGGTAGTGAACTACTAACACATGTTCCCTCCTGAGGCACAACCATATCATTGCCTGACAAGGAACTACTTGGACTTATATCTAGTGGATATTCTCCATCCCAGTCACCATACTCTGGACTACTTTCCACATGATGCACAGTCGAAGGCACATCCACACCCTTGTCAGCACTTGCAGTGCCATGCACTGTGGAGGACTGCATAGTTGTGTCAGTCATACCATGTGCTTTCTTGAACACAGATAAAGGCAAGTAATCGTCTGTGTCATACTCTGAATGCACTGGGTGGCCATCGTGTGTGGCCACCTTCCTTAGGTGTGCAAGTGGCACCGCATCCTCACTGTCATGGTCAGTGTCATAATTACTTGCCATGTCTTCTCTGGCAACTTGTAGTGGTCTTTCAGGAATGGCAGGCACAAGGGCATCATCCGTATCACAGGCAATGGCCATTTCACGCAGATGTGCTAGCAGAATATCGTCGTCTGTGTCATAATTGTCATCCTCACTCTGGTTGGCATTATGTGGTGCCTCCAGGTGCATACCATTGTCTGAACCACTGCTACAACTATCGGATTCAGTTTCCTCACCTAACAGGTAAATGCTGCTTGCTTTCTCCTCAACAGATGGCATCTTTGGTGGTGGCTGTATTGCTTTACACTTGAAATCACACCTGAAAAACACAATGATATACAACATTCTGATATAATATACCTGCACAGAGGCACGTGAAAAGCATTGCACCTATCTATCTCTGTATTTCTATATCTGTATGTCTATCTCTATATTTCGAGAGCTATATCTCTATATCTCTATATTTCGAGATCTATATGTATATATAAATATATGTATATACATATTATATATATTGTATATACACTCGGGCATCATAGATAAGCTATCCAGCTTAAATATAAACCCCTATGTCACAAGATGGGTCGCAAACTGGCTCAAAGACAGAACCCACAGCTGGAGCCATGTCAGACTCGGAACCGGTCACAAGTGGTGTCCCACAGGGTTCTGTCCTGGGACCACTCTTGTTTGGTATATACTTTTCCGAGGTACAGGCAAACTTGGGAGGACTATGGCTAACCAAGTTCGCAGACGACTGCAAACTGGGCGCCATAATCAACTCTCCAGCTGACACAAACATCCTTCAAAAAGGTCTCACAGAGACAGATAACTGGTGCCAGTGCCATGGTTTAAAGCTAAATGCCAAAAAATGTATAGTCATACCCTTTGGCAAAAACAATGTGCCCACAAATTACCACATAGGTGGAAACCCATTAAGTACAGAGAAAGTTATTAGGGACCTGGGGACCCAAGTTGATAGCAATCTCTCCTTTGAAAACCTCATTGCCAAAGTGGTTA